>NC_053159.1:140222891-140591641 GCF_016835505.1 Polypterus senegalus | reverse complement strand
CTGAAACTTAAAGGAATTGATGGAAGGGCACCGCCAGGTGTGGAGCCTTTCGCTTCATTTGACTCAACACAGGAAACCTCACCCGGCCCGGACACGGACAGGATTGATAGATTGATAGCTCTTTCTCGATTCTGTGGGTGGTGGTGCATGGCAGTTCTTAGTTGGTGGAGCGATTTGGCTGGTTATTTCCGAAAACAAACGAGACTCCCGCCTGTTAAATAGTTACACGACCCAACAGCGGTTGGCGTCCAAATTCTTAGAGGGACAAGTGGCTTTCAGCCACGTGAGATTGAGCATTAACAGGTCTGTGAAGCACTTGTATGTCCGGTACTACAAGCGCGCTACACTGAATGGATCAACGTGTCTCTACCCGGCGCAGGGAGGCGTGGGTAAGCCATTGAACCCCATTCGTGATGGAGACTGTGGCTTCCAATTGTTCCCCACGAACGAGAAATTCCCAGTACGTGCGGGTCATATGCTCGCACTGATTACGTCCCTGCCCTTTGTAAAGCCCCCCATGGTCGGGTGACTTGGTGGATTATATATAAAAAAAAAGCAGCCGGAACCGCAAAGAACAATGAAAAATCAATGTGGAAACCGACTGAGGCGGTGTTTGGAAAATTAACAGTCAACGTGACTCACAGGTGCGTGTGGACTGTACACAGACGAAAGCGACTCAGGTAGGGAGTTGGGGGCGGGCACATAAGCGGGCAGTGCGTACTGAACGAGCCGTTCAACCCCGTCCTTCGCTTTGGAAGGAGAAAGTGCGACAGCGCTCCTCCGGTTTTCAGTCACGGACAATTGTATGTTGGTTCGTAGCATGCATTGTTGCAATGTTACTTTTCTTGGTGGTTTATTAAATTACGGATTTTTCAAATGTTTATTTTTTCCTCTGTGCTTAAAAATCATTTAAAAGCGGCCTGATTATGCGTATGCTACGCGCAGGTTGGCTAGTAAATATATATCCACTTACAGGTTTTAATCATTAATTGCACTACAACTTGTATTGCTGTTAAATTATATATTTGTTATTTATACAGGTGTGTTTTTTTTCTTCAGTGCATCAGCTAGACATTCACAATTCTTGAGGTGTAATTATAAATATAGATTATGATTTTAATTATGTAGAAGTTCTTAACACAACTTATACTGTATGACACAAAGAAACATTTAATAAGCACAGGACTAATTTTAAAAAAAGCCAAAAATGTACCATACATTCATATGTTGTTTATCCAGAAGACTGAAGACTAACATGCTTAACAGGTTTATAATTAAAAGATGCATTTGGCTGTTAAGCTAACAAGCCTATTGTTTACTAAGCAGCAATTTCTGAATCTTCTTTCTCTTTTTCCAAATGAAAAATGTAAGCTGCTGCACTTAAAATAATCTCACTGTCCAAACTCAAACAGTGTTCTTTTTAATTTAAATGACAAAATAAAAAGGTCTGAATTAATTAAAGTAGCTTTTCTTGTCATTTAATTGCACAGGAAGACTCCTTAGATTACTTTTTTCTTCGTTCATTACTCCACTTTCTTTAACGTAAAGGCTAATACAATATTAAATTTGCTTCTCACTCTCAGGTAAAACAAGTCTTTACTTAATGATCTTTGTTTACACTGCAGGAAGTTTGCTGCCAAAGAAACAAAAAGACATGATGGTTCAACTACTCTATTATCTTGTGTAAAGGAGCACTGTGACTAAATTACCATAAAGCTTAGAAAGCAGGGGCTCAAAAGATAGTGTTTTTTTTTTTTTTTTGTTCGTCCAATTTACTGATCACCAACAAATTCTTTTTTAATGACAAACATCAGCAGATTTAGATCAGTGGCAGATCAACCCTACAGCATCTTTCTGGTACTCAAAATCAGGCTAAAAGTGAAGCATAGCAGAGCATTGTGGTTTGAGATTTCATTAAAATCTGGTTTGATGAGAAACAAAACCTTGGAGAAAGGTTTCCAAACAATATATACAGGACATAATTTTAGCATTGCTAATATTGCTGAATTCTCATTTAAACTAATCTTAATGTTCACTGCAGAATAGTAAGACATTATAATCTAAACTATCCAACAGCAAGGAAAAACAAAGTAATGGTTGGAATATCATATTCATATATATATATATATATATATATATATATATATATATATATATATATATATATATATATATATATATATATATATATACATACATACATACAGTATATCATATATTCCATATCATATATGCTCTTTTTATTGGTGAGAGGCAAAAGGGAAAGATATGTGAAAAAGGTGTGATTCATATTGTTAAAATCATGAACTATAAAAAGTGTAAATTCCAAGTCAGTAAAACAAAGTAGTGCAGAGATGTTCATAATAATGTACAAGAAAAATGTCATACTTCACATCAAGTCAGGTGTTCTCCTTTCCTGAAAATCTCATTGAAGTGGATGCTTGAATATTACAGTATGCAGAGCTTTTAAACCACCATGATTAGAAGGAAAGCTCATTGTCATTTTTGATGTAAGCCAAAATAATATTTGCATATATATTATACTGTATAATAAGAGTAATCTGGGGACAAATTATGTTTTCTATCTATCTAATTCCATACCTCAATGACTAAATTAAATCTTTATTTTTGTAATAGTCCATGTTTTTTTTATCCACAAATGAGATGTTTAAACCACAGAATGTTTTGTAATTGAGGATCTGCCAGTAAAATAGAAGCACACATCATAAAAATTGGCAAGCATGGTCTGATACGCTGTAAATATGATTTTTATAGTGATGCCATAGTGTGTGTTTGTGTGTGTGTTCACCTTGGGATGGCCTGGTGCCCTGTTCAGGGATTTTTTTTTTGCCTTATGTCTTATGCATGCTTCCATGATCCTGCCAGGAATAAGCAGGTGATGAAATGGATGAATGGATGTTTGTAGTCACATTCAATGCATAAATGGACAGGTTGCTTTCAACAACCCTATATTCCATGGATGGCCAGCCCTTGAAAACATAATGAAGAAATTTTGATTGTCTGTAACAAATACTGTTCAAGGTCTGCAAAGATCCCCTGGCATTTGCTGACACCTATGGAACTGCTAAAAACAACTTTATGTGCAGTTGGTTGAAGCCATACATTCTGAAGTAAACTCGCTGCAAAAAGCACCCGATCAATGCACATCAGTTTGATACTTTACATTAGGCTTCCCAAATGTCAACAATGGAATAGATGGCACTTACAAGCTCATTAGATGTCCACCATATAAAGTAATATTGTAACTGCACTGACAAGTTGCATCTGCCTGGGGATATATCGTCATTGGTTTGAGCTGGCTTTCCATCATGCAAATGAGAAGGTTCAGAGCCAGGTGCAGGGAGCCTATAAAAACAGCTAGTCTGCCAACATCTCAAATAAATTCAAATTTGTGTGATAATAGGAAGCAGCCCTTTTAAGCAGCAATGTTAAGAGCAATAACCTATGGGCACTCGACATGGAGCTAGAATACATATCATTCCATAGCATCACAGATACACAACTAAGCCAGTGCATGGCCAATCATATTGTGCAGCTTTTTTGTAATCAATTTTTTATTTATTTGAAAAACGAATAGTAAGGCAACAAAAAATATTTTTTATTTATGTGAAAAACAAATAGTAAGGTAACAAAAAAATGAAAAACACGTTTTTATGTATAGATTTTGAAGAACCATCACAACCCCCCCCAGCCCAAAGGCCCACCCAAAAACTATTTAAGAATGTGGATATTAAATTGCAAGTGAAAGGCAAACTATTTTAGCAGAAGTTAACATTTCAACATCACATCAAAACAAAAGCCACAGCTTTCTTTTTTGGTTGCCAAATGCACTATACTGTATATGTTTGCATCTAAATATATTTTAGTAATTCTTAAGTCTGTTCTTCGATATTATTTTCAGTTGCTGCCAAATATGTCTCACATCACTACTGAATTGTTTTAGGTGTTGAAGTATGACTTTCAAAAAGTAGTACGGTTACAATCAAACTGAAAAAAATTCAGAACTCTGATGTACTTGGTTGGCTGTAGGCCTTTTATACTCCTCAGTTCATGATGCCCTCATTAAGTGATTTTCTGCCCTAACTCTGCTTGATTGCAAATCCTCCTAAACAGTAAACATGTATCCAGTAGTAAGCTTGACATTATGTTAGGGTTCTCCCAAGGAATTTCACCATTGATAATTGAAGTCTATTTTTCTGTTTTTTAAATTTTTTTATAAAAGTTTTTAGGTAAACACAGACAGTCCAACTGTGTCTCACTTTAGCTGTACATTTAAAAAAACCTCCTGCGGCCTGCTAAGCAGCATTCAGGATTTTATATATGCACATTCCTTCCAAAAGCAGCCTATTTTAATTTTTTTGTTTTAAGTTCCCAGTATCATCAGTGAAGTGGAAGCCATATCTTTAAAATGAGAGAGAGGAGCTGTTTTCCTTTCTGGGGAGATTCATCACAGTTTAGCTGTACTCTTCCTTTCAGCTTGAAGGCCTCTGATCTGTAAACTCCTATTGACAAGGTTATTGATTCAACTTAATGGAAACACTCGGCATGCACAAAGTGATCTTGTTAGAGAGAAAGTGCTGACGCATGTACTTTATATCTGTCTTGTTCTACTGATAGACACAATGAAGCTGTAGGAATTTTATACAGAACAAACAAATCTAAAACAAAAATCTCATTACCATCTACATGTCTGTTAATTTGATTTTGGTTCAATTAGGTATGCTGTGTTACCAGAGGCTGGAGTGTGTAATACCATGCCAGTCTGTCTTAAAAACTGAAGTACTATGAGCTTTATGTGTTTGTTTTGGAAGAGGAACAGTTCAACGTATTAAATATCACATTTTATTGATCTTTGATTGATTTGTTGTTATGATTTAGCAGACAGCTTAAACCAAAATGACTTACAAAAAATGTCTATTTACATAAAATCCCTTTGAGTCATTAGAAGGAAAGTATAAAGTTAACAAATGAGAGAAAATAAAAATGACATTTAGGGTACAAGGGATCTAGTATTACAGTCAGCCTTAGATGAGAATTAGAAGTGTACCAAAGCTGCATCTTAGTAATTTATATACCATAGTGACCATGAATTTGATTAAGCAATTTGGAAAGAGTTGTGCACAGTTTGAGTTAAACTCTTTTTCTGTCATCTGAAGCAAACACAGTAGTCTTTCCACCATGCTGCCTTTCTTTCCTATAGTCATGGTGTGATGACACCTGCTTCTCCTGTAAGGTTTCCTCTTCATAATAAGTGCAGAAGTCTCTGACCATCATATCTGTTTATTGGATGCAGCATGCATTTTCAGATCAATAAGTACAATAAAGAAATGAAAACACAAATAATATCTAAGTCTCTCCTAACTAAGAGAGCTCCGTTTAGCTCAGTGTATCTGTTCTATTTTATCTCAGCTTTGACCTTTAAAGTTCCATATGACAGTCCTTATGACGGGCATCTTTACTAGCACTTTCAGGTATCACAAATTGCTATTTGGTCAGGTCTTTCTTCTAGAATTGTATTTAGTGTTTTACTTTGGTTTATTGTCTTTTATTCTGTTCTATGCTTTGTATATCCTTTATCTGTTTTTACTGTTCTATATAGATATTATTTTTCCCACTGTTATATATGCCCTCCCGTTCTTTCTGTGACTCTGTGAGTTGCCTTGAGCATGGGAAAGGTGCTATATAAATAACATGTATGAAATACTGGCTGATTGATTGTGTAAAATAGATTTTTATTTTAACAGTGACAAAAAATCAACATTAAAGGATACTGAACACAATTTGAATGTGTCTATCGAGAAATGTTAAAAATAATTACATGTTGTGATCAAATAGTGAGTAATTGTTTACAGAAGTGGGCTGTTCCTTAGCCCTAGGATATCACAAAAAAAGCAAAAATATATTTTTGTTATTATTTTGAAGCTTGCTTTTCCATAACAATTCAGAACGTACACTGGTTGGTGCACGTAGCATTCTATAATGCATCTATAATAGACAGGAGTATGGCACAAGTAAGCATATGGTTGTGCTGTTGTAAGGTTCAAAACAGTATAAAACATCTTGAGATCGCTTTCTGTCAAACTCGAATGCAGCTTTATTTTTTATTTTATTTATTTTTTAAACATACTTTTCTCAAAGGATTTTGACGAGCTGGACCACATACCAGTACAAATGTATTTCTTGGAGAAACATTTGGTCATATGTAATTTTGGCATGTGCTGTTCTTAAGCACTCCAGACATTTGCAGCACTGGACGGTTAACTGCACAAGGCTGCTGGTGACACAGGATGACAATCAAGGCTGACTTACTGTATGTACTGTAACAACATGCTCAGAATGAGGAGCCATATGTGGAAAAACTTGTAGATAGGAAAAAAGGCTCCCAAGGATCTGTTTACAGGGGTGCTGATATAAAAAAGGTTAACTGTGCAGGATTATTTGTAGCCATTGCATATCTTTAATGCATTACTGTAGGGGTTTATATTTAAGAGTAAGTACACATAGAGAATAAAGCCTCATTATTAGAATAAAAATATATGCTGCATTTGGAAGGAAACAATCACTGAGAAAAAGAGTAAAGTAAAATGTATAATTTCTTAATGATGTACTGTATATTACAGTATTTTGAAAAGAGAACCTAAATCTTAACACTCTTTACATTTTGCCATCTCAGGTTTGCAATGGATTGAAACATGGACCATGTCAAAGGGATCATTTTATAAACTTTCAACAGTTTACACAAAATGTAAATCTTCACATTGATGAAGTATTCATCGTCTTTGTAACTTTCGCAGATAGAATATTTCAACCTTGACAAAAGGTTTTTTTAAATAATCGTGGCAATAAAAAAACTGCCTCTCATTCTCTCTTTAGTCGCACAGCATGGTTAGACACTTTAATAATAAGACTTGAAAATGGAGATAGAAGAGCAATGTAAATTTAATTCCATAGAAATAGTTTTAAAACTTCCCTTAGCATTTAATTCCATTCACAGTATAAAAGTGGAGGGAAAATGTAAAAAAAACTGCCAAAAGCCGGCAGTCCCATAAATTCCTACTTCAGGTACTGCAATATCTATTTATGACAGTATATCAGAGTATATCACTGATGTTAGCTACAATAGAAAAAGAAATAATTAATTAATTATCAACAGTCTCAAGGGCATCATACAAGAATAGAACCTTGTTTGTATGTTAAAAGTGCAATGTTTTATGATTAGACTATAATAAAACAGTTTAGCCAGGATGTTAAACTGTATGTATGGTACAAATTACGGAGTATTATTCTAGGTCATACACTTCCCACTGTAGAAACTGAAGAAGCCTGCGTTATGTTATGGGTATGCTGGTCATCTAGTAAAGATGAATTAAGCATGAATGAGAAAATCACTGGAAACAGAGGAGAACTGAAACCTTGGGTCAGTGTAATAACTTTAAATGAAGAAAATGAATGTTCTTCAGTGGACTAGTCCTGACATTATTTCCACCCAGTTTATTGTATTAAAGTACACTCTCACTTGCAAGGTCTCCATGTCAGTCCATTCTCTAAGCCTTTCATAATCAAATGTTAGAGTTGTGAGGAACTGGAGCCTAACCCAGTAGCCTCAAATGTATCAAAACTCTAGGCGTTTAGACAGTTTTTATTGGAGCAGTGTATTGTAATAGTGTGTGACTTGCCAGTCGAATAGGTTGCAGTACCCACACTCGGCTAGCTGGTTCAGTTGTGCCTTGTTCACAATGAGAGTTAGGGTGTGATGGGTGGTGTTCAGTTGTGGGAGGTAAGTAGTGTCAAGAGCTAAGGATGATTCCTGTTTCAGTTAAAATATTATGGATCTCATTTTACTTTACAACAATTTTACCATTTGTTTGCTGTCACAATTGTTTAAGTGTTGTTCATAAGAAATTACCTTTAAATTACCTGAAATATGCTTGAGAGACAAATTATTAAGGGCAACTGCTCAAGTGTTAGGACTCAGATCTTTGGATTATTACATTTTTATTCTTTTTCCTTGAAACAGAGCCAAGACGATCAAGAATACTGTTTCTGTGAACTTGGAACTCACAGCAGAAGAATGGAAGAAAAAATATGAGAAGGAAAAGGAGAAAAGCAAAAGCCTTAAGAATATTATTCAGCGTTTAGAGATGGAGCTCAACCGCTGGAGGAATGGTAAGCAGTGCATTCTGGGGCATTTGTTGTGCTGCATAAGAGTTTGTTATGGGTACTGGAAAGAGGAATTTTGTTTAGCCATCTTTAAAGAGAAATGCCGCTCATGTCAAAAACATTGAGTTTATTTTAACAAAACACACAAGGAAAGAATTGTCATATGATCAAATAACAAAGGAAAATATCAATAATAGTCTATTGCCTCCTTAGACATTCATATAAAGCCTTTGCCCTGGCTATTTAGCATAGTAACGTATATATCTTATAAGTAATATTAGAACTGTTCTCTCTGCACTTCTCTGTCTCGTTCCCTCAAGTCTAACCTCTGTTTGTTTTGCTGACAATATGTCGTTCAAATGGCCTAAGCATCATAAGCCTATCCTGGGCAGGATTACGCATCTCTACCTGAAGGAGTTTAAGGTCCTCTAGCTTCGCTCACTTTTCCTATATCTCCAAGTGTTTTTTAAATGGAAAGGCCTGCAAAGCAGATCCTTGCTGCTCTTTCCCTTTCTCCCTCAAATGTAGAAGAGCTGCTGTATTTGTTTTTGGACTGCCTGACCTGGTTTTACTCTGTTTGGTATCGCCGGTGGGTGTGCTTTCACAGCGTTTTTTTCTTCTGTCCATTGCAGCATTGAGAGGTGTACTGTAAGTGCTACTGTTAGGATTGCCCCTTGACTTCTGATCTCTTGATGTCAGTATTGCTTTTTGCCATCCTTTGTCTTTAGGCCATCTCCTTACTGTATTGTATATTAAGTGTGGATATGGATGGAGTGCTTAATTCATGTCCTGGAGGGGTGCTGTGCTTGTATAGCATGACAGCAAAAAGAACATGTTGAAATGAAAAGAGATGGGCATTAAATACAGCATGATTATTTGCAATAATCATATAATGTTATTTTAGTGTTGTATTATAGCTCAAAGTATGTAGATAGATTCATGGTATTTACTTAGGTGGATGCATGGTCTTCATGGAGCAAAACAAATCACACAGAGAAACACTTATATGCAGTTTTCTGTAGCAATGAGCATAATTGTGGTTAAAAAATTCCTTCTACAAGCAGTATATATTGATGTGCTTATTTTTTGGAAGAAAATACTACTGACACCAGGGATTTTTCACCATGGAAACGGCAAAATCAATTGAAATTAGAGAAGATGCAGCTGAGTATAGCAGAGCACAGTCAATTTCCCTTGAATAAGCAAAATAGCTTTAACCGTATTGTTGCACGATTCAGATTTATTAGACATTTCCATTGTGAAGCATTGTATCCCAGGTTCTCCTGTTGTAAAATATGACTTTGTATATTGTTTTGTGCAAAACCTGTTTTATTTCTAAATGAACCAGGGAAATCTGGTATAGACTTTGAAATATTTAGAACATAGAACATTGTTTTTATAAGATGCTGAGAGTGCATTTATTAGAACAATTAATAATTGAAAAGGTGCATTTGTATTGTTATATTTTATTTACTTAGCTGACCATATTTTGGAAACTAATGCACAAATCACAAATGCATAGAGTCTTTATTTACTTTTTAATTTATGTGGAATACTAATGCTTTCTGTTCTATTTATGCCTTTAAGAAAAGATTATATATACCTGGAAGCTGTAAATATTTTCATTTTTTTCAGTCTCTCTTTTTTTTTTAATTAAACTGGCTTTGTAACATTCTCTGGAAGATATCTACTTAGATTATTGGATAAGTGCGTTTTCATAACTTAGAAAGGACATATGGCTTTTTGGAGTTATTAACAGCATGCTTGTGAATGTTCAGTGAATGCCTTAATGTAGTGGGAGACGTTTCTAGCTGTCCAGCAGAGTGTGGACCGTGTTTGGCTTGGATTATACTCCTGTGTGCATGACGGTACAGGATCCTGATCTGCCTTTCTTGATAATTAGTTAGCTTGAGTGTGGTGTCTTCAACTGTTGGAAAAGAGCATCATACACTTTTAAATATTTCATAAAAATAAAACCTTAATAAAAAGGAAGCATGCTTTAGGCATACTGATTAAAAGTTTAAAAGTCATATTCATGCTTAAAAAAGTCTCCTTTAAAACAAACAAAAGAATCTTACCTGTAATCTGCACAGTTGCACAGAGGTTAGGATAACTATCTGCCACTCTAGGCCTTATGGTTCAAATCCCCAGCAAGACCACTGTGCCTCCAGTGCACTCCAGTTTCCTTCACTTGCTATAGAATTGAATAATAGGTGAATTAGCAATTCCACATTGGCTCAGTGTGAGTTTGTATGCCCTGTGATGGGTTGGTTCCTGTCCAGTAATGCTTTGTAGCCAATGCCATCTGTTCAGGCTCCTGTTCCAGCATTCAGGATTAAGTGGGACTGGAAAATGGGTAGGGGGTTCATGTTACATTGTGACTAATTTATTTTCTTGCCAGATCTGATCTTCATTGTAAAAGTTGAGGGCTCCTTTTGTTTTCACTAGAGCCTTATTATTTGCAGCTTTTCTTCCACTTTTTGGGAAATGTAGTGAACTCTGGACTTGTTTACTCAAAGGACGGGTCCTGCTTTTATCAAATCTAGAAGTGAGATTTTCTCTATCAAAGTTGCCACTTCCTATCCATTTTAGCTGCAGGCTAATTCTCACTTTAACTGGAAACCGGTTTAAACCCCATTTTGAGTCGTCTCCACGTTACCGATTATATCCGGGAGCCTCTTGAACCTGAATCGGCAATAGTCATAACCGAGTTGAGCCGTGCAAATGAGGACACACATATCCAGTCAAGGGGTAGATTCAAGCAGCGATCAGTGCTTTTGTTTAAAACAATCCAAAAACAAGACAGTGTCCAACAGTGTAGTGGAATCTACTTAATCAACAAATAATACAATAAAATCACAGTTTAAAATAACCTAAATAAATAATCCATTAAATCGAGGTTAAAAACAAGCAGGAAACAGTCCTTAAAAAAAAAAAAAAACACTTGAGCCCTGCTGCATCCTTCTAAAACCAACATCTCCCCGGCTTACCCTGTTTGGGTTTTGCAACACATAATGATATCTGCTCCCTGGCCCCTGCTGCCTGTCCATTGGCATCCGCAGGGTGGCCTTGTGGGGGAGTCTTCATGGAGTATTGCAGTTGCTCCTGCTACCTGGCTGCTCAGCAGGAATAACTATCAGCCCCCTCTTGATTGCGAGCCACACACTCCATACTTGGGGCTCCATTCATGTCTGCCTGCTTTCTATATCGCTCCTGCCCTTTTTTGTCATCCTTTAACCTCCATGTCTCATTCTATCCCTCTCTTTTTCCTGTTCCCCGTCTTGCCCCATGCAGATATCTTGCAGAATTGTCCTGATTGAGTGCAGTTGTGAATCACAGCACACCCTGAGGTGTGAATGTAGCAACTGACTGATCCACTTGCTTTTGCACGAGTGTGTGCACAATTGGCCAAACTACCCCAACCAACTCCAGAGTGGTGTTGTCTTACACATACCCGTGCCCATTCTGAGCCTGCACTTTGAGGTACGATATTTTATTTAAAAACTGCCAAATGCCAAGGACCACTTAGCACACCCATATCTAATAAAAGGCACAGATAATAGAAAAAAAGCTATCCAGATGTAAAAATTTTACAGCCAGAGTGTGAATAGGATGCTCAGAAAACTGGGAATAGGCCAAGGACTGCGGAACTGGGGAGCCTTTTGTACTCTGTCATGTAATATTTTACACTAGCCAACCCGCGGCGTACCATACGCCGCATAATCAGGCCAGTTTTTTAATGATTTTTAAGCAGAGGGAGAAAATTAACATTTGAAAAATCGGTAATGTAATAAATCAGCATGAAAAGCAACATTGTAACAATGCACAGAACGAACCAACACACAATCGTCTGAAGTGACTGAAAACTGGCGCACCGTCCTCGCGCCTTCTCCTGCCAGACGGAGGGATGGGGGTGCACGGCGCAGAGTGTGGAACGGGAGGAAAGGAGAATGACGTCGATTCAGCTCCGTCCGTCATGCTAGTCTGCTGATTTCTCGTTCAGTATGCATTGCCCGCTCATGTGCCCACCTCCAACTCGTCACTTGAGTCGCCATCTTTACACAGTACAGATGTACCTGTGACTGACGTAGACTTTTCATTGCTCTGTGCGGTTTTGGTTGCTATTCTATATACTGTATATTCCACCAAGACATCCGACCACGGGTAGTAGCGAGGTGGGAGGCAGGTGTGTACAAAGGGTTGGGACGCAACCAGTGGGAGCGTATGAGTCGCACTTAGTGGGACCTAGTTTGCAGCCCGAATGGGGTTCATCGGCTTACCCACGCCGGGTAGACACACGGTCTACCCATGCACAAGGTTCTAGCCGCATGTAGACGGAGCTGGAGCATTTCTGCAGGAATGGAGTGAATAAACTGTGCGGGCCCTGCAGTATCGTACTTTGCCTTCAGTGTGCCATTACACTGCAGCTCAATCACCTCCATCTGAATCTGCACAGGTGCAGTTTCCACATCGACTACAAATTGGTTGCGAAACAACTCAAATTTTTTTTTGTTCTTCAAAGTCACCAAAGCGCCGTGCACTCAGTTTATCAGCAAAGTGCGTATTTGGGAACACCGTTGTGCCGACTTGGTTCAACATTACTTGGCAACAGGGAAAGTGGGGCAAGTTGCACTGGTGCATTTGTGTCTCCCATAAAAGTAGCTTCACTTGAAGTCACTTTGTGATTTTGCACGGGTAAAAAACGTCTGCTGAAGTGTCAGATTCTTCTTTAACTCTTCTGCTTTCTGTATCTTCTGCTTTGCATTCAGGTCTTTCAGGTTATCCTGATGTTTTGTCTCATAGATTAAATTCTGTAATTACAGCCACATTAGCTCCACAAATGAGACACACGGGTTTACCGGCAATGTCAGTAAACATATACTCAGCCTCCCATCGGTTTTTAAAGGCTTTATTTTCAGAATCAACTTTTCTCTTTGACATTGTGTGGGCTAGCTTCGCAATAACTTGCAGCATCATAAGCTAGACTTGATTAAAGCGGTAAGTGTTCAAAAAGGCAGCTGAAGCGCTGCATTATGGGATCTGTAGTTTATTGTGTTACCAGCGCTTCATATCGCCGGGCCATTAATAACAATAATATATAAAACTAGCCAACCCGCGGCGTACCATACGCCGCATAATCAGGCCGTTTTTTAAATAATTTTTAAGCACAGGGAGAAAATGTAACATTTGCAAAATCGGTAATGTAATAAATCAGCAAGAAAAGCAACATTGTAACAATGCACTGAACGAACCAACACACAATCGTCCGTGTGGCGTAGCGAGGTGGGAGTGGGGTGTGTACAAAGTGCAGGAGCATCTAAGAAGACGCATGTTTGTCGCAGATGCGAATTGCTGTATGTCGCGTGTACAACACTTTGCTATTCTGCACACGGTCGTGCGTTGTAACCGAAAACTCATTTTTTAAAGACTGCTCACTTCATTGTGTTTTAACAGTTGTAAAGGAATGTTTTAATGATCCCATGGGATACCCTCGCAAAAAGTTTCACACGCTGCATATGGCGATTCACCTCCGCAAGAAACATGCCTCTATTAACAGTCAACGTGTGGGAGGGGGGGGTGTACAAAGGGTAGAGACGAAAACAGTGGGAGCGTATGAGTCGCACTTAGTGGCAATTCCACAGTTTGCAACCCGAATGGGGTTCAACGGCTTACCCACGCCTAGACACACGCTCAATCTCATGCATAATTATTTATTGAATGGTAAACACTTCTGGAAAGACACGGTTGTCTAAAACAGGTTAGTGTGACAATACAACAGTAAGTGAATGAAAAGATGGAACTCTGGAGAGAGCAAAATACAACACAATAATGAACCCGCGACATAACAAACGCCGCATAATTATTTATTGATGGTTGAACACTTCTGGAAAGACACAGGGACACCCCTCGCAAACTGTTCTACACGTCGCATACAGCGATTCACATCTACGACAAACTGTTTTACACACTGCATACAGCGAATCACATCCGCGACATGATTTTTCCTAGATGGTCCTGTCGCGTCCACCCTCACACTCAAGCATACACACTGCCTGCTCATGTGCCCGGTCGCAAGCCGCGTCCAGCCTCGTTCTCGAAGCATACACACTGCCTGGTTATGATGTCCAAGAGAAACTCATGGAGAGCCGCCCACCAGCTGCCTGTGTGTGTGCCTCTGTCTGTCTCTGCCGCGGCTTTCTCTTGCGCTGCCTCTGTGTGAACCGGTCGGGCACAGAGAAGGTCAGCTGCTGACAGAGCGTCTCGACTGTTGCAGGGCCTGCATTGGTGAAGCAGGTGAGACGGTAATGAAACCGAGGCACAGGGCTTATTGGTTTTTAAAGACTGATTCCTTCATTGCGCTTTAACCTCAGTTTTAAAGGATTGTTTTAAGGATCCCATGGGATACCCCTAGCAAACCGTTTCACACGCTGCATATGGCGATTCACCTCCGCGAGAAACATGCCTCTATGAACAGTCAACGTAGCTCGGAGGTACATGACATTAACCTCACCTGCACTGCATGTGGCCTCTACGACAGACAAACATAAATGACGCCATTTTTACTGTGTCGTCGTGTCCGAGTTGGTGGGCGTGGCCCTGCGAGTTGTCATCGTATCCAATGGTCTTGGAGTTGGTGGGCGTGGCTCTTTCCTGCGTGCGCCATAGGTGTCTCACTTGTCGGCGGGTTAGTGAATCCACGCCCCTTCCGGCGTGCTTTTCATGGTTGTCTTGCCTTAGTGAATTATATATATAGATAATCTACGCAGTGTCATGTATGGAAAATAAGTTATGTATAGTTTAGGTTTTATTATTGTTTTTTTTGAGTTATTCTTTTTCATGTCTTTATTTTTATTGACTTCATATGTATTAGTGTGCTGTCTGATTAAATATAAGTATGCTCCAGGTTTTTTGTGGGTAGAACACCCAAAACGCGTGACTACCTGCCAGTCTCTGTTTGGGAGGTGCCTCAGGCCCTTTAAAGGCGATGGAGACCAGCAGTTCCAGTGGGAATCATTGTTGCTGTCTGTTGTGAATTTGAGAGTATACGATTTATGGTTGGATTTTCTGAATTTTGCTCAGTCTAAAGATTCTGTTTATGGGATTGTGGTTTTGGGACTTGTTCACTTTGGATTGCCTTTTAGGCAACTCCTTTAATGTTTGCTGTGTGAAGCTTTTTCTGTATTTTTTGGTATTTTGCAAATAAATCCATCCATCCATTATTCAACCCGCTACATCCTAACTACAGGGTCATGGGGGTCTGCTGGAGCCAATCCCAGCCAACACAGGGCGCAAGGCAGGAAACAAACCCTGGGCAGGGTGCCAGCCAACCGCAGGGCTGCAAATAAATCTTATTTTTATAAAAAAAGAATCTTTCATAGTCTATCTTTCCAAGCCAAGATTTTATGGTTTTTCCTTCTGTTGAAAGGTGCTTGGATATGTTGGTACATTTAGGTTATTTTGAGGCTTAAATCTCTTTTGGGTCTACAAGGCCTGAAGCAGGACTGTGGGCTTAGGAGTTTAATGCATTTGAAGTGAGGCCAAATCCATGTAGGCATACAAGTGCTGGTCTGGCTTGTGAATGCTTTTGGACGCCTCTCATCTTCTTTTTACTTTCATGGAGGCATATTGGTCATCCATGCTAAAAGTAATTCTGTACCTATAAATAAATTTGAGCCAATCCAACCACATTACAGATATATTTTGTCAAAACAACATTTTTTTAAAGAGCCAATGCTGTTGTCGTTCCTGCTTGTAGTTACTTAGTTTGCCATGGAAAACAGACAACACTGACTGTTGCTTGGCAGAATGTATGCATACAAGAAAGATACTGAGGAAATGGGGGGGTCGGGGAAGGGGGGATGGGTTTAGTCCGCAGAACTATAAAGGTCCGCGGCTGGATTCAATAAATGCAGATTACACAATTTATCTAAGCCGCTGTTGGTGATAATTTGCTTGAGAAAAAGAGAAGAATTGAGGATGGCTTGTTTTAGTGAGTAAAACTAATTAATAACTTCTTACTTCATTTGGTCAGTAGGAATTATTTTGTGGTGAATTGGTGACACAGATATAGGATAAGAGGGTTAAAAGGCATCCAAAAGACAAAACACAGGTAGGATTTTCACTGACCTGCCTGGAGTAAGGCCTCACTCCAGGCAGCCAGACCCCAAACTCAACAGGCAAACTTCAACTTGTATAGGGAACTGGCTTTTGAAGCTCTAAAATATCTATAATATCCCAAGATACAGAAAAATGCCCTTCACTTGAGGGAAAATTGTAAAAACCTCTGACTTGAGAAGACAACCGCAACAAATAACCTTTATAGTTTTTCTTTTTTTATTTAATAAATAAAAAGAGAACAAAAATTGAAAATGGCAAAATAAGATACAAGTTTTGCCATAAAATGACAATGCAAAGCAAACCAGTCTAAAGTCATAAATAAATAGAAAAACTCCACAAAACCAGAAAAAAATCAACACAGTATTCAACATAAGGGTGTACTCTCCAGGGTACCACTCACAGAACACAAGGAATATAAGAAAACAACTTAGATACACAATATTTTCATATTTTTATGTTTAAATATTATTTAACAAAAAAATATGAAGAATAATTCTCAAACATTACAATAACAATAAAACTGAAAACATACATAAAACAGGGAACAAATGAAGGCTGATATCATGTCTAAGTTCATACTGTAATAACAAATATTATGCCAATACAGAGTTATGATTCATAGCAAGTTTAAATCAACTTTGAATTATTCTTAAAACATTACCAAGTACCGATTAGAAATCTCCGGTGCTGTCTCCTTTAGTATAGACTCCCGCACTACTCTGTGTGTATCCATGCCCTTCACCACAATCCTCCCAACTGAATCTCAAATCCAACCAGCTCCCACCCTCAAACACCAGGCCCCATATGTCTGGTGACTTCGGATGCTTTCTGCAGTCCATGGAACTAGGGCAGTTATTATTTATTAGGGCTAATCTGTGAAGAGTGTGGGCTATCTGCATTTTTGTGTTCAAAATGTAAATAAGATCAAGATATAAAATAAAAGATACAAGCAGCACTCAAACCACAACCCTGCTGACTAGGCAATTTTTACTAAATTTGAAAGTGACACATCAGCGAGTAAAGCTACATCCTGTTAGTCAGCAATAGATCATGTTTATTTAACTTCTTTCACATCCAAATATTGATTTTTTGAGATGTAGGAAATATTATTGAAAAGCACTGAACATAGTATATACATTTTTTGTGGAGAAATTCCTTCATAATTGCCAATGTAAGTCTGTTGATTTTCTAATCCCAGTAAGTTAAAAGTTTGAGCTTACCAGTGTTTATTTAATGTTTTCAGAAGATGTCACTGTGTTATAAGAATAAGAATAAGCAAGAATAAATGGATTTCATCTTACAAATTGATTGTATATGATCTGTATGTTCTCCTAGTGGCATTTAATCATGGTGTCTATGAAAAGATTTTCATATTAGTTGCATATGTAATTCAGTGTAGTATGTAGTCGATGGCAAAGTGGTTGTGAGAGCGAGATTCTAGAGGCCACATATACTTCAGATTATTCATCATAAAAAAAAATTGACTGCCATCTTGAGAAACAGGAACATTTATAGTATTATAGTTAAGAAAATTAAGGCTACATGTAAGCATAGGTGTACTATAAGACCAAAGGAGTTATTAAATACCTGCTGTTAAATGCAATAACATACCTTGTTAGATGTGGCTTAAAGTGTACGGTTCACATTGTTATAAAACATGAATATAATCACATTGCAATTGCAATTACTATTGTGTATACTAACCAGGGGCAGGTGTTGTTGCATAATCATATTCCATGGAGAAGGGACCAGGTGTACTGTTCTCCATCAACACAGACTTGCATATTACCTCCAAGAGGAGAATTTGCGCTTTCAAAAGTGGCTTTATGTATTAGTAGGCTGGACTAAAAAGACGTGGCACAGAAAAATCTTAAATCCAGCATCACATTACTAACCTCTAGTTGAAGAGGATGTCAGACTTGACAAGTGCAGTTGCCAATCCTGTGCCTGAGGATATCAGATTGCATGACTCACAGGAGATGAGCATTTGTTCTTTCAAAAGTGGATTCATTTGTTAGTAAGTCGGAAAAGTTGTTCCAGCTAATAATGTTTGGCACAGAAAAATCTTAATGACAGCATAACATTAATGACTTCCAGTTGGAGAGGATGCCTAATTTTGACAAGTGCCATTGGTGATCTTGTGTTTGAGGATATTGAATTACACAACTCAGAATTGCAAAATATAACAAATTAGGTGATTTTCCAGCACAGCTTCATATTTCCAAGAAATCGTGAGTGCTTTTGACACCAATAGCATGTTGCCCTACAAAACCAATGCTATACAAGTGTCCTCCATTTGCAGAGAGTTCAGCTGCAGTCTCTGTTTTTTTTTCCACTTTGTAGTGGTATGTAAAACATGGTACATCATACAGCTGGGTGTCTCTTCTGTGTTTTTTTATCGTTTGTGTTATTATATGCAGTATACTTCCAGGTGGGCTCTAATTGGTTGTCAGCTCTCCTGTACATGCAGCCCGCCTCTATGACTTAAGACACAAACCTGTTTGATTTTGTTGGAGTGAGTCGCTGACTGGTGGACCAAGGCACTGGGAAACTCGGACTACATGACTGATGGTCACAAGAGGGAGCTATGACTGTTGCCAACGTGCTAAGATTATGTAAATGAAGCCTACAACTGAAAATCGATAAAGTAACGAGGCCTTAAGGCGATGCATAGAGTTTGTGTAGTCATCTGATTTGAAGTGCCAGCTGCAAACATACGTGCTGCCCTGCAGTATAGCCAAAATGTGGTTCTTTGTCTCTCTTTATGGCTTGGATCCATTTTCTTTATTGTGTTTCATTTGTGCAAAAGCTATGGACACTCGGGTAAAGAGAGTTTCTATTTAAAATTTGACACAGAGGGATGCTACAGAAACTTATCTTTCATGATTGTGCCATTCTTTTAAATTCCCAGAAAAGCCTAAAATGTACCCCTTGACCATGCCTACTGGAAATAAAAATACAGAGGTATGAAAAGAGGTTCTCGAAGTTTGACATGTTACCATCTACAGTCTACAGCAACTGACATAGACCAGAACTAAGACAGCAGTTTTCAATTATCAAATGCAAAATATCATCTCAGCTTCATCAAATTTGTTTCACTTTTCCATGACACTGGATTTTTCCAAATCCATTTGTGGAAACCATTGGCTCCGGCAGACCCCCGTGACCCTGTATTCGGATTCAGCGGGTTAGACAATGGATGGATGGATGGAAACCATTTTTCCTTTGGTTGTCTGCAAATAGCCAAATGTTTCTTGTCAGTCAGTGAGTCAATCAGGCACATACAGCTTTATAACTTGTATATAGATTCAAGGCTGCAAGAAAACGCCAGCCTTTTATACATTATGCAAAAGTGCAAAGCATGTTTTCTGTCAATTCTCTTGTCATCGTGCTTGCATTAATGTGCGTCATCCTTCACAGACTAAAATGTTTGAGGTTTATGCATATTTAATTTCTTCCTGCCTTCATTCACTTGTGAAATTCTAAAATACAGGATTGTGGCAACTGCTTCATTGCAAGTAAAAGTGCTAAAGGCACATTTATCTTTCAAGCAGTTTTCAACAAAGATAAATTGAATCACATATATTCCACCATTAACATTATTTTACATGTTTATCGTTTTAAAATATTCTCAAAGGTGAAAAATAGCATTGCTGTCAGTATTTTTACAGCAGCATATTTATTCCCAGATGGGGGGAAAATTGATTCTCATTTTTATTCTACCCGTGATTGCAGGCTGCCCTTTAGTTGTACAAATTGCTTTCAACTGTAAGTGTTTCTCCTTTGAAAAGGAACTTCTGATTATGATTGCTGTGATCCGTGTGATAGACACTTTGTGATTTCAGCAGTCTTCTAAATATTAAAGAACTTCATGTTTCCTACTTTTCACTTAGCAATTCTGAGGTATAGGATTAAACAAGTAATTATAATTTTAGATTTCTGTCCCACTAACTTTCACTTCTTTTCTATACTAGGGAAATTTTGGTTCTTTGCCATAATTAAAAATGCATGTGTTTAATCTGTCACGTGTCCTTTCCTATACAAGTAAAAAAAAGTAAAAAGTAAAAAAGCATTTAAAATGTTAAAATGTTATGGACTGGTGCATTAGTCCCTGGTAATAAACGACCAGTAGCAAGTAAAGTGACAATCTTGTGTCCAGGCTAATTGAGCAAAAGACCTCAACAGTTCTTCAGCCAGCAAGAAGAGAGTCAACATTTCAAGTCAGAGTGAAAAAAGGAGGGACTTTGTGGAGAATGTGGAGCATAAAAAAAGTATCAAGTGGTCCTAACCTCCTCAAGCCTGTATGGGGATATCACTTTTGTGTTTTTTCATTTGATAACTGTGATTATTCAGTACACAGCAATGGCCATGGCATTCACCCATACTGTATACAAATTATGAAAGATGCTGAGCTGGCAAGAGGGTGCCAGGGGCACAGGCAATACCAGACAGTTGCAGGGCCATTTAATATGCTGTTACGGTCCTTTACAAGATAGAGAGAAAACATTACACTGGCAAAAGAGAGGCTAATTATTTGACAAGGTGGGAAGGCAGAGGCCGCCAGGATTGAACAGACCCTATCATTGGTAGAACCTCCAAAATGAAAGGAATAGTGACACTAGTGCAAGATATAGAGAAAGTGGGTGGCTTGGAAGAAACCTTGAGGTGATTTCCTCTGGACACTATCAGAGTGTAGCAGGCAATTATGCATGTTACAATTTTACTTCTTATGTGTTTTGTCCCTGAGCTCGCAGAATTAGTGCGATACACAGCAATGCTAACCATATTGGCGCTTTTCTTTGGTGTATCTATGTCAGTCAGAGGCCAAGTGGACATGTACAAACATGGTGCCTGTAGCACACTATCCGAATACTTTTATTATTAACTAAAACCTAATGTCAGTTATAGTGGGTTTTGAGTGAACACGCTGCATCTCCTTTCATAGGATTGTGACTTTGGCATGGCGGTCAAGGCATACATGTCTTAATGATCCTTAATGATTCTAGAAAATCGTGTACATACTAATGATTGAGTTATGCACGTCACGTTGATCAAAGGGGAGGAGCCCGAAAAAGAATAATCCATAATTTGACCCTCATGAATATTCTAAATAAATCTAAGAGAATATACCCTGCAGACAGGGATACTAAGTCCCACTGTTGCATCCTGGCTAGGGAGTGATGTTCCCTGGTGAGTACTTAGTAGCTGGGTGATTGACGTACACCAATTGGGCCAGAGCCTGACAAAGCTGCTTGGAGCGCCATATGACAGGCCAGAAGGGGGTGGGCCCAGGCATGAAAAAACTTTGTCAGTTGAAATTGTCTCTTTAGAAGTGGAACTCTTTCAGTGGATAAGTAACTGGATCTTTTGTGGAATGTTGAACAAAAAAGAGTAGATATAATCTGACTGACTGACTTCTCATAGCTTTG
Organism: Polypterus senegalus; assembly: GCF_016835505.1. NCBI lineage: Eukaryota > Metazoa > Chordata > Cladistia > Polypteriformes > Polypteridae > Polypterus > Polypterus senegalus. The sequence goes on along the minus strand of NC_053159.1, from coordinate 140,569,913 downwards.
GCCCTGGAACCTAATTTTTCAATCAAGGATAGTCTCTCTCTCTAATGCTCTCGAGTTGCCCTAAAGGAGAGGCACAGGGAATGTGTTGGGATGCTTACAAGTCTTCAGCTGAATGCTGTGCAGTTCTAAATTGTTCTGGTAGACAAGAAGGTCACCTCAATGTGACTTTGAGTTGAAGAAGGTAAAAAGGTGATTGTTTGCCTTTATGCACCAATCAAATGTTAAAAATATTTGGCCTCTTTAGATGAATTGTATTTGATGCTTGAAAGAGTACCATCTTCTGCTGGACTTTAATGCTAATGAGGGTAGTGACAAAGATATCATGATGGGTGTAATTGGGCAGAATTGCCTGGCCGCTCTAAATATAAATAGTGAATTATCACTGGAATCCTGCACCACTGTCATTGATTGTTCTTAACTAGCACTATATTTCATGTACCTTGAGGCAAAGCTTAGTAATCCGCTTAGAGGTCATTTTGTATGATCTGAAGGCAAACGCTCTGGAAACTTGAGTAGAGAGATGCTGAGCTGGATGTTGTGCCTACTTGATAGACATGGAGGCCCCAAACATGTAATAAGTATATGCTGGGAAAGCTCCCATCGCCAGAGGATCTTTGTATATATCTCAGGATAGGTTGGGGACACAGAGTTCAAGTAGACCCTGTTCAAAACCTCAGTGCCTGTTACAGCAGCAATTATATTATCCACAGTCAAAAGGTTGTTGTTGCCTGTCACTATGGCAAACCTAGGATCCACCCATTTGGGAAGCTGTCAAGTTGGTGACAGTGGCCTTCTGTGGCATGTTAGTAAGTATTTCTCTAGATTTGAGAGGAACCAGTAAACCAAATAGGAGGCAGTAGATAAAGCAAAAGCACATTTTTCAGTGCAGCTTGGTGAGGCCATGAAGAATGAGGACTGAAATGGTTCCTCCATCCAGCAACCCAGGAAAGATAAGCATAATGTAGCCAAGGCGATCTTAAGGAAGGGTTAGAAAACATCGACGTCAACTGGAGATATCATTGAGAAGTGGAAGAAGCACGTTCAGGAACAAACAAGATAGATAAGCCAAGGGTCAGAAGTATTCCTTGGTGTGGGTCTATCTCTGAGGCTTTGGTTGCTGTGGTGATTTAAAAGATCTACCTTCTAAATTTAAAAGTTCATCATTCTTATTTGAAGATCTTGATAGTAAATGCTGAAAGCACTGCATATTTTGGTGGAGGTTTTCTAATGTGCTTCTTCAGCATTGTACTGGGAATGCATCAAAATGGGCAGACTAGGTTGGTGTTAAACTTTTAAAACCTGGATCTACTCCTGCCTCCTTGGGAAAGTCTATGACGGAAGTGCTGAACTGGAGACTGCATCCAATAGTTGAAATCAATGTGGATTTTGTACTGGTTGTAGAGCAGCAGAGCAACTCTTTATCTCTGCACAGATACTTGAGGGGTCATGCTAATTTGTAAAGCCTGTCTCCCTGTGTTTTGTGGATTTGGAAAAAGCTTATGAATCTGTATGTCATGGTATCTTGTAAATGGTGCTATAGGATAGGGTTCCGGTGCACTGGTGAGTGCAATCTGGTCCTCGTATTTACAGAGTGTTAGTTGAGTGTGCATACTAAGTTTTAGGTTGAGGATGTTTAATGTGGGCATTGGTCTCCACCAAAGGTGCATCTTGTCTGCTTTGCTGCTGTTCAACATTTTCATGGAAAGGATATCAAGATGTGGAGTCGGAGAATGAAATTCATGCAGAAATCCTATGGTACTTGGGGTGCCTAACTCAGGGTTTTGCGATGTGGGACTATATTTACATTGACATTTACTTACTTGACTGATGCCTTTATCAGAGGTGACTTACAACTTTTATGATATAGTTGGTTACATTTCTTTTGGTTTTCCAATCGGCGCACAGGCAGGTCAAGTGACTTGCTCAGGGTCACACAAGGTCAGTATGGGGATTTGAACACACAACCTCAGGGTCTTATCCACTAATTTTAAGAGTTGTAAATGGGGTGTGATTGGTTAAAGTTTATCCATCAGGTTGGGAGTGGATGATCAAAGTAGAGAAAATTGCTTTTTGAAATTCAAATGGTGTATATGCATTTCTCAAAAAAAAATCAAGGGATTACTTAAACATTACAGTCTAACACCAACTGATTAAGCTTCAGGGATGTCAGTTTGTCCAGTTAAGAAGCATAAGTGATTGTGAATCAACTTCACCTGCTTTGGTGCAGATGACAATGACAACAGGTTAGGAGAGGCAACAACAAGACAACCCCCAAAAGGGGAATGCTTTTGCAGATGGTGGCCACTGACTATTGCTCTCTCAATATTCCTTTCCTTCCTGACTGATCTGATTCTTCTGTAGTTTTGCATTTTGCTAGTGTTCTTGTCACCACTGGTAGCAGCCAATTTAGGTTGCACAGGTTGCACCCCTCCAGGATGGCACAGCCATGTGTGCCTTCACAAGAAGGTTTGCTGGGTCTCCCAGCACAGTCTCAAGAGCAAGGAGGAGATACCAGGAGTTGTGCCATTAAACAAGGAGAGCTGGACAGGGCTGTAGATTCTTGACTTCTTAATGCACATATTAATAGACCTCTAGTTATTTGATGAACATAATTTTCAGTGAATTTCCGGCCTTTTGTATGATGTAAGGTGAAAGTAGGCACTGTTATTATTTGCATGCTGTGACTTAACAGCCCTAGAGATGGACAAATACTGGCTTTCCGTCATGATTACAGTGTTGCAAGGTTGCCATAGTAACTGGTTGCTATGGAGCTCGTATGTGAATTGAAGTGAGTCCCTTTATCATGCTGGCAAACAATGACTTATGTGGTTGTTGTGTGAATGAGGTTTAATTTGAAGTTCTGAATTTATTATTCTTATGAAGTATGAATGCATTAATGTTCTGTTGACATTTTTGTGCAGTTCATTTCTTGAACAACTGAAGAGAGTGAAGAGAGGTGATTTAAGGTCAATACTGATTGAAGAACAAAATATCAAGCACATACAGTAATCGGTTATTTTCAGTTATGTTATGAAAGTCTTCTTTAGGTTTGTTATCTAGAAGATTTTCTTTCTCATAATAATAATAAAAAAATGCAATGTGAATAAAAAAAAGATGCAAAATTATGAAATGTATTTTTTAACATAATTTAACCGGTATTATCATTGTGGGTATTCATGCAGGGGTTCTCAACTCCGGCACTGGAGGTCTGCAGTGACTGTAGGTTTTTTCTTTAACCAGATTTTTAATAATAACCCATTTATTTACTACTATAATAATATATTTTTGGGCTTAGTTTTAGTTAATTCCTTTGTTACAATTCAGAACCCTTGATTGACTGTTTTGAAATAAATGAGAGTGAAGGGGAAGGGCCCACAAACCATATGGATAATATTCTCAGAAAATGAAAAATCTACAATGTCATAATGATTTGACTTGGAAGAATGCAAGCACTAACAAGCCATAGATTTAAATACCAAGCTTCCTTATCTGCTAGGCCTCTCTTCTAATTACAAACTTGGTTGGAATGAATACCTGCACTGGCTGTGGACCTCCAGGACTAGAGTTGTGTACCCCTGCAATTCTAAGGACCTCGGCTCAGTCTCTCATCTGGTCACAGCCTGTGTGGTCTTTGCATGCTCTCTCTAGGCATTCCTTTTTTATTCCATTTAGGTCTATTGGTGTCTCTTCTTTTGGCCCCTTGTGTATGTGCGTCTGTGTGTGGAGAAGTTAGAGTGGCATCCTATCTGGGGTTGGTAGAATAGATTTTTTTTTTTGTTCTGATGGAAAGATTGACAAGTCATAGTTATGCCAATTATTTCCATTCATTATTTGAAATGCCCATATTTCAGGTTATTTTTGCTTAATTCTTTAAATGTATGTTGTTAGAGTGCTTGTGGGAAATTAACTTGTCATGTGGTAGCTAATAAATGACAAACACTTTGCTTAATGCATCATAATGTTTTGAAGAATGCTAAAAGTTAAAAATTGTCAAGCTGGATCCATTTATTGCCAGCCTTTTATAAAGTTCTTTTTAATCCCTTAACCAAAACTTGAATTCAAGATAAGCCTAGTGCAGTCAGCTGATATTTGTTAAACTCCTATAAAACAAAGTGCAAAAATTCAAAATGTATTTTTAAAATTACTCCTTGCTATAATTGGAGATTACATAATTGTAGCAGCAATTTAAAGGAGCAAAGCAGCTGTGGTGAGAGGATACACTTGTGTACTAACTTGCATTCAGAAAAGCAAAACTGAATCCAAGTGGATTTGTGGAGGAAAAAGTTTTTTTTCATTATAATTCCTTTATTATTTCATAAGAAACATAGGAAATCTTGTAGGCTTTCTGTCCTCCACCCTCTTTTCTCTCCTTTCTCACCTCCTACTCCACAGTTTTAATAATGTTGTGCTTGTTACATTTATAGATATTATTTTCACTAAAACCTGCACTAGAAAGCAATGGCTGAGAGAATGGATCATTGAAATTCTGACAGCAACATATTGGCCCAGTTTTGCCAAATGTACATGTGTGAACAATTGCACTTACAGAAAATCCAGATGCCCTCCTGCTTCTCTCACTAATGAATTAAACTAAAAATTTGTATGCAGTGTAGTATCTGCCTGGCATGAATTTGACGAGAATTGGGTTGTGGGCTTGAACATTATTAATACATTTATTATCACCACTTGCGATTACTGAACTGTGCTGATAGACTGACTCAGAAAGAAGCTAACACGCACATTGCTGCAGTTGTCAAAGTAAACCTCCTGTCATCTGTGACACCAGAAGTACCTGAAGATATTTACAAAAAAAATCATATGGATGGATATAATAAGGAATAAAAATGCACACAGATTAAAAAAAAAACAAAAAACATTAAATGCCCCACATTGGCTTGATTTATTTCAGGTGCTTGAATCCTTACTGATAAATGAGAGTATTTTCAGGAACCTTTAAACATCTGGCTTCAAAAATGCTGTCTTTAGTAGTGGCCTTAATACTCCTCACTAGAGTGTTTCTTGATTCCTTACCCCCTGAATATAGCTTGGCTTGCGTGCTGCTTTATGAGTTGCCTCAAAAGTTGGAAGTTAAGCCCAAATTAGTTTAGGCATGAAGGAGCAGTGCTGCCTAGACGAATGATGGCACAATCAGCATAGCCCGACCTGAATGACCAGCCGTCTTTCATACAATGAAGGATCCCTTGACTAAGGTCCTCAGGACCACTGCTAATACTATGTGAGTGATGGATTTTGGAACACTGACACTGTCTGTTCATAATGCTCATCTGTCAGGGTGCAAACGTGATGTTCAAGCTGCACACTAACAGGACATTTTCTCCTTACTGATACAAGGCACTCTGACGACATTAATCCAAAAAAGGGTAAATTATCTTTTGTTTTTAAACCAGTAGCATTTTTGAGTAGATGCACACAAATGAAGTGTTTTGATAATGCATCTACACATTTAAAATTTGTTTTAGAGGTTTTTGAATTACTTTAAAATGAGTAGAATAGCTACTGATCTAATTCACTTGACTCCAGTTTGTTAAATTCTTAATTAAGAATTGGCTTCTGTTGCTTTCTCAAAAATGGAAGAAAGTTGTTGACAAGAGTAAAAGAGAAGCTCTAAACTATACATTACTCTTTGGATGTCTCATATCAATGAAAACTTTATTTATCTTTACGTTAATGTTTCTTTAATTTAAACGTTTATTTTAGTTTTCATTTATTTGAATAATATCTGAAAGGAGGTCTAAACCATGAAGTATGTCATGATATCTTATAAATAAATTTAAATTAAAATTAAATTTAAATTTAAATGTTTCTTCAATTAGGAGAGGCAGTTCCTGAGGATGAGCAACTGAATGAAAAAGATCAGAAAAACTTTGAACTCTGTGACAACACTCCAATTATTGACAATCTTGTACCCCCCATCAACTTGATCTCAGCAGAAGAGAAAACCAAATATGAAGAAGATATAGCCAACTTGTATAAGCAGTTAGATGACAAGGTTTGTTGTACTTCCCTGTTTCAAAATATATCTGTATGGCACCATTTATACTGTGCTGATAGTTCTACGAGGAATATTCTAGCTAATAAATTTTATTTTAGAACAAATAATCTTTTTTCTTTAATTGTCATGTTACAGTTTGCTCAACAATTCAAATTGTTTTTGTTTTTAATATAAACTTCTATAACCTTTAAGCACAAGCCTACCTTCCCAGTTCACTGTTCTGGCTAATGTGTTTTATGTAAATGCTGCCTTTGAGATAGAAAGTATATTATGGTTGGGTCATTGTATAAAACTGCAAAGCATGAAGATAAATCCATGATGGTGGTATAGTCTAAATTCACTTAGCTGAGATAATGTCCCTTATTCCTGCAGGATGATGAGATTAACCAACAGAGTCAGCTGGCTGAAAAACTTAAGCAACAGATGCTTGACCAAGATGAGGTAAAAAAAAAAAAAAAAGTTGATTTTATTAACATTCAGATTTTCAATATTGATTGGTAGAAGTGGTGTAATTTTGAAATGTGTGCATTTTAGAAAGGATTGAAGAGGTACAGTATGAATAAAGAATTTCATTTCCATTTGTAACCCTGTGTCAGTATTTATTTTGTAACTCGGCAGTCATGTATTCAATGATCAAAAATCCTTTTAAAACTAAATATATAAGTGCAGTGGTATTAAGCCAGAGGTAAATAGACACTGGGGCTCTAGCTAATCTGAAAGTTTCATAACCAGTCTGTTAAAGGACTGCTGCATGTTTCTCAACAGGCTTATTCTAATGTAGGATCCCAGAAAGCCAGCACTTCTCTGGCCACTCACACGAAGTCGATACAGAGGCACCAGCCACTAGTGCAGTTTAAATCTTTGTGAATTTGAAATGTTAGAGGACGCCCATGCAGGCAGTGAGATAATCTGCAAACTCCACACAGAAATCTGGAATTTGAGCACGTAACTCCGTCACTGTGTCATTGCAGCACTAATTGCTCTTTCACAATGCTACCCAAAATTGTGTTTCAATTTATGTTTCTTCAAATAGCTCTAGTTTGTGTTACTATTTTACTGCTTAGACAAAGGGCCCACTGAGTGTTACTTGTTTGAAACTAAGGACTAGATGATTTTGTTTTATAACTAAAGCTACAGAAGGCTCATGCGTAAAACTTTGCTTAGACTCCATACTAAATTTTTGCTCATGCTAGAAAGGCAAAAACAGAATATACTGCATTTATAAAACCGTACATATGCCAGTGAACTTAAAACTATGTGCTCATGCGCTAACCGCTCTACATTCCTTTACACCAGTAACCATGTAATGAATATGCCACACCCGAATATCACACTATGCATACAGTTTTTCGCTTCTTAAAATGGTTTATTTTGCCACAATTAAAATGTGTAGACAAACAAACTTAAAAATGCACTGTTTTGTCATTTAAATACCGTTAAAGGTGTCTGTGTCCTATTTCGTGATGACAACTGACTTGTAAGCCGATTTAGATGCCCTAGGGTTGGAGTTTACATTACCGAGACTCTCATTCAGAAATCATGTGATCCCCGTTACAGTTTTTAACAACCGGGTTTAGAAAATGGATGGATATCAGAATGTCACTGGTGTGTCATTGAAATGTGCAATATAATGAGATTTTTCAGTTCACTTCATTGTCCTGCCACTTGGAGTCACCAAAATGCCAGCAGCAAGAAAGTCTGTGACAGACTTACACTATGAATAAGTTGAGACTGACTTTTAAGGAATGTACAGTACTAATGCGCCATTTTTTAACTGACAACTGATCAGACAGTTCTGAACCATCTTGTGTTTAAGTAATAAAATGTTCTGTTTATGGATGGAGTATTTTATTTGTTTTTGTAACTGGTTAACAAAAAACAAACATTTATCAACTTTAGGCATACTCATTTTTAGAATCTGCCAGCTTGGCATATAAACATTTTTAAAGCACTTCGTGTTCGTTTTTAATTTTTATTGTATTCTTCTGCTGTCATCTTTGTCTTTCAAGCTTCTCGCCTCCACACGCAGAGACTATGAGAAGATTCAGGAAGAGCTAACAAGGCTGCAGATGGAAAATGAAGCAGCCAAGGACGAGGTGAAGGAGGTGCTTCAGGCTCTGGAAGAACTTGCTGTCAACTATGATCAGAAATCCCAGGAAGTGGAGGATAAGACACGAGCTAATGAGCAACTAACTGATGAACTTGCACAGAAAACTGTGAGGATGCATTCCTGTCAGAAATGGCTTCTCCTTACTTTGACATAGTAGCTGTATTAGTAATTGTGGTCTAAAATTTCAAAGAATCTCTGACCTAAAAATGAGAAATTCACCATAAGTATCATTTTTGAGTGCATTTTTTACTTGTTTTCATTTCAACGTGCTTTATAATTTGATTCCTCTCCTTTTTTATATTGTGATTTTCATACTACACTTCAGTTGAGCTGTTTAGCACCTGGAGCACACATTATAAAAATGTGCATTCTTCTTGCCTTCCAGACGTCTCTAGCTTTAGTACAGCGAGAGTTAAACCAGCTTGAGGAGGTCAGTAACCACCAAAAAAAACGAGCAGCAGAGATTTTAACCCTTCTTCTAAAAGACTTGAGTGAAATTGGAAGCATCATTGGCACCAACGATGTTAAAATTGTGAGTACATGGTATTTTATAAGGAACATGATAAAGAACAGAACTGTCGGTTGTACTCTGCATTATCTGTGTCCGTGTATCTCGTGAGGGTCTTTGCTCTGCGTTCATTTTTAAGCTTGCTTGTTTTCACACTTCTGTGCAATTCATGTTGTTTGCTGCAATGAGCCATTTTTTCCCCCAACACTACATCTAAAAATATTTGTTTGAATAAACTGATCCATTTGTCTAAGAAGGCATTTTAAAAAGACTTACAATGTTGTTATGTTTGTAAATCTAATATTGTGTTAGATGCTTTTTGAGCTTTATTATTATTAATCATGAAGTCAGTGGTTTGGAAGATTGCGCAAACTATTATCTTCTAAATTAATGATATTTTGTGATTTCAGTCAAAATAGATGGAATACCTTTTTTTTTTTAAACCAAATTTTACCATTTTAAGATTCTTAACTTGAGTTTATGTAACTTTTATTTAACTTCGAGCATGTATATAATCCTAAAGCAATGTGTTGTGGGATGAAGTACAAAACACACTGCCGTAATAAGCATAATATTCACACTTTCCTAGTGACCAAGAATTTCATGCAAATGAGTAAAATATGTCATATATCCCCGCAAAAAAAAAAAAAAATTCCTGTAATGACAAAGATGCAGTTCAACTTACCAACAAAATAGAAGCCTGGAAGTGCAAAATACTTAGTCAAAAGAATTTAGTGCATTATCCTTATGTTTGATATTTATTGGCATAAATAAGTATTTATTAAAAACTATTATATATTACATACTAGCAAGCACATATTCACAACCTGCAAACTTAAGGAATAAGTAAAACATTCAAAGCTTTTTGCAGGTTGTTAAACTATATCCATTTTAGACAATATTCCTTTCTCTGGTCATTGCTCACACTTTAAAATGTGGCCCAGGTGTGACATGCGCCTAAGCAGTCCTGAAGATTCAGGGGGCTGGGGGCTTCAGCGATATCAATGTGGGTTTCACTTCTGTCCCATATGTTATATTTATGATACAATGTAGGTTATCAAGTTCACAGCAAGAGTAACTACATCTCCAGCTACATGCACCATCCAGAGCCCTCTAATGTATGCTTTGGCGAGTGAACAGTGAGGAGCTGTTTAAAAAGACTGTTTGATCTTGATCTGTCCTAGTATTCAGTTATGACACTTTCAACATAACTCGCGGACACATGTAGGTAATGGAGCCCTTCAGTAACTCCAGAAGGTCCATTGCAAGGCCTCATTCTGCAAAACACACTAAAACTTGACCAGACAAGTAATCATCCATTGACAAAATGCACAAGCCTTATCCCAAGGTTATTATTTTGGCATATTCTTTTTATCTGATGTATCTGTAATGTACCTACGTTATTTGTCAGAGCAGGATATTGTTTGTGTGTTTCTTGTCTCTTCATAATGATAGGCTATGTCACTGTAGACGTGATTTTCATTTTTACCTGTTTCAGATGACAGAAGTGAATGGCGTTATTGAAGAAGAGTTTACAATGGCTCGTCTCTACATCAGCAAGATGAAATCTGAGGTGAAGTCTTTAGTGAACCGCAGCAAACAGCTTGAGACCTCGCAGGCTGAAGGAAACAGGAAGATGCAGGCCACTGAGAGGGAACTAGCATCCTGTCAGCTTCTCGTGTCCCAGGTGAATGGAGACCTCTGTCTTTGTGTTTTCATTTTTTTTGCATAAACAAAGTTTTGGTGATAATCAGTGGATTTTTGAACACATTAAAGGTAGACATAAATTTAGTTTATCTTCCTGGCAATTCTCTGTTCCAGGTATATACTGTAGAATGTGCCATAGTGCAGGTGAAACACAGTGACTAATGATTTTATTTGCATAGCATTGTATTTTTCATTTTCTGTGTTTATGCCAAATGTTTGTGTGATTAATTATTTTTAATGTAAAAACAGTAGTAAAACCCGTCGGGCTTGGCAGGACTTTCCCAGGCAGACTTCATCCTAGCATGGATAGGCTCAAAGTGGTAGGGAGCGAGATAGAGCTGTGACCATGAACTCCACAAACATAAATTGTCAAGTGTGGTTGTCATGGAATAGGAAAACAAGGGCACCATGACACTGATCAATGGAAATGAAACACAGCCTAGCATGACGTGGAGACTTGGTTTGGCCGCTGTGTAACAAACGTCCTTTTTAAGGCCCACTCCTCAACCCTGCAGCACCGCAGCTACATTCATTAATTTCATGCAACTATTGCAGAACATTATCAGTTATATTTATTTAAAATCTGCATGAGGTAAATTGAAGTCCGTCCTCAAAACTGGAAAAGTTGGTAAAGATTTTTTTTAAAGAACATTAACCTTGGCAGGCCTCCTGTGGTCACCAAAGTGCAGTCTGGCACACCAAGTTTTAAAACCACTGCTTTAGGATGTTTGGCTGTAGTGTGGAAGTTTATTTCCAAGAAAACAGTGCCATCTGCTGGTGCTTAAAAAGTACTGTGTCGTCTAATTTTCATATTTTCTCCTATCCAAGTCAGGCTTAAAGTTATGTATTTAATAATATAAAAATACAGGTTGTTTAGCGTTTACATATTAAAAAGTAATATAATTTAATGATGCAATGATAATTAAAACTGTGACAATTGAGATTCCCTAATCATTAGACCTGTGTAATGACAGCTTTGTTCTAATTCTACCTTTCTTATTTTTTACTTGTATTTAAGCTGTAAGTGGCCTATAAATTCCATCCACTTTGTGAAATTGTAATGAAATTATCAATGTCACTTGGAGTTGGAGTCTTTCTTAGGAGTATTGGTCACAAGGTATCATATATCTACACTTCCAACTAAGAGTTGTCTATCAAGTTAAACCAACTTGTTTTAGGATGTGGGAGAAAATCCATGTCAACCCTGCGAGAACATGTAAACCCCACATAGATCTTGATCACACCGGGATTTGAACGAATATTCCTATAGCTCTGAGGTAGCAGAACTCCTGCTGCTTCACAGCGCTGTCCACCTTTATGTGAAAAATACATTTTTAAATGCTGTAAAAATCCTTAAACTGTAGTGCTGTGTGTGGAATTCCCTGTGATAATCAGGGATCACATTAGAGCTCTGACGTTGGCTGACATCTTACTCTGGTATTGTGGTATGTACTGTCAAGTAGGGTATAAATATCTTTAAAAGATGAATCTCATCATACATAGATATGCAAACAAAAGCTGCTCCTCTTTGTACTTCTGCCCAGCGTTACCTGGAATGGCCCCTTTTCATGAGATACCCCAGTTTTGTGTGGGACAGCAGAATCTGCCACCTCATTCACTATAGTGGTGCTGATGTTTGCTTCAACAAGCAGCAGTTATTCTGGTTGAAATCATTCATTCTTTCGGATGTTTTCATTTTTCTGCTTGATTTTTTAAAAAGTAAATCCAGAGTTTAACTGCTGATAAGTTTCCTTTCTTTGTGTGGAGCGGACTTAGACTAAACTAAACATTATTAATGTAGGAGCATTTTTTTTAAGGGTAATGCTAAATAAAACAGCAATAATCCATCCAACCATTATCCAACCCGCTATATCCTAACTACAGGGTCGTGGGGGGTGTGCTGGAGCCAATCCCAGCCAACATAGGGTGCAAGGCAGGAAAAATAACCCCGGCAGGGTGCCAGCCCACCGCAGGGCACACACACACCAAGCACACACTAAGGACAATTTAGAATCGCCAATGCACCTAACCTGCATGTCTTTGGACTGTGGGAGGAAACCGGAGTGCCCGGAGGAAACCCATGCAGACACGGGGAGAACATGCAAACTCCACGCAGGGAGGACCCAGGAAGCAAACCCGGGTCTCCTAACTGTGAGACAGCAGCGCTACCCACTGCGACACCGTACTGCCCTAAAACAGCAATAACCTTCTTTTAAATTTTTGAGTCTATTTTTTCACAAACCCAGTGATGATAGTGTAACACATATAACATGTTTTAAAAATTTGTTTTCAGGGCTGCCTCATACTTCTGGTTTGTGAATTTTTATGGGGGTCTCAGTGGTTAATTAGAGAGTCCACAGGTCAGAGGGATTCCCTGTAATTTTGCAGCTTGCTGGTGTCTTTGGTACAACCTAATCTAACTTCCATGGATGGCATAAAACTTGACACAACATATTTTTTTCCCTTTACTTTTATTCAAAGAAACTATTTCACATAATTTTAATTGCTCTACTATGTTTTAATTCATTTTTACTTTCTTGATGATAAGGTAATCTGAGGCTGCATCTCGTATTAATCTTAGATTTATTAGAATGCTACAAAAAGTATTTCAGTAATAATAATTTGACACTATTGAGCCAATCCATATTTGGATCATTTTGCCAGCTATGCATTAACTTTGCTTGTCATTATTGCTGATCATTTTTATTTTGCATTTATTTTGAATGATCTATTTGCAGTGTGGCAAAATGAATAAATGTGGGTGACAACCAATTTAAAGTAGACAAAGTGGTGTGAAAATTGATACACCGTTGAGGTTGGAAATGTTGAAATATCCAGGGAGAAAATCTGGTCACACTGAGTCTGGTGCTCATTCTGAGCAGCTTGTTACAGGTGGTCTTGCCATCTGTACAGAAGTGGAAGAAGTATGAGTGAGCATTCATGGAGTAGTACAGAAGCTAAGACAATTGCTATTTGTTTTGATGTAAACAAGATTTGCATAATTTACACATAACAAACTGTCCACAACAGAATAGAACGTATTATTTATTGGGGTCACATACACAAATACATTGAAATGCTAAGTTTCCCAACATGTGCTGTGTTGTTGAGGCAATGGAAAGCTAAACAGCCCAATTCTTAGGAATGGTCTCTAGCTTCTTCTAGAGAATGCAGAGGAGTCCCCAAGGCCAGCTGAGACACGGTCCCCCAGCATGTCCTGTGTCTTTGCTCAGTGGGCATATGTGAGCGGTGCATCCTCTGTATATACAGTACTATAAGTGGAGGATTTCAAGTATGTATCTTGGGAAGGTGACAGTAGGAGTGTTTGTGAGGTTGACCAAGGAATCAAGGAGCTTTCTATTGACCAGACAATCCATATTTCCATCCTCATCAGGGGTCATGAGCTCCGAATACTGACCAAAAGAGTATTTTGCTACAAGCAGCCAAAATATAGTTCTTGCACAATACTACAAGTGCATTCATTTGAAATGAACCAATGTGATTTAATTCTCATTTAAGCTTTCTGATAAACTGATGTAAAACTTGACAAACCCATCATTACTGTATCATTTTCAGAAGATTTATAATTTTTTTAAGGCATCAAAAATTTCCAAATGTAAGGTTTCATCAAACACAAGCTGAAGAGCTAAAATTGTGTGGCTATTCATGTAATGGTTGGTTAAAAACTGTTTAATAGTTTCCTAGTACAGTAGTCATTTTTAATCTGAGAGAATTGTTTAGTCAGTCAGTCATCATCCAATCCGCTATAACCTAACACAGGGTCACGGGGGTCTGCTGGAGCCAATCCCAGCCAGCATAGGGTGCGAGGCAGGAACAAATCCCGTGCAGGGCGCCAGCCCACCGCAGGAGAATTTTTTATAGATTTTTAAAATTGTAGCATGGTAAGCTTATTGTCATGTATGCAAAGTACTAGCAGAATTCTCAGAGCACTGATAATAATTCATTACCAACAAAGAGATACACGAAAAAAGCATACATGAAGTGCAACATTCATACATTTATATACAGTCTATACTTCTTACATTATATTTGGTTTTTTTTGCACTGCTTCTGGAGTTGCTGGCAGTGTAATTTATTTAGCTTATATGGACCATAGTATCTATTTGTTGAGCATGGCATTTCATATGCAGTTTTTATTGTTATGCACATTTGGATAAACTTAAGTAGTTAAAGCTTGCTTTTGATTTTTAAATCTGTTGTATGCAGGTGCTTCAAATAAGGCATTACAAACACACTTGCAATGTGACATGGCTGGCCAGGATTTGAATGAGTATGTCGGCTTGTGAATGAAGTTGATTGATCTCTTTTTGCAGCTGCAGTTATTAATGCCTTTAAGTAAAGCATAACTAGTGATTAAGGTGGGCTGTTATCTTCTAGCAACAACAAGATTTTTGATGCCTGAGCATATATAATTGTCATGCATTTTACAATTATTTGTGTATCCTTTCAAGAGTTGTTCATTTTTTAATTAGACATACAGAGAATTTAGAAAGTTATATATCTGTCAATTTATTTTCATTGATGACTTGTAAAAAAAAAAACAACAACATGTATTTAATATGTTAACCTCTAAGGAGAGAAACTGCCTTTTAGAAGGAGCTGTCATACACTCTTGTGTAACCTCCTTCTTGCTCTGTAATATTCATAAGAAAAGCTGGTTGTTCCTAAATTGAGTTCAGTGCTTTAAGTAATCACTGACAGTATTGTGTAGAGAATAAGCAGGAAAACTTTGGGATGAGTGCAGAATCTAAAATGGCCAAAAAAAACCCAAAAACAGACATAGGCCGTGCAAACAGTGCTTGAACTGAGATTTGAATATACATTTTACATTATTAGAAAACTATTTTTGTATTAATACAATTGCTTTGTCTGTAAAATCTAAGATTGAAAAAAAAAACTGCCTTCACATGATCATTTTTTTTTTTTTTTTGGTCTAACAGCACCAAGCCAAGATCAAATCCATGACTGATTACATGCAAAATATTGAACAGAAAAAAAGACAGCTTGAGGAGATGCAGGATTCTCTCACTGAAGAGCTGGCAAAGCTTCATGCACAAGGTAACAAGCTTGTAAATATATTTTTAAAATCATTTAAATACAGATACAGTTGTCATTAAATGTCTGTATATCCTTACAAAAAATTTGCTTTGATGTAATGTTGGAAATTGGGAGGAATCCTGTCCTGTTTAGGTTTAAGATTAAAACAAAAATAATATTTAAGCGATGGTCCCAGCCATTTCTTTTTTCAGTTGTGTGTGTGCTTCTTCTTTAACATCAGTTTTGTGGCAGCATGACGACAGCAGGTTTGATACAATAATTTTTACTAGTTGGAGCTGTTAATTATATCAGCAGTCTTGGCAAGACAAATTCCCATTCCCATTTCTATTCCCATTAAGAAGAAGCAGCACTACAGAGAGCTGCTGCCACCTCTGTTCTTAATGGTGCAAACGCTGTTCCTAAATACTAAACATCCACCCACCCATTTTATAGCCCACTTATCTTTTTCGATTTAATCGTTGTAAAGAATTTATTAGCTATGCTGGCAGTATCAAGCACATGGCAGGCAAGTGGCTTCCATCTTGCTACCCAATCCTTCAATTTAGACAAGGGAAGATAAACCAAAATGGTCGTGATGCAGAGAGTGGCCAGTTGCTGCTGTCAGTTTCTCTAACTTGGAAGAGCAAGGCCATGTCGGGGGGGATTATATTTCTCAGCTGGCCTGGGAACATCTCGGCTTTCAATTGGAGGAGTTGTAGGAAGTGGCAGGGAAAAGAGACTTCTGGGCATCTTTGCTCAGACTGCGGCTCCCACATCCTAGACTCAGATAAGTGTCACAAAATGGAGGGATGGATGGTTATGAATACTATCTCAATTGAAAAGCTCTGACCTGATTTGTCTAGATTCACACTCTCTATATAAAGGCAAGCAGAATATTCAGTAGTGGTGTATAGACGTTTGGTATCCATTCCATTTTAGATCATCAAGAAGATCTATTGGCAGTTTTATTTTATAGCTTGGGGATTTATGATGTCCTCAGGATAAAAATGTCCCCTTGAAATGTCTTTGCCCTGGAGATGGTAAACTTTATGACATTCTTTTGCTGAATGCACTGTACAGACTATAAACCATAACTGTAAAAGTTACATGGATCCATTTTAACTCAGGAAGCTTTAACTTGAGATTTTAGGCGTGTTGGTAGAATTGTGAAAATGTTTAACATGTATGTTTACTTCAGAACAAAAGCTGGAATTGCTTATTGCACTACTTGTTCTTGCCATAAAAAGTGAAAAGGTAGTGCACAGGGATAAAATATATCAATAACTCTACAAAGAAAATATATATTTTGTAGTAGGGATTTAACAAAATATATTTGTTGCAGAAAAAATGCATGAAATCTCAGTTCAAGACAAGGAAAAGGAGCACATGACTTTGCTTCAAGATGCAGAAGAGATGAAGGTAAAACCATTTTTCTTTCAATACAGATGTAGCTAGAATGCAGTACCCATTTCAGGAGCCCACTTTGTGCTGGGATATCCTAGAATCAGTCAGCAGTTACCTAACTACATTACTTCTTGTTTGTAATTTTTCTAATGACCCTCGCAACAAACAATGCGAACTTTGATTACATCTGCAAAATAAATGAAACTAAGTTGTACTGAAAAGTCAAGTGTTTGGTTATATTGTAATACTTCTTAATGTTCTGAAATGTTATGCTTTGTACTCCTGATTGACTTGTCTTTTGATTCATTTGGCGTGACCTTAAGCATAATTAAATTTTAAAATTAAATAGGAACTAATTAGGAAGGAATGGTTAATGCACAAAATTGGTTGAATCCTTTGTAATGTGCCACCATTTAGCCATATATTGTGGCTACAATGTGTGGATTGCTAATCTTGACACTGTGGCCATTCATTATTTTTATACTTGATATTAATGGTTGGCATTTGTGCTTCCTCTCACATTAACTTACATTGTGTTTCCAGAACACACTGGAGCAACAAATGGAGAGCCACAGAGAAGCCCACCAGAGACAGCTTTCTAGACTACGGGATGAAATTGAAGAAAAGCAAAAACTGATTGACGAGCTCAAAGAGTAGGGTGCAAATTTCAAATAAACTGCTGTTTTGCTTTTCACAGGTGTAAACCATGTTCAACAACACTGCTTACTTAAGATGACAATGCAGGCTGTTGTTGTAATGTGATGACATATCAGTAAACAGGTAATCTAGAGAAGAGAAGAGAAGAGAATGAGAAACTGGGCAAATGGAGAAACTGACAACATTCACAGTATTTACACTATTTGGTTTCATTTTCAGGTTTCACTGCAGGTGTTCAAGAAGTATTATACATTTTAAAAACTTAAAAATGAAGAATTGCATAAAAACTTAAAGACCCAGACTTTTTATGCATTTTTATGTGAAACATAAAACACAAGTTCAAACATTGCAGGTTGGATACTGTACATCAGGCCATACTTTCTGTGGGATTCCGAGATATAATCCCTCCAGAATGTCTTGGGTTTCCTCCTGGGACTTCTCCCAGTGGAGCATGCCTGGTACCTCACTATAGCCTGTGGTCAAAAGAACAACACTGGTCTGCAAACCACAGGCTCCCAAACTGGATATTTTCAAAGTTGTGGCTGTCCCTTGATATCACAAACACATTAAATGGACTCAGTTTAACACCAAGCACTCTATGTAAGCACACCAGAAATAAAGGGACTGAATAGTACGCTGTAATGGCTCCAGAAACCCATAACTCTGTAGCGCCGTTCAAAACATACTGTATTATGGCATACAAAGTAATAGGCCAAATTAAAGCACTTGTTGTCCTAATGAATTTTTTAAATATTGTGTGTATATATATATATATATTATAATAAAATGTATGTAATATATTAGTATAGACATTTAATACTGTGTGTTATATTTAACTTAGGCAATTTCTATTAATATGTTTTATTGCTAAATTGACAGACTTTTAGTAATAAAGACTGGGCTTTGCAACAGTGGAAGCATTTTACTAAAATATCTGTTTTCCTATAGGGCTTACTAACATGTTTGTTTTTAATAACCCTAAGCTTGAACCAGAAATTGCAATTGGAACATAAACAACTCATTTGTGATTATGAAAAGCTAAAGACTGAAGAGCAGGAGAAGGATATGAAGCTTCAGAAACTTATGTAAGTATTCCTTCATCTTTTTTTAATGAATACATTTTCTCAGAAGGCACTTAACATGTAAGTGCCCTCTATGCTATACATACATGTACAGTATATTATTTTTTATATGCTGTAAATCATTTCATTTGTGCTAGTTAATTAATGGTTGGGCATCAATAGTACTATACTGCCCTGTAGCTGTCCTCTTCTGAATGAAAACCACTTATTTATCCTGTGAACATGTGCTAGCATATGGCAACAGAAGTACATAAATATAATTATACGCCAAAGTTGTCAGCAGTAAACTGATGTTAATTCTGTAGACTTGAGGATGACACAATGTTTTAAGTACCGTCAAATCTTTTTATCCCCTCTCCAGCATTCTCAATGATAAAAGGGAGCAAGCAAAGCAGGACCTTAAAGGACTGGAAGAGACTGTGGTAAGAAGAATATTTAATCGAAAAAATATATTCAGTATTGTTAATGTTGAGTATCTTTGTTTTATGTGATATGTACTTTTTTATTTTAATACCAATGAACTGTGCACTGCAGTGCTTAACTTTGATTTGTAATGTGTGGCAGAACTCCATACACTTAAAGAAAGCTTCTGGAAGCAGGAATAATGGGACTGAGAATTGCTCTTGATGTTTTAAAGTGAAACATGACAAGGTTTAGTAAATGAATCACTTGCCAAAGTGTTCCACTTTAAGCCCCAGTTTCTTATGTGCATTAGTGTTTCCATTCTTTCTCACACATTGTTTTTCTTGCAACCACTGCTGGCTAAGAGAGAGGATTTATATCTTAAGAAACATAGGAGAAGAAAAGCTGTCTCTGATATAGATTGGAAGGATGAATGCATTTCTTGGCATTTAACTAGAGGTTTGGGTATTTTAGGTTTATGTTTTCTACAGAGGGACAGTCCAGACTTGTCAAATTGAATATGTGGTGTTCAGTCGCGGTTAATGACCTAGAGAAATATGGCTCCAGTGATGAATTGGTGTGTTTTAATACCCACTGCGGAGCTTTGCAGTTCCCCATAGTCTAGATACCTCTGCAGATTCCAAAGTAACTCCACAGCATGCTTGTCACTGCAGCTATAGAAGTTAGTGCGGATCCAGGAAAATGGGTTGAATTTCTTCAACTTTCTGAAAATGTGAAGTAACTTTCTGGTGGTATTAAAATGATTATTTCACCTCCATTGGGAAAGGTATATACAGTATGCATCCTTCCCAGTCAGTAGTTGTGTTTGTATCTGAACCTATTTCAGCTGTGACATTACTTGGGACTACAAGTCACATGAGACTTTCAGACACACCAACTTTGTTCTAACATGCTTTCCACTTGATTGTTCACTGTTTGCTGAAGAAGCCACCATTGTGAAGCACTGTATATTTTAAGACTTCCTTTTCTGTTAAAGGAGCATGCAGCAGTAGGCCCTAGACAGCATGTGTGACAATAATGGAAAATAATCTGGAACATTTCAAATTTGTTTTACATCCAAAGC
Organism: Polypterus senegalus; assembly: GCF_016835505.1. Taxonomy (NCBI): domain Eukaryota; kingdom Metazoa; phylum Chordata; class Cladistia; order Polypteriformes; family Polypteridae; genus Polypterus; species Polypterus senegalus. The sequence goes on along the minus strand of NC_053159.1, from coordinate 140,549,888 downwards.
ATGTTACAGAGAAAGTGAGTTTCTTTTAGAGTCAGGAGAAATGCTGTGCGGAAATAAGTGCAGTAAGAGCTGACTTTCATATGTTTGATTATATTAACTTAATAGATCATCCAGGAAACTAGGTAGGTGTTAAAAGTACGTTCTTAAACTGGCTTGTGTCTTACATTGCTGGTGGGCAAATTTCAGTCTCAGTTAGAAAATCTGTTTTGCTTTCAAAGTTTATTACATGTGGTGTCCTGCTGGACTTTATCTTGAGGCCACTTGTCTTTTCAATTTATATGTTGCCTCACAGACATATAATTCATCATTCGTAATCATGATAAATCTTTTTAATTTTAGACCGATGACACACTAATATACTGTATTTGTCTTTTGAAACGATTAGATTTGGAAAGTTGTCTGCATTACATGACTGTATAAATGGCTGTTGGATGACTTCATTTTTTACTTAAATATTGAAAATGGGCCAACTTGACAGCTTGATGCTTACCACATTTACCTGCGCTCTGTTGCTGGCCCATTTTCAGTGCCTCAGTCTAGTTTGGATTTCCTTCAGTAACTACAAGATGATTCAGTATAAGATGGTGTGGCTGAACTAACTCGACAGGCTCTGGCTGTGCGCAGTGGTATAAAGGTGTATGGAGAATGGATTAATGCATTGATCTAAACCATATGGCGACTAACCCTGCGCTCTGACCTCCAAGGTTATGCGAAAAGACAATTTCCTCTTAGAGATTAATAAAGTATTTCAAATCAAAAATCAAAATTAAGAATGAATACAGATTCCTAAAAAGTATGATGCATACCTCTAAAATAATTTGTAGATAATTCAAGACCATTTTCTTTTTAATAGATTTACATCTACTTATGTTGCCTAGTTTACTTCAGTTCAATTTATTGTCATTATGTTGTACAGTAGAATGAAAAGTTAGAGTTTTAGTCGCAATGGTGCAGAAACTTGCAGCAACAGTACAGTCCAATGCAGAATGACATGGGAGACACATTGTTAAACACAGCGATAATAATTAAAGAGAAATGAGTTTACAAATTAAAAGTACACTAAATTCAATTTTACTAATGTAAAATATGAACACATACTTTGAAGTTTTAAGATACTTTGGGGGAAAATGAAAGCAATTTATGAAAGATGCAATCTGATTTAGTTCAAAAATTTGCTTAAACGGCCACATTTATACTGCAAGAAATACTTTATACCTGTATATCACAGCTCCATAGGAAGGATAACACAATAGTTCAATAGTTTCAGATTTTGTCATCAAAAAGTTTATTCAAACATATTCTGAAATCTGTCATTTTTCCATACATGTTGTAAGCATGGGATGTATTTTGTCCCCGTTTTTTATGTTGGTATACAGATGGCGTGATTTGCAGAAAAATTTCCTTTATTTGAATTTTCCATTTCTGAACATGGTAGCATGTACAAAGGCTTAAAATGCTCTATGGTTATTATGGGAATTGTCAGTATGTGACTTGTCTGAAAACAAGAGGGTCTGATTATTTATAACTTCCAAGAAAGGTGGTTCTCAAAAGGGAAATATTCAGGATACAGGATATGTGAATCTTCTACTTAATAGTGCACTTGTAAATCTTATGATTTAAATCTCTGTGCAGGCCAAGGAGCTTCAGACACTTCACAATCTTCGTAAACTTTTTGTTCAGGACCTCACTACTCGTGTCAAGAAAGTAAGTGGCCTCTGCTCTTATTTTTGCTTTTTACAACTAGTGTAATGGAAAGTCTATCTTCTTCCTATTTAATGAATGTACAGTATATATGAGGTGTTTTTATGAATGTGTTCATATAAGATTTTAAATTTGATCACACATATATAGCTTGTTACCTCAAATATTCTAACGTTTCCTGTTCACCATGCCTTCCTAGAGTGCTGAACTGGACTGTGATGATGGAGGGGGAAGTGCTGCGCAGAAGCAGAAAATTTCCTTTCTTGAGAACAACCTGGAGCAACTTACAAAAGTTCACAAACAGGTACGACAAAAGAAGTAAATACACAGTTAGGTGCATTGGCCTACACAAAGAAGCTTTATAACTTTGGCTTATTTAGTAGAGGTGGCAGCTGAAAAGAGGGATACCCGAACATTTTTAAATATATACTGTTTAATTTGAAATTGGAGAAAATGGGCAAAATTAACTTTTGTTCATATGAATAAGATTTTTTTTTTTACATTTTATTTTAAATATTGCATTATAATGAGTAAGTTAAAATTCAGTAAGACTTGCAGTACTACATAATATACAAATTATACCATACTGCCACTCATGAATTCATCTAAAGAAACGGACTTAATGTGAAGTAAATCACTCAACATACTTAACTGTGAACGACAACAATAAATACCTGCCATAGTAGGATATTCTGGTTCTTCCTAAACTAAAGTAGATTTTTATTTTACAGTTTTAAGTACTAAAGAGTTTCTATTTACTTGCTGCATTAAGGTGGTTTGATTAGGATTTCACTATCATGTACACACAGCACAATAACATTTGTCTGCAGCCAGTTTGAGAAACCAGTACAGTATATACAGCACTATGTACTATATGTACTGTACTGTCTGGGTATATATATATATATATAGAAATTCCTTGTGTCAAAATGTGTCCTCCTTACTTGATAAGTCTGACAACACAAGCGTCATTACCAATGCAAGGTAAACCCAACGATACTTCAGAACATCTACATTAACACACAAAGCATCACAGAGGAATGTTTAGTAATCCATGACTAATTATAAAAATACCAGGTGCTGGTGGATGGCTGGCGGTATCAAGGGTGGAGAACAAGGTGTTTGCCTGTAGAGGTGGGCTGCTAGCAGTTCACAGGACAATTCTTGTGGAAGGCGTACAGAACACTTGGCATCACCAGGGAAAGAGCCATTAGGAACAGCACAGAGGCTGCAGAGAAAGCCTCCCAATTGCTCTGACTAAAGAGAGGAGAACCGAGGGGCTGTAGTAAGCCACTTGGACAAAGGCTGAAGTCAGATCAACCTCAGTTGGGTCGCTAGGAAGAGTGTGTACGGTAGTTCAAAAGACCCTGCCAGGTTCTGTTACTGATGAAGTACATGCATTAAATGATGTATCATGTAACATATGTTGGCCATTCTAAAATTGAGCTAAAGCAAATTTGAGATTGGTCAAATTTGTTAAAAAAAAATGTTTTTATATGTTTTGGAAATAAAAAAAAAAATTAAATTCAGTAACAAAACTAGATATTAATAAGTTAACATCAAAGAGGCAAATATTTAAATATTTACCCTGGCATGTTCCATTCACTCATCACTCATTCTTATCACAGAAGACAAGGGTCAGAGGGTGGCTACTTCAGCATCATTACCTCAGCAAAGACCAGATATTGCTCAGCTCAGAAGCTGCACTCCCATCAGGATGCCTGAATCACCACCCCTAACGGGGCCACATTTTCAAACAGCCTTAGCAAAGGCCCAAAAGCTTTACTGCTGCCGGGACTTCGCAGATAAGCTACCTCTTGAAGAAGCTGCACAAACCAAACACGTTAGCAATATGGCCGAGGCTAGCTACCTCAGTTTCAATACCTTAGCGGGTGCAAGAGCCTGCCTACCTCATTGTTACCCCTGAAAGAGCTGCACAATTACTCCTAACAGATGCCAGGAGGTTCTCCTGCCACGTTACCTTTATTTGGTTTCCTAGTTGCTACTACTTTCAGCTTATGGGTGAGTTGCAAACTCAAGGAAATTAAGGTGAAACACATTTAAGACTGAAGCCTCGAAGCACTTCTTTACACACAGAGTTGTGGAAATCTGGAACAAACTACCAAGCCAAGCAGTTGAAGCAGAAGCATTGACAACATTTATCTGGATCAAATATTGGGAAAGCTCAGATATTAAATAAACAAACAAGCCTGATAGAGTGAATGGTCTCCTCATTTGTCAGATTTCTTGTTTTTAAGTCTTAGGAACTTTCTGATCAAGTCCGACGGTATAACTGTTAAATCCTGAACAGTTGTCAATAGACAGTATTGTGGCAGTGATTATTACTCATGTTTGCTGAGGTGTTGTGAAGTGCAGGGGAAAAGGCATCATCTGTGGACCTACTGAGGTTGTAAAAAACTGATGGTCCACATGTAATATAATGCTTTCTAGATTCACCAGCAATCATTCTATCACAAAGCATTTCATAACAATGGAAGTGATTGCCACCATTTTGCAATCATTGAGACAGTCCACTTTTGTATCATTTGGTACATAGATAATTATCGTCTTTCTGAAGTTGGAAAGAGCTGTAGATTTACTCAGTGAAACAACGAAAAGTCTGTAAAACAAGAGCTAATAGGTTATTAGAAAGGTTTATACTTCTTCTAAACCAGCTGTTTTACAAATCATGACATGTTTGAAAATCTTTCCTATGTCATGGACTGGAATGGAGAATGCTGAATCATGCAGTGCTGCAGGAACTGGTATGGCAGGACCTTTGATGTCATAATAAAGGCAGGCACTGGAACCATCAATTTCTTCCAGGTGTGAAAATGTGAATGCAATTAGATCCGAGTTTGTTTTGCAGATCACAATAACCTGTGCGCCTCACTCCATCCCATGTCTGTCACAGGTGTTGCCGTATTCAGCTTCACCTTATCCTAGTACTGATTTTGATCAGCTTGAAATGTCCTCCTGAACTTGTATCTGTATTTCTTTAAGCATTTTCATATCAATGATCTGAAACAAATTATTCTGCAACTTGAGGAAATTTCAAATGTCTATGGTTTCTTATTATGAAATCTGTGGCTTTTCTTCTAAGCACACATCTAATTATGTTAAGATAACTTCTAAATACTCCTAGCCTGCAGATTCTAAACAATCCAGTAATTGTTCATTTGCCTTTCAGTTCAGCATTGTGCTTCACGTAAAATATCTTGCAACTGATGTCTTTGTTTGGATCAGTTTATGGATCACAATAGCACTTTCTCCCATTATTTTTACACTTTAAATTCAGGCAGATTAACAACAACAACAACAGTAATAATAATAATAATGCATTTTATTTATATAGCACCGTTCCCATGCTCAAGACACTTACAGAATTGCTCAGGGTCACAAACTTAGTTGGCATCTAAAATTTTAGGTAAAGTGTCAGTAAAATTACCAATACTGAGTATGTCTTGTTCATTTCAGTAAAATGATTACATTTTAGGAAAAAATGGCTCCATTTCAAATATAGTATGTCTGAATTCCACATTAGGAGTGCCAAATAATTTTTGTTGTTAGAAAATAACTGAAAAGATACTTGAATTCAAATTACAGAAATTGCTTGCAATATTTTATTTGCATTCCATACCTTTAATTTAATTTTAATTAATGTAGAGCAGGGCATGTCATTAAATGTAAGCCTGTTTTGTTTTCCTATGAAAAGGTCATTATTGGCGCTGAATTTCATCTAGCATAAATCATCTTCTTCTTTTGGCTGCTCCCGTTAGGGGTTGCCACAGTGGACCATCTTCTTCCATATCTTCCTGTCCTCTGTATCTTGCAGTGTTACACCCATCACCTGCATGTCCTCTCTCACCACATCCATAAACCTTCACTTAGGCCTTCCTCTTTATCTCTTCCCTGGTAGCTCTATCCTTAGCATCCTTCTCCCAATATACCCAGCATCTCTCCTCTGCACATGTCCAAACCAATGCAATCTCACCTCTCTGACTTTGTCTCCCGACTGTCCAACTTGAGCTGACCCTCTAATGTACTAATTTCTAATCCTATCCATTATCGTGACAGCCAGTGCAAATCTTAGCTCTGTCTCCTGCTTTCTGGTCAGTGCCACCGTCTCCAGCCCATATAACATAGCTGGTCTCACTACTGTCCTGCAGACCTTTTCTTTCACTCTTGCTGATACCCGTCTGTCACAAATTACTCCTGACACTCTCCTCCACCCATTCCACCCTGCCTGCACTCTTTTCCACCTCTCTTCCACAATCCCCATTACTCTGTACTGTTGATCCCAAGTATTTAAACTAATCCACCTTTGCCAACTCTACTCCCTGCATCCTCACCATCCCACCTCTCTCTCATTTACACACATCTATTCTGTCTTGTTCCTACTGACCTTTATTCCTCTCCTGTCAAGAGCATATCTCCACCTCTCCAGGGTCTCCTCAACCTGCTCCCTACTCTCGCCGCAGATCACAAGGTCATCACCAAACATAAGCCACGGGGACTCCTGTCTAATCTTGTCTGTCAACCTGTCCATCACCATTGCAAATAAGAAAGGGCTCAGAGCTGATCCCTGATGTAATCCCACCTCCACCTTGAATGCATCTGTCGCTCTTACCGCAGACCTTACCACAGTCACACTTCCCTCGTACATATCCTGCACAACTCTTCTGTACTTCTCTGACACTCCTGACTTCCTCATACAATACCACAGCTCCTCTCAAGGCACCCTGTCATATGCCTTCTCCAGGTCCACAAAGACGCAATGCAACTCCTTCTGGCCTTCTCTAAACTTCTCCATCAACATCCTTTGAGCAAACATTGCATCTGTGGTGCTCTTTCTTGGCATGAAACCATACTGCTGCTCACTAACCTTCACCTCACTTCTTAAGATAGCTTCCACTACTCTTTCCCATAACTTTATGCTGTGGCTCATCAATTTTATTCCCCTGTAGTTCCTACCCTCAGTTCCACTCTCTTTATTTTCCTCCTCTCCTCCTGCCTCATCTCCCCCCCCTCCTCCTCCTTCTTCTTCTTCAGCCAACAGTAGCCCAATTTCCACTGGCACCCTGTTGGCTAACAGTGCTGGTGGCGGTCATTGTTAACCCGGGGCTCAACCGATCCGGTATGGAAATTTGTATTGTTGTCCGCATATTGATTTGGCAAAATTTTACACCGCATGTCCTTCCTGATGTAGCCCTTCCCATTTATAAATAAAATTTTTTTTTGTTTTTTCCCATTTTACTAACTGCTGAACAAACGGGCCCTAGCCTAATGTTACTCGAGTATGTTTTAACTCTTTTGTAAGTTGCTTTGAAAAAAATGTCTGCCAAGAAATCAAATGTAAATATATTAACAAATCTAATTCTTCTCCAAATGTTCCTGTTACAGTACCATATAATTAATGGCTAGGACACAGGGTAGCTCCAACCTAACCATGTAAAATTGTTTTTAAAATATACATACAGTATTACACAAATCAAATGAAAACATTTTCAGGCTTTTGAAATCATGTATATTGCCATTTATGCAGTTAAGAAACCACATTAGTCATAATGCCTAAAAGTAAAATTTGTAGTGGTGGTGCTGCTGTTTTGTTACAGTACAAGCTTAAAGTTTGTAAAGATCTGAAAAGATTCCAACAAAGTTTAATTGGACAAGATTAATTAAAGTGCACTTTAAAATAGATCAGAATTTTCTCGTAAAGAAAATAGGATTTACAAATCTGGAGAGAAACAGCACAAATAAAAAAAAAAACAGTAAACTGAAATTATGGTGCAGCAATTTGGAGATGTCATCATACTGAGGGTTGCTGGTTCAGCCTAAGCCAGCAAAAATAAATAAATAAATAAAAAAAAAAATGATAAACCTCAGGATTTGAATCAGACACTTTATTAGTTATTATTATAATATTATTTATTACTTATAATTATAAGCAGTAGGAACGAATATGACACATAATGGACCAGCATCTCACACACACAGTTGTTTCCTGGCTTGAACCTGATACAGTACAGTTTTGACCTTGCTTATGTGGTGTAGAAAACAAATAAAACATCAGCAGAAATTCCTTTTTGGTGAAACAATGGGACTGTTTCAACTCCTCAGGTATTTTTAAAGTGGGGAGTAGAGTGGGGATGTTCCATTTGAACAGAAAATTATGATTAAAACTCCTTTAGATGTAGGAACATGACAACAAAAATTTGAGAAATCTGCACCTCAGGACTAAACATTTAAAAAAACAGCAATCTATTGCCACTGGCAGGAAGTTCAGATCTAAATCTTTAATCAAAAAAGACCACTCATCCTCTGCCACACTCACATTTATGGGTTTTTCCATACAATTAGGTTGAGCAAGTGCCAGGTTTTAGTAAAGCAAAGAAAATTAAAGATATTGTCACAGAGAGAATCTCTTAATGATAGATTTATTGGTAGAGGATACAAAGAAGAAGCTCTCAAGAAAATGCAGTGCACTTTCAAAGAGAATGTAAGGCAGAAATGTACAGCATAATACGTCTGTTGTGGTGTTGCTTGAGATATAGCAGCTTGTGTGATAGGCACCTCATGGGATGGTGTCAAAAAAAGCAAGTGTCACTTTTAGTGTAAATTGGTGAAATTCAGGTGTATATCTGTGTCTACAGATGTGTATACAGTATGTTTTTTTTTTTAATATATATATAAATATATATATATGTATATATGTATGTATGTATGTTTATGTATATATATGTATATATATATATATATATATATATATATATATATATATATATATATATATATATATATATGTATGTATATATATATTATGTATGTATATATATATATATATATATATATATGTATGTATATATGTATGTATGTGTATATATATATATATATATATATATGTATGTATATATATATGTATGTATATATATATATATATATATATATATGTATGTATATATATATATATATATATATATATATATATATATATATATATATATATATATATATATATATATATATATATATATATATATATATATATATATATATATATATATATATATATATATATATATATATATATATATATGTGTATGTATATATATATATATATATATATATATGTATATATATATATATATATATATATATATATGTATGTATATATGTATGTATATATATATATGTATGTATATATGTATGTATATATATATACAGTGGTGTGAAAACTATTTGCCCCTTCCTGATTTCTTATTCTTTTGCATGTTTGTCACACAAAATGTTTCTGATCATCAAACACATTTAACCATTAGTCAAATATAACACAAGTAAACACAAAATGCAGTTTTTAAATGATGGTTATTATTATTTAGGAGAAAAAATCCAAACCTACATGGCCCTGTGTGAAAAAGTAATTGCCCCTGAACCTAATAACTGGTTGGGCCACCCTTAGCAGCAATAACTGCAATCAAGCGTTTGCGATAACTTGCAATGAGTCTTTTACAGCACTCTGCAGGAATTTTGGCCCACTCATCTTTGCAGAATTGTTGTAATTCAGATTTATTTGAGGGTTTTCTAGCATGAACCGCCTTTTTAAGGTCATGCCATAGCATCTCAATTGGATTCAGGTCAGGACTTTGACTAGGCCACTCCAAAGTCTTCATTTTGTTTTCTTCAGCCATTCAGAGGTGGATTTGCTGGTGTGTTTTGGGTCATTGTCCTGTTGCAGCACCCAAGATCGCTTCAGCTTGAGTTGACAAACAGATGGCCGGACATTCTCCTTCAGGATTTTTGGTAGACAGTAGAATTCATGGTTCCATCTATCACAGCAAGCCTTCCAGGTCCTGAAGCAGCAAAACAACCCCAGACCATCACACTACCACCACCATATTTTACTGTTGGTATGATGTTCTTTTTCTGAAATGCTGTGTTCCTTTTACGCCAGATGTAACGGGACATTTGCCTTCCAAAAAGTTCAACTTTTGCCTCATCAGTCCACAAGGTATTTTTCCAAAAGTCTTGGCAATCATTGAGATGTTTCTTAGAAAAATTGAGACGAGCCCTAATGTTCTTTTTGCTTAACAGTGGTTTGCGTCTTGGAAATCTGCCATGCAGGCCGTTTTTGCCCATTCTCTTTCTTATGGTGGAGTCGTCAACACTGACCTTAATTGAGGCAAGTGAGGCCTGCAGTTCTTTAGACGTTGTCCTGGGGTCTTTTGTGACCTCTCGGATGAGTCGTCTCTGCGCTCTTGGGGTAATTTTGGTCGGCCGGCCACTCCTGGTAAGGTTCACCACTGTTCCATGTTTTTGTCATTTGTGGATAATGACTCTCACTGTGGTTCGCTGGAGTCCCAAAGCTTTAGAAATGGCTTTATAACCTTTACCAGACTGATAGATCTTAATTACTTCTGTTCTCATTTGTTCCTGAATTTCTTTGGATTTTGGCATGATGTCTAGCTTTTGTGGTGCTTTTGGTCTACTTCTCTGTGTCAGGCAGCTCCTATTTAAGTGATTTCTTGAATGAAACAGGTGTGGCAGTAATCAGGTCTGGGGGTGGCTACAGAAATTGAACTCAGGTGTGATACACCACAGTTAGGTTATTTTTAACAAGGGGCAATTACTTTTCACACAGGGTCATGTAGGTTTGGATTTTTTTTCTCCCTAAATAATAAAAACCATCATTTAAAAACTGCATTTTGTGTTTACTTGTGTTATATTTGACTAATGGTTAAATGTGTTTGATGATCAGAAACATTTTGTGTGACAAACATGCAAAAGAATAAGAAATCAGGAAGGGGGCAACTAGTTTTTCACACCACTGTATATATATATATGTATGTATATATATATATATATATATATGTATGTATATATATATATATATATATATATGTACAGTATATGTGTGTATATATATATATGTATATGTGTGTGTATATATGCATATGTATATGTGTGTGTATATATGCATGTATATATAGTGGACTATCAGCTGCCCCAACACAGAGAGGCAGAGATACAAGTCCAACACTCAGTACACGTTTATTTCAGCAGGAAGACACTTTAGTCTCTTCCCCATAGCACTAAACAGCACAATACAGTCTTCCTTTTCTCTTGTCTCTCTCTGAGGTCACTTCCTCCTCCATTCCTCTTCGCAAGCTTTGTCCACCTCCTCCCGACTCTGGCCTCCGAGTAGTGGTTCCTTTAGTAGGATACCCAGAAGCACCCCAGATGTCCAACGATCTTCTTCCGGTAGCACTTCTGGGTGTGGCGGAAGTGCTGCTAAACAGGCTCGGCAAAAGTCCAGTTGTCCCCTGGCAGTGGCGACTGGCCCCAGCAAGGTTGAGCTTCCATGCTGCAATCCCGCGGCCCTCTGTTTCTCCTACATACAAAATTTAGTGTTGGGTTGCTGCTGATACTAAATTATATAAACTATGAAAATCCATACCTTTTCCCAGGCAATTTATTAAACTAGCTTACTTCACATAGGCTTTTTTAAGTTTTGGTTACATTAAAGTAACGGTTTAAAAAAGGTAAAACTTGGGTCTGCAAACCAAACAATGTCTTCTGAATGTGCAGCTATTACTCAGTTTTTGAGCATCATAGTAGCTACAATTTTAATTTTATTCAGAGAAACTTTTTCTAAAATTGTAAATTCATTTTTGTATTGTTTATTATTTATTGACAAAAATTATTGCAGTCTAATGTTTGGTCATGTGACCAAAACAGTGATAGTTTCCAAGGAGGACCCCAGCCCCTCTGGTGCTTAACTTTTTTCAAATTTATTTTAATTCAGTTGTTACCTTTCAAATGTTATCTTAAGTTAAGTGGGTACAAATGAGAAATTAGGAATATACAATTAAAGCATTTTACATGGAAATTTGACTATCCTCAATAAAGAAACTGGTCTGATGCTAATTTAAAAGTGTTAAAACTCCGATAACAAACAACTTAGGAAAGCCTGTGTGTTTCGCCCACATCTGTGTAGGTGTATTCTGGTTTTACCTCTACATCCTAAAGAGAACATTAATTGATGAACCAAATTTTGACTGACGGTGCCCTCTGATTCACTTCCTTTCTGTTTTGCTCCTGATGCTGCCAAGATAGGTGCCAAGTTCCTCACACCCTATAAATGGATTCGTCTGGTAAATTTTATATGTGAACAAAAGTTTCTGATTGTATTTTGTTTGTAGTTGATCTCAGATTAAAAGACTTTAATGCACTGAAAATTTGTAGTTGCTGCAATTTTTTAGAGATTAAGATTAGATAAACTTTATTAATTCCATGAGGAAATTCAGATGCTTATAGCAGGAGAAGCCTAAAAAACATAATTAACAAAAAAAAAACAACTTAGTTTGTATTCTGATTAATTTAAAATGTACATTTTCTGATGGTTAGCTGCTTTGCAAGAACAGCTGCACTATTTTATAATGACCATATAATAAAAAAATCCACAAAATGGAACTATTTGCAACATGTAGCCATATTTAAACTGACCATTGATTTTTCCTTTGGCAGCTTTATACCTGAAGATGTTAAACTTACTCTCACATTATTTTCCAAAAAGCTTGGTCGATTAGACCCGTTTCTAACAGAGGACATTTTGCAGGAGCAACCAACATGAAATGCAGCCAGTCGTGAAGCACGTGACATTAGATGCCATCACCTGCATCAGGAGTTGATTTCTTTGACTGTGCTCATTCTCAGCGCTGTCTTTAGTTGGACGATATCTTAATTCTTCAGTGGCTTTGAATCCTACCTGAGTAACCTCGTTTTACGATTCTATTGCAGCTGGTACGTGACAATGCAGATTTGCGTTGTGAACTTCCAAAACTTGAAAAACGTCTTCGAGCTACAGCTGAGAGAGTTAAGGCCCTGGAGACTGCACTGAAGGAGGCAAAGGAGAACGCCATGAGGGATCGCAAGCGTTACCAGCAGGAGGTGGACCGCATTAAGGAGGCAGTGCGAGCAAAAAATATGGCAAGGCGAGGTCACACTGCTCAAATTGGTAAGCTTGTTATTTTCAATAACTTGAATTTTGTGTTGGTTTTTTTGTCAGTAATGATTCTGAAGACAATGAAAAAATAAACTTTTAAATAAAAGACAAAGTAGGTTTATAGAGGGGTTTAGGGTCTATATTGTACTTCATTAATTTCTCCTTGACTTCCAGCCTTCACTATTAAATGGTCACCACAGGTATCGTACTGAAATCCACTGCAGTAACTCTGACCAGTACAATGTCCTGCCCACAGGCATCCACTCTTCCCAAACAATCATCAGAGTCTGAGCTGATCTGTTGGTAGAGTGTGGCCTACTTGTCTCCCCTTGATTTTCTTTGTAGTTCTCAATAACTCAAGCCAGAAGGTTACACATTTAATTGGCATGCTGTAGATAGGATATTGGTGTTTTTCCCATGTGATCTGCTGGCTTTCTAACAAAGTGTGCTGATATATGCCTTGTTATGGGATTCACTGACCATTTCATCTTTATTTGTTTTTATATTTAGTGTTTTCAGAGCCACATGTCCACATGCCTCCCCTGCCCTTGCTTTGTAAATGATTAATTGTCTTGCACAGTATTTAAATGTTGACCATCAGAGTTTTCAGTCTTATTTTAAACAAAGACAATTCTAAATAAACTTGGTGTGTTAGTATAGTGACACATGAGTCAGTGTGAGGCTGTGTAGCCTAAACTCCAGTTTAGATGGTTTATTTCTGAATTACATACATGACTTTTCTTCACTTGTTTTTGTCCAACACCTTTCAGTTAACATGTTCCAGGTGACATGTTCCGGTTCCCAGTATACTGTATATGAAATTATTGGTCTTAAATTTGTTTGCTGCTGCATTAAAAGACTGTAAATGTCATATCCATACAAATGTCTTATTTGTAAATGTTTAAACATTAGTGTTATTATTGTTAACCCAATTATTTTGTTAATTGAGAGGCTTAAAACAGCCACATTTGTATTTTGTGATGAATATATTTTTTAAGTCTGCATATGTAAAATGATGTGTTTTATAGTTAAAGTTTATTTATATTGCTTGTAAACTGATACATACCTTTTGGTGCAGCTTAAATACTTTTTATTTTAAATCCAGTAATATTTTGTATATCCTAGATGCTTAAAAAATAAAAAAGTAACTGTGGTTTTAATAATGAATCTGTCATATGAAATATTGCTATTTATTTCTGTGTTTCAAATGTAAAACTAGAAAATATGTGACACGTTTTTCTTTGGAGCAATACTACATTGTAATGCACTGTACCAGTCAGGCAGTCCCAAAACCAGACCTAATGCGGCTTGTACATCAGCAGTGCATGTGAAGCCACTAGATGGCATCTGATAAGTGTGTGGAGGTCCAAGAGCAGCTGCACCCTAGCCAGTTTGCTGGTTTGATTTAGATTGAGGGTTAACGTGGGCATATTTCACGTATGAATATTATTGTGGTGTAAAGGCCAACCTGTTTTTTTTGTTTTTTGTATTGTTGTTGTTCTTTAGTTACAAGTTAATATCACTTTTAATTTTATCTAAATTTCATCATGTGTTTACTTGTATGATTCACCCAGTAGGTGGTGCTGCTTTTACATTTATTAAAGATGCAGTTTTTTGCAATGTGTAAATAACTCTGCTGCTTCTTTCTGTCTTACAGCTAAGCCAATTCGACCTGGGCACTATCCAGCCTCCTCACCCACGGCTGCCAACAGCGTTCGTGGTGGAGGTGGAGGAGGATCATCAGCCTCTGGCTGTCATGTGAAATAAGCGTTTTAGAGTGAGTATGTAAGAACTTCTAAAAATGAGCTTTTACTCGTTTCTGAATGATGATGGCTAATAAATATTCTATACAACATTTAACATGCTGTTCTATAGAACGGCACAAAAAGACCACAAAAGAGCAAGTTTAAATGTGTCAATGTATTGCCTTCAGTTGCATTGCGTTGGTATTCTCAGATAGGCCAATTCTTTCATTGAAGTTGTAGGAGTATCTTACAGAGGTTAAAACTCAATATTTAGGAGTAGGAGACACCTGGCACAGATGTTCTTCTATACATATATTTTAGTGAAGGTGATGTTGTAACATACATATAGCTGTTGTGCCAGAGAACTGCCCCCAAGTATGTGAATTGAAATGCATGTTTGTTTAAATTACAAGCCATTACCAATTGGCTTCAGGTCAGATTTTGGTTCATATCATATATCAGCAGCACAAAAGCAATGAATAGTGAAAGAGCAGACTTTTTATGCAGCCTGGCACTCTGGAGAAACCTGAAAGTCAAAACAATTTTGTACATCCTATTCAAGTTTTTCCAGTGGAGCAGCACAAATAGACACATCACATGGCACAACAGAAGCTCATAAGATTTGCATTTTAACATAAAATCAAAGCAACATCAGTTTACTGATAAGAATTTTTTTAGCAAATGCACATAAAGCAGTGTTGTTACTGTACATCAAAGTTAGTAAAAATGAAGAGAACCATTTTTTGCTCCTTCTGCAGTCCTATCTAGAGGTTTAAAAGCACTGGTGGTTGTTTAAGACTCGCCACACAAGTTTGGACCATAAAGTAATCTCTCACACACGCTCACAAACTCACACTCTGTCTGAATAAGTCCGTTCAGACAGGCGTAGTCGTTTTTGAAGTTGGATATCTCTGTATAGCAAAGTCAAAGACACGTTTATTTATTTTGTTTTTCTTTTTGTAATGCTTTGGTTATTCATTCTAGTGCTGAACGTATATATTATAAATGACATTGTATTTTTGCTATTTTGGAGAGTCATTTTTTTGATTAAGCTCTGATTAATAATCAGGTGCTGAAGAACAGAATTAGATTTAAACATCCAATTTGCATGCAGTCTTGACCATGTATTTTTTTTCCTTACCAGCACGATGACACTCTTTAAAATGATAGTCTATTGTATGTTAGTTGTGCATCCAAACAAGTAACAGGCAAATTAATATTCCCTTTTTTTAGGTTAATTTACAATTATGTCAATCTCAAGATATTTAATTTTAAATAACCTTTCAAATTTAAACAAAGTGACTGGCATTGCACCAGATAGCATTTGTAAATTATTTGCTTTGAGCGGATAATACCTCCAAATGAATGCAATTGCTGTCAAAAAGAGAATCTCCGGTTACACTCAAGATTTATATAAGCCAAGTAGTATAGATAGGTAATCCTTGGTGTTAACTCGGACAAAGTTCTTAAAATTGATATATTTAAAAAATTATCCTAAAACGAGCAGGAAATTAGGTAAGTCAAGAGCCCCTGAAGCAAAGTCTATTCATGCCATTTGACCTGTGTGCATCAGCCCTGGAAGTGCAGGATGTGATTGTAGAAGGCACATCCAGTGTCAATAATCTTTGTAAGAGATGCTAAATGCAAGTGTCTAAGAGAAACAAAGATGAAAAAAATTCTGCAAATGATGTGAACGAAACATAGTATTAAATAGGGCTGGGTACTGGCACTGTTCTCCCAGTTCGATTCCAATTCACAATACCCCAATTTGATTTCATATCACTTGTATTTTGACTGAATTAGTATGCACTGATATATTTGAAGTGGTGGCTTTTTTAGAGATTACTTAACCATAAATAGAGAACATAAATATAACTTCAATAACTTCAAGGATTTGATTAGTAATGATCATTTAACATCAGTATTTGGAAGATGTGGAACAAAATACCATTGCTCTTTAAAAAAAGAAAAAAAAAACACTTTTCACAGCACTTCACTCATTCAAAATTCACCACAATTTAACTAACATATGTCCTGCCACCTCAGAGTCCACACATATTATGAGGGGGTCCTTGTTTTACTGCAAAGCAATGGCATCTACTTTATAACACATCTATATTATCTTGCAAATAATATTACTATAAAATAATCAAATATTGCTTCTTAAATAATAAATGTTATTCAATAACCGATTTGTGTATTATGAAATCTCCATGTAGACACACTTCAACTAAACTGTTAGCCAAATTTATTTTCCTATTGGACATTTAAAATAATCTTGAATTAGTTGAACTTAAAGACACAGTGTGACTTTGTACAGTTCTACAACTTACTCATATCTTCAGTTGCTCACGTGTAGAAAAATGTGTCCTCAGAGTTCTTCCTCAGACAAAAAGGAAGCATTTTAAAACAAGATTTGATATTTGTTGACAGTGGCATTGGATGAATGTAATATAAAAGGCAAAGACCCAGCCATTGTGTCTGACAACGATGCATTCATTGCAGCTTATGGAGCTACTTCACGCTGGCTGCTTTGCTCACACACTCACTTTGGTATTGCAGGCTGCTCTGAAAATTCCAACAGTTGTGTGCTTGCTTTGCCGATTGAGGCACATTGCAAACTTTTTCCACCATAGCAGTACAGCTAGCCACATGCTTAAAAGACAAAACAATGTTTATTGGACTTGCCAACACATAAACTTGTCATTGATGCGGTCATGTGATGGATCAGCACACTGGAAATGCTACAAAGGTTTCTGGAACAACAACAGCCAACCAGCCAGCCATTTCAGCAACCCTGTATACTGTATATAGACAGTAAGGTTGCTCCTGGTGTGACTGCCATGTGGCACTCTTAACTGCAACACCTCCACCACAGGTGCCCAGTCATTTTTAATATAGTGACGTGTGATGGTCACATAGGAATCTGCTGCCCTGGATGTCCAGCTGTTGCAGGTTAGGACTACTCTCCCTGTTGACCTGAGAGATGTTGTGATTCTTTGCTTAAGATCTTCATGTAGCCTAGGTACAAGAACTTCACTCATTTGCTTTCTAGTGGTAGGTATAACATAGTGATGTCCAAAAACCTGTATCATTGTCAAAGGCCCTCATTTTCAACAACAGTGTAGGGTTATATCTTTAGATATAAAAACTGCTATAGACTGTTATTTTTGGGCACAAGGCAAATTGAATGGAAACTTGGAACCAAACATCGTCTCTAGTGTGGATTATTTAGGCTTTATTCGTTTGGATGTAGACTGGCATTGTTTATGGGTGACATCAGGATATATAATTTCTCAAATTTGTTGTGTTACAACAATACAGCTTACATATGGCTTTGTTTTTATCCAGTTGTTCTTTACCAACACACTGTTGGAATCTGTATTAAGTCCACACATCTGATTTAATTGTCAAAGGCGACGATTACAGTGGAGAAGGACACACCATTTTATGGTGTCCTACAAACAGCCGGACCCTTCTCATTTTTATGCGAGGTAGTCAAGTGCTTTTCTGTAGAAAGCCTTAACAGGCGCATTAGCGACGTCTACTGGATTGGACGCTAAAAAATGAAGATAAGCAAAAATCTACATATAGTAATTGAGCAGGATAGAGCGTTATGAGATTGTTCTTGAGTCTTTTGGAATCGATATTGACTCATTTAAATGAAAAATAATGATTAATTGGAAAAATCTATGTTTTTACCTAGGCTTCGCAATAGAATAGATAAGATAAATATTACATGTAAATTGGAAATTAGGCCATCCTGAGTGAACATGGAAGTTGATGAAATTCATACAGCGGATCAACAAATTTGCGTTTGCCTGGAGATTCAGTGATAAGCAGTGTCTATCCTGTTGTAATTCTGACTGGGAGAACAGATAACGAAATTAAATATTTGAGACCTTTTACAAAGATGATCTCAAACCCATCTTCAAATTCAAGCTTTTTTGAATTTTATTTTTGAGAAGAAAAAATATCTAACATACATGTCAACAAACACGGAGGGCAATAAGCATTACTGGAGTAATGGCCTCTTACCATCTAAGTTACAATTTCTAGAGATGTTGTTCAAAGGTCTGCTTAACAGCAGCAGCTGAAATGAATTACAAATTCATGTAATTTAACAATTAAATTAAAAACAAATCGCAACATAAACTAAAACACCATACATATTGGACAAAAAAAAAAAAAAAATTAAGCAGTATGGAGTTCTTTTCAGTCCACCTCTCAAGATGAAACTGAGTATTTCCCTTACATAAGCCCAATGCAGCCTAACTCTAAAATGAACACAAGCTGCACTGAAGCTTCTCACCCACAGTTCAGTTTAACCAGTCGGCGAGCTAACAACGGAACCCAGTCCTTCTAGTCATTGTTTAGCCTTTGGTTCGGCAGTCTATTTGCTCTGTTTCTCGTTATGTCTGACATCATTCACCTAATCTGTTTCAATTTGATTGATCTTTCATTGACAAATTCTGCTCATGAAAATGCCTCGTCTTTCTTGGGTGGCCAACGTAGTGAACTTCATTTCTTCTTAAAACAAGATTATCGGAGTCTTTACACGCTGCATAGTCTTACTTTCTGAGGTTATGCATGTTGCCCTTGTGAATTTCCAAAATTCTGTGTATGACAGTGCATAAAAGGTAAATTTATTATGGCTAACAGAGACTTATTATTACAAATACAAGAGAGGCACCTGTGAATAGACTGAATGCTTAACAAAAATGTTTAGTTATTTTATTTTGAGATCTAAGTATTTGAAAGCATTAATGCAGTATTGTTTAACATTTTCTATCATATCATTTCCATCCCATGTGTTAAAAGAAAGATCAGCTTACCTTTTGTTTGTGAGGCACTAGTACTGCAGGGTATTTTTATCTGCCAAGTTTTCAAAGCTTCAGGAAAGAAAAATCTGCCGTGTAATGTTACTTTTCTGTGATTACAGGAGTGTTTCAAAATAATGGAGAGAAAAAAAAAAAAGCGTGTGGTGGCCAGTTGTATAGACGCAGTTGTAAATTGTGAAACAGTCTCTTGCAGTTCATGACACAGCGAAAACCATCTGTTCACGATGAGGTTTCCTGCTCTGCGTCCGGCATAATCAGAACATGATACATTGGCTTCAGCCACACTCCCCTTTCTTGGACGTTTTATTTATTATCTGTCAAAACATGTGGAGTGAGCAAAAAGTTGAGAGACAGAGGAGTATGATTGATGATACTTTAAGGCATCACTTGATTATTCCCAGACAGTTGCTTTAGAGAAAAAGATGATGCGGGAGGTTTTAAGGATTGACACACTTTCATTTGGTTTATTTTTGGGCGGACTGCATAGTTTAAGTGTCATAGAAAAGGGGTTTGATTGTTGAATAATATATGTATTTTCTCGTAGCTCATAAATCTCACCTGACACATTTATGTGGATTTATTGCAAATTAAATGCAAGACAAAACTTTCGTGAACATGACAAGACAATAAAACACAGGAAGGGGACTCTCACTTTTAATTAAAAATACAAATACAAGCAAATAGTTGCTTTCAAACTTTAATTGCGTATTTCTTGCCTAATGAAAGTTGAAACACAGCAAAAATCCATCTATATTTTACAGCTTTAAAAGCTCCTGTTTCTGGTGAACATCAGTGACAGTTTATTAAAGCAGTGAGTGACTGCTAATTAGAGCATTGATACTTTGGTTATAGAAGGGTACAGAGTAGGATTAATAATTTAAAGCTACAACATCAAGAACTTTAAAAATGAGTAAAAATAAAAAAGACTGGTAGTGTATATGCTGTACTTCTCACTGCCTGGCCATCCCTGACTATCGCAGTTTATTTGGATGTGGCTAATTAATGAAGACCCTAACCCTGTACATTCTGCTTTAGTTTTCCTTTTTGCATTTTTCATCTTTGAATGAATGTAATTTTCTAAGTTTACATAACATTTTTAATTGCAATCGGTTTTTTCTGTGAATAAAACAGTGCTGATTTGCAATTGAAGTATTTTAAATAAGATATTACAAATAAACATTACAGTCTTTCTAGCCAATAACAATAAATGCCACAGCACTTAAAAGCTATAATAAAAATTTGAAAACATCTTTATAAGTAGTAATTGATGTAAATCATAAAACGTGAAATGTATAATCATAGCATAATTGCCCTTCTAACCTTTGAACACTATTTATTAGTTGCATTTAGAGATAAAACTACATTGTGGCCGGGATCTTAATTCATTAAAGCTGGCCCAGAGTGATTCTACTGTAAAAACAATTAATGAATGATGAAGCAGATTAATAGCTTGATGGACGCTTTGCTTTACCAGATTATTTATTAGTTAAGCCATGTTTTGTGCTGCCAGGCCCTCTGCCTATGAAGGTTTCTAATCTAACAGTGTTTTCCATGTCTGGATATTTTGAAAAGGAAACTTCAATTATTCAAGCCATTAATTATGGAGTTATAAAGTTTAGAAATATGTTTTTCCCTTCTTCAGTTGAAAATACTGTTGACATTAATCAGCACTTTAATTCAATTTTCATTTTGACATTTTAAGTGCTGTAATTGCCTTTGAGGTGTGAGTAATGGACAGTATCTTGCATTTGCTTTTAGGGTTTCTAATATGTGCAGATGTTATACAACAATAATGTAATGCAAATGTATAAAGCAAGACACTATTTGTCTTTCATTGTAAAGCTTGAAGTATCATTTTGTACAAACCACTTTAAACTGTCAGCATTACCTGATAGACGAAGGCTACAATCACTAACATTTTCTTTTATTTTTTTTAAGCAGATGTCATCCTGAAAAGCACGTGCAGAACACCTTCACATCACATCGCTTTTCCTGCTGTTGAAACTGCTGCTTTCCGATGATTCATCATCAGTCCTTTTGAAAGCTTAATGTAAAAAACACTAGCATTCCCCCATCGTTCATGCAGAAACACCTAATAGCTGGCAGATTTAAAAGATAATTAAAGTATTTTCTCTGTTTAAACCACGAAAATCAAGGAATGAGTTGCATAGTTGAACACCACCATGCCGGTTGTTACTTTACTATATGATAACTGTGTCCTTTTATATATCATTTGGGGATAAGGGAACTGGGGTTTTCAAAGCTGCTGTATTGAACACATTACACTGGTGTTATTTAAAAAAAAAAAAAAAATCACTGGAAAACTTTTGAGCTTGTATTTAGTCAAAAAAAAAAACTCTTCTAATTGTTATCTGAGATTTAAAAGTATTCTTTCTATCACGGTGATACAGGGAGGGATTAAGGGGCTTCGTATTGAAGTGTTTTACACACTGGACAGTTTGTTTTATTGCATTTCTACTGATAAATTATTAGTGGACATTTCTTGCTGTTGTGTTTCTGAACAAATGTGAAGAAGCAAGTATTTTTGTGAAGAGCATTGCTAAAGGAAAGTGATGTCTATATAGCATTCTTTCATAGAAATGAAGGAACATTATACAACAAGGTTCCAAAAACAAATCCTGTTCTGCTTGGTGAATGTCTGGGAGGGTGTTTGGGACTATGCATCTCCTTGGCAGCTTCTACTAGGAGAGCAGTCTGAAGAACGGTGTGAGGCTGCTGCTTTTGTTAAGGGTATTTGCAGATAAGCAGGCTCAGTGAATGTCTTTACTAACAGGCACCTCAGAAGGTCTCTGCTAAATGCCAAGGCGTTTCAGAGCACTTTATTTAACATAAACTTACTATCACAATGTTTGCACTATTTCTGTTACAGTATGTTTTGGGTTAATAAAAATATTATATTTTTGCTGTATTAATTTACTTTTGTTATTTTAGGTGTGACAGTTTTCCTCATCAGTGGCTAGTTTTGTTTGGAATTACATCTGAGAAATATTGCCAATGCCTGTGAAGGTGTACTTGCATGGATTTAAAGAAAGCTTTATTATTAAAACATCACGAGACAGTGTTGTAGCATTATATTTTAAGTCAAATATTCAAACTGAAATACTGACATCCTGATTTGTGAAGGCGCCTTACTCATAGGATTCAAATTCTAAGATGGACATTGATGACCAACAGGCTTTGAAAAGTAGAGATCAGACTGGATGCCATAATCTAAGCTGCCTGTCTGCTTGATAATAGAGGAGCATTACCTTAAACATTTCTCTATATTGTAAAATATTATTTTGGTCAATATTTCAAACCTTTTTTTAACACTCTGTATTTGAAGGTTTAATAGTTAGTCTTACGAGCCACTGCAGATTGAAAATTTTTTACAACAGACATACAATGGACTTTAACCATAACCTTTTTTTTCTGGAATTAAACCACTCTAACCCACCTTCAGAATAAGGGAAGAGTTTGGTGAAAATGAAACCCATGCTGTACTGCAACTGTCCGACTTCCTGGTGTGTAACATAGTGGACACTGTACCATTTCCAAGTCTTGTCTATGACTTATCCATTTTGCATCATGAATAGCTTTATATTTGCCTCAGTGTTTCACAATAAATACAGTATCTTAAAATATAAAGACAATAAATGAAAACTGATATTTGCACATTATTACAGTTGTATTTCAGGTCGGTGTTGGAGAGACAGGAAGAGATGTTATTGGTGGGGCTGAACTTGAACACACTGCTGAGATGCTGATCAACAAGTCAGTCGTCCAGCTTGTGAAAGAGTGTTAGTATAGGGTACTCTTAAATATTTAACTTTTTAATATCTGTTGACTTTGAGTGCATTACATTTCATCTTGTAAGAGTGGACAAACGCCACAGTATGGTCGCTTTATTAGTTTCTACAGCAACACCACATGGCATCCAACTAGCATGCCCATTAATCATTCCAGAGTCAGTTTTGTGGATCTTATAATATTGATCCACATTTGAAGTCCTCTTTTTTCTTGAGTGGGACATGCTGTAGTTGTATACCACTGATGGCTTGAGAACTTGTTACATAAACCAGCTAAAATGACGATACAGACTGGCTGCTTTAGTGGTTACTGCCATAACTCTCTAAGCAGCCTCTGTCATTCACATCATGTTTAGAATGGTTATTTACATTATCCTGACTAAATTTATATATGAATGATACAGTGTATTTCATAGACAAATATTTGCAGATGTTCTTCATTAACACTCAAACTCTTAACATTTTTTTATACTGGAATACTTTCCCTGGTTAAAATAATATCAAAATCAAGAGCTTACAAGTTTTCAGATAAGAAATTCTCAAATGGGTGGCCTTGAAACTTTTGTTAATGTGTAGCCCGAGGTGACCAATTTTGCTTTTAATGAGCCAAAGAAAATCTGAACTATACTTTCACACTTATCAAATTACAAAGCCAGAATAAATATCTACATATCGCCAATAGAAGTTGAAGGTGATTGCTGTGAGGGTAGTTTAAAAAAATGTGAGAGATGCCATATACATTTTGCTTGTAACTCTTTGACCTAAAAAAAATATATATTTTTCCACACACACGCTCTAAGTGACAGATATAGATGTAGAAAATTTAAATTGCAATGTTTTCCCTTGAGTAAATCATTCAGCAGAAAAGATTTTCAGTGTCCCTGAAAAAGTGAATAAAAAAGTCAACTTAATTACTGTGAAGAAAATTGTTTTTCTAAAATTATAAAACGCTGTTTAACAACCACCACCTATTAAGTAATTAAAACTAGCTTAATTAGAAGTAAATAATTTGTGTACCATACAACACTGTACAGTTACTGTAACATTGTTGGTTTTATTTTCTCTTAAGGTACTAGAAAAATATAGCAAATAAATATGTATTTATACTTAGAATTTACTTTTAAATTTACTTTATTCTTCCCCTTTATTACAACAACCTGCATCAGAAAATGGTATGGAAGCCAAAGCAGGCCCACAAACTCACAGCTAGACCAGCTTTTCTGATTGTGGGGAAAATTTAATCCAAAATAATTAATACGTTTTGAATCACTGAAGGGATTATTACATATAAGGTAGATAACCAGTAAAAGGGAATGTTCTAAAATATTTTAATTCACTTTCATGCTTTCTAATACAAGGTCACTTTGTATGTCTAAAAGATGAATTTTAAAGAACAGTCCCCAAGCCTTCATCATTGTTTGTTCTTGTCATGCAGATAATGTTTGTCAGTGTGCCTTTAGGAGCTGTACAATGTGGCTATAAATGTGTTGTAACATGTATGTTTAGTTTGTAGGTGTTTATCTGTGCACTGCAGATATGGCATTCTCATGTACCTGTATGATATAATGTAAGCTAAAACAATGCTACTTTTCTGTATGGTCAAAGAAGAAACTGTTGTAGGATAGTGTGATTCACATCTGATGTTAAGACATGGATGGCTCTTAATCCTAATTATCACCATACTGTTCAGTAAACTGTTAGGTTGATTGATTGACTGCATGGTGTATAAAATTCTTTAAATATGTCAGAGTGCTAAATAAAGTTGAAATAAAATGAATGCTTAAAATGTCCTTTGATTTTTGATTGAATGGTCCAGGACACTGGTCTGTATTAAAAAAGAAACAAAACACATGTAAAGTGTAAAAATAATTACATTATTCAAAATGTCTGTAATTACACCTTTAAACAAGGTGAAGTATCCTATCCTTGCTGAAAATATGCATTTTCTTGAAAGAAATTTGATCAGTAACCTACAACTTCAAGTGGTATTGACTTGCTTCCTTATTTCCATTATGTCATCTTTCATGCTTAATCTTATTCTAGGGTGTCAAGGAGCAGCAGTCCATCCCAGCATTACTACCTCACAACATCAGCCAGCCGTGGAATATGGTGCCAGCCCACTTGCAAGACACAGCCATATTTTCTTGTCAGCTTCCTCCTCTTCTTTCAGCTGCTCCGGTTAGGGGTCGCCACAGCAGATCATCTTTTTCCATATCTTCCTGTCCTCTGTATCTTGCAATTTAACACCCATCACCTGCATGGCCTTTCTCACCACATCCATAAACCTTCTTTTAGGCCTTCCTCTTTTCCTCTTGCCTGGCACCTCTATCTTTAGCATCATTTTCCCAATATATTTAGCATCTCTCCACTGCACGTGACCAAACCAAAGCAATCTCGCCTCTCTGACTTTGTCTCCAAACCATCCAACCTGAGCTGACCCTCTAATGTACTCATTTCTAATCCTGTACATCCTCATCACACCCAATGCAAATCTTAACATCTTTATCTCTGCCACCTCCAGCTCGGTCTCCTGTTGTTTGGTCAGTGCTACCGTCTCTAACCCATATAACATAGCTGGTCTCACTACTGTCCTTTAGACCTTCCCTTTCACTCTTGCTGATAACTGTCTGTCATAAATCACTCCTGGCACTCTTCTCCACCCATTCCACCCTGCCTGCACTCTCTTTTTCACCTCTCTTCCACAATCCCCATTACTCTGCACCGTTCATTCCAAGTACAGGGTGGTCCAAATCTAATTATGCAGATCCAGATCGTCTGGATGACTTTGATTTATGCGGGGACAATTCCAGTTCAGCGCAAAGACGATTCTTCATGTCGTTAGTTTGCACACTTCTTGATGGTACAGGATTTTTTGGGTGATTTTCTATGTAATAAACTTATTGTTATAATGTACTGAAAATTGCAGAATTAGATCTGGACCACCATATGTTTAAACTCATCCACCTTTGCCAACTCTAGTCCGTGCATCCTCACCATTCTACTGACCTTCCTCTCATTCACACACATGTATTCTGTCTTGTCCCTACTGACCTTCATTCCTCTCCTCTCTAGAGCATATCTCCACCTCTCCAGGGTCTCCTCAACCTGCTCCCTACTCTCACTACAGATCATAATGTCATCAGCAAACAACATATTCCACAGGGACTCCTGTTTAATCTCGTCGGTTAACCAGCCCATCACCATTTAAAATAACAAAGGGCTAAGAACCAATCCCTGATGTAATCCCACCTCCACACTGAATACATGTGTCACTCCTACTGCAGATCTCGCCATTGTCATACTTCCCTCGTACATATTCTATACAACTCTTACTCACTTACTTACTCCCAACTTCCTCATACAATACCACAACTCCTCTCAAGGCACCCTGTCATATGCTTTCTCCACGTCCACAAAGACACAATGCAACAACTCCTGGGCTTCTCTGTACTTCTCCATCAACACCCTCATAGCAAACATCACATCTGTGGTGCTCTTTCTTGGCATGAAACCATACTGCTGCTTGCTAATCATCACCCCCCTTCTTAACCTAGCTTCCACTAATCTTTCCCATAACTTCATGCTGTGGCTCATCAATTGTATCCCCCTGTAGTTACTACAACTCTGTACATCCTCCTTATTCTTAAAAATCAGTACCGGTACACTTCTTCTCCACTCCTCAGGCATCCTCTCACTTCCCAGAATTGCATTAAACAATCTGGTTAAAAACTCTACTGCCATCTCTTGTAAACACCTCTGGATCAACGGCTTTTCCACTCTTCATAGCTATCATAGCTTCACTGCTTCCTCCTTGCTAATCCATTGCACTTCCTGATTCATTATCTCTACATCATCCAACCTTCTCTCTCTCTCTCTCATTCTCTTTATTTAGCAGCCCCTCAAAGTACTCTTTCCATTTGTTCAACACACTCTCCTTGCTTGTGAGTACGTTTCCATTTTTATCACCCTAACCAGCTGCACATCTTTCCCAGCTTGGTCCTTCTGTCAGATCTTTTCTCCCCCTTTTAATATCCAACCTCTCATACAACTCATCATATGCCTTTTCTTTATCTTTGCTGCCTCTCTCTTCACCTTATGCCTTATCTGCTTGTACTCTTGTCTAGTTTCTGCATTTCACTGACTATCCCACTTCTTCGCAAACCTCTTCTTCTATATACTCTCCTGTACTTCTCCGTTTCCACCATCAAGTTTCCTTTTCCACCTTCCTCTGTCCAGATGTCATGCCAAGCACCCTTCTTGCTGTCACTTACTATTTCTTCTGTAGTTGCCCAGCTATCTGATAACTCTTCACTGCAATTCCGTACCTGTCTTACCTCATCCTGAACTCAACCTTGCAGTCTTCCATTTTCAACTTCCACATTTGGTTCCTTGGCTCTGCCCTCACTCTCCTCCTCTTTATTTTCAATGTCATCCTACAGACCACCATCATATGCTGCTTAACTACACTTTCTCCTGGCATCACGTTGCAGTCTCCAATCTCCGTCAAATTGACCCTCTTGCATAGGATATAATCTACTTCTGTGCATCTTCCTCCATTCTTTTACGTCACTCTATGTTCTTCCCTCTTCTTAAAATATGTATTCACCACAGTCATGGCCATCCTTTTCAAAAAAAACAACTATCATCTGACCTTCTTCATTTCTCTCTTAGACACCGTACCTACCCATCACCTCCTCATCCCCTCTGTTCCCTTCACCAACATGAATTAGTTGAAATTATCTCTCTCTCTCCCATGGGTACACTGTCCATTACTACTGCCTACTCACTCCAGAAATTTTCTTTCTCATCCACTGAACACCCAACTTGCCGGGTATATGCACTAACAACATTCACCATCACACCTTCAATTTATTGATTCATAATATTCACTCTGTCTGACACTCTTTTCACCTCCAAAACACTCTTGACATATTGTTCATTCAGAATAACCCCTACCCCATTTCTCCTCCCATCCACACCATGATGGAACAATTTGAATCCACCTCCGATCCACCTGGCTTCTATCTATCTGACAATCAACCTTCAGTACATCGGCAACATGATTTGCAAGTGCAGTTATTGTACCTTGAAACTCCTGCCTTTCTTGCCTGAAAAAACTCAGAACATATTTATAAACTTAAATGCTAACGAGGTGATTGTGAAGCCATATGTAATACAAAGTAAAATATTGCACATGCACAGGCATTGCTAGGTGAGTTTACAGAAGGGTAGTCATATTCAAATCCCCACCAGTATTATGACTAAGATAAACTACATAAATCCATATGCTGTAAATGGTGCAAGTTATTGCAGTAGCTGGACATCTAATATTTAGCTGGTATGTATAAATGTAAATATGTATGTACTGTACAACTTCTGTCATTGTCCCAGTCATGTGCCACATGAGCACTGTGTGCCTCAGTTATCCTTTGCACTACTGTGTTGTCAGGACCCTTATGGTAATAGTAGGATTAAACCTGACACATTGGCAAAGGCAGATGGGCCACAAAAAGGTGTCTCTTAAAAAGTGAACTCCCATAATGGTTCACGGCCAAATGTTGCACATGCAAGTAAAAATTTCACTATACTCTGTACGCCAATAAGAGACATGGGAACCCCCACTCCAACGTATATCAGGATGTGCTCCTGAAGTCAGACCTGGAGGTGATTTTTGTTTACAAGTGTCTGGTGGCCAAGACCTATGTAGCTCGGCAGAGTGAAACCTGAAGAAGTGCATGATTGCAGTGTGCATTCACCACTTACAAAGCAAAGTGTGAACTGTAACCATAGGCAGGACTGTGGAGTTGGGAGTCAGAGTTTGAAGCAAATATTGTGTGCCTGCAGTCAGAGTCAGTAAAAATGTCTAATGTTTCTCAATGTTTGTAACTTCTTTAATAAGTAACATTAAAGACCCACAAGGCTGCATGCAGCCTTTACAAATGAACTTTAACAGGTAGGATGCTAAAAAGTAGCCTGATGATTCAGGCTGGCAGTGATAAAATGCTTTGTATCTTGAATGTTATATGCTTTTAGTCAACATAATAAATACACTACCATTTAAAAGTTTGGGATCACCATTATGGGTTGTTGGCCTTAGGCAGAGTTTCAAAGAAAAAAACATATGTGAAATTGGCAAATAAAAAGAAAAGGTTAAAATGGGCACATACATTGGAAAGAAGGGACAGGAAAAGTTGTTAATGCTTAACATCCACACTGGTATTTGATATGTATTTAGTGAAGATGACAGCTGAGGACCTGTAAGGTGTTTGTTTCTTAAACTACACACTCTTATATAGATTTCCATTTTGTTATTCCTCCTCTTCTTCTTCTATCCTGGTTAAATCAAGTTCTCCCTCTTCTCTCAAGTCACTAACAGACACCTTTTTATGAAATCTTCAGTTTCTTGGCAGTCTTTCACATGGATTAACCTTCATTCTGCAAGATAAATAAATAATAGACTGATATGTTCCTTGAGAAAGTGGTTTCATTTTGGCCATTTTTGAACCCAAAACTGAACTTTCAAAATTTAAGTAACACAAATGAACATGACAACAGGTTTCAGTGGTGCTAATGCTATTAGAAAGGTTTCTCTAATAACCAATTAGCATTAACACATAACTAAATAACAATAAGCTATGGGAGTTTAACCTTAGGCCACTGAAGGAACTGGTGCTGAAAATGGAGCTTTGCAACCATATGTGAATAATAAATTAAGAATCGGTCATTTCAAGCAGTAATACCCGATATAAACACTAGTAATGCCTTGGCTATATTTTAAAATCAATTTAATGCAATCTTGATAAAAAAAGTTATCAATTTTCATCAAAAAGATGAAAATGTCTAAGTGACCCCAAACTTTTCACTGGTGCTGTATAATGGCTTAAATTACAAATAGAGATGTCATGGTATCATAATTTGAGGAGTTGGGGTCAGAGGAGGAGGTTTTGTGTACTGACTCCACAGCTCTACCCACAGGACTTGCTTCAAATCCGATGTGAGAAACAATACCGTACACATTGTCTAAAGGCTGAAATGGTGTTTAAGGGTACTAAAGGCTCATGCCTTCCACTCACTTTGGCCTCACCAGATTTAAGCAATGATATAAGCTTGACAGGCTAAGAAAGTAAAATAAATAGCACCCCATTCTCTTAACCTGGCTATCCAGTTCACGGTCACAGTGGCCTGTGCCTATTCCATGAAAATGGAGTGTAAAACAGGAGCAAATCCTAAGCTGTGTACCAGTCAATCACTGGATGCACTCATATTTGTTACTTTGCCAACTTAGAGTATTTCAATTAACCACTGTTTTACTCTATAAAAATGTAATAATCTGGATGGAAGATGGAAAATGTGCTCTACACATTTAAGACTGCTGGCTACAATTAACAAATATCAAGTGTAATCTGTGATATATAAAGAAGTCAAGCACAATGACACCTGTGATATATAGGAATTATTTTTGCTCTTGTCACTGAAGAAAAGTACCTTTTGCTATAGAAATTCTTTCTTATCCATCACAATTCAAAGCAAAATAAATGCTTCAGTCGACAATGGCAAGCTTCCAAAAACTTACAAGTAAGGGTTATAGATCATCTGGAAAGTACAAAGTATACATTGCTTTGAAATTGCTCATATGGAGAAAAATGTTATCTTCAATCTACAGTACATGCTAATTTAGATACCTTTGTAGAGGTGAAAGAATAATATTTATATGAAGAAATGTTATTTTCTGTTTATATACTAATTTACATCTCTTTGATCAAGGTAAAAGGATAATATTTATATGACGAAAGTACACCTGTGTTTAACTTGAGACTGGTCACTTTTTCAGAGCTTCCATTAAATCTAACTGATCTTGAATTCCAACCTAGTGATTACATTTCTTCCATCCACTTTTTGAATTTCCTTTACCTGGTTGTTCACTATGGTGTCTAACTTGTTCTGGCAGTATGAAGTTCAGGGCTCAACCAACCCTGGATGAGCTGCCAGGTCTGTCACAAGGAACACTTATGTTTGCACCTGTGCTTGTTTAAATTAAGATGAATTTATATACAATGTAAACACTGGCAGACTAATCACATTTCCATATTAACTAAAGGTTGCTATCTCCAACTAAGAAATATTGTAGAACTAACAAAATACCCGCGCTTCACAGCGGAGAAGTAGTGTGTTAAAGAAGTAATGAAAAAGAAAAGGAAACATTTTAATAATAACGTAACATGATTGACAATGTAATTGTGTTGTCATTGTCATGAGTGTTGCTGGTATATACATATATATATATATATATATATATACACACACACACACATATAAACATATATATACATATATACTGTATATATATACACATATATATACATATATACACACACACACATATATACATATCTACATATACTGTATATACAGTATATATACATATATATTAGGGGTGGGATTCGATTAAAAAAATTAATCTAATTAATTAGAGGCTGTGTAAAAATTAATCTTGATTAATCGTATGTAATCACACATGAAAATTTGCCCCAAATCGCAAATGTTTTTTTTTAATTTAAAAGGGTTTTAGTGGCCGACAGAATCAAATAATAGACATGAATATTGTAAACTCAAGCTCTTTTAATTTCTGGAAAAAAAAATGCTTTTAAACTGCATTTCAATTCAAAACAGAAACAAAAATATCATCCCTGGCTAAAATTGGGCAGACTTAAAAATAAAGTGTTATTTTAAGTACTTTAAGTACATTTTCAGAATGGTATTGTTTTTAAATAATAACAAAAATTTCAACATAAAGTGCAGTTTTTCTTCTTAAAAAAATAAGGCAGAAACATAAAAGGTAATTTGACCAGCTTCACCTTTAAACTCTGAGTAACCTTAGCCAAAATTATTTTGTACATTAGGCTAAAACAGTGTGATCATTGAACATTTTGTAAGTAGTAATTAGAATTACTAACGGTCACGGAAGTCCAATGATCCCCAGTAAGAGCCACAAAGTCCGCTTTCTGTAATGCATCTAATTTTGCTTGCTTTTCAGTGTGCACAAAACCTTGCTTTTATCAAGGCTTCCGTCGGGTAGTCTTTTGAAATGAAATTTGCCTCCGATCAGTCCTAGGAACGCGCTTTATTCCGACTCTAACATTTTTGTAGCTCTGATGTGTGCATCAATGTAATCGATGTTACAGGAAATCATGCATTGACAAAAGTTCCCCCTTGCTTGGAATGCAAAGTGTGATTAAATGCATTATTTTTTTTAACGCGTTATGGAGTACATGCATTGAAGCTTCTCAGCTGTGCTTGTACTAAGAAAAGGAAACATTTAAAAAATAACGTAACATGATTGTGAATGTAATAGTTTTGTGACCGTTATGAGTGTTGCTGTCATCAAGGATTTGATTATATTTGTATTATATTTGGACAGTTGGCACAAAACCACGCTTTTATCAAGGCTTCCGTCGGGTAGTCTTTTGAAATGAAATTTGCCTTTGTAGCTCTGATGTGTGCATCAATGTAATTATTTTTTTTAACGCGTTATGGAGTACATGCATCGAAGCTTCTCAGCTGTGCTCGTGCGATCGCGCGATGTCAACGGGTTTATTTAATGTTAGCTAAGACCCGGCACTTAAAAGTTTCTTGCTATAGCAATTTTAACTCCGTTACAAAGTGATCCAAAGTCTCATTTATACCTCGTGTCTTTTCATTAAACTTGTATCTCGCGAATACCACATTGGTCGTAGGCATGACAAACGACAGCGGGAGTGTGTCTATAAACTTAATTTAAAGTTACGGTTCACACCGTGCTTTGTTTCCGCAGTAGCTGTTCACAGTCATTTCACGTGATTACGTGGGAGGCGTGATGATGTCAGACGCAACTCCGCCCCCCACGGCCATGCGCTGAAGTCCATTACAGTATATGTAGAAAAATAGGTTCCAGTTATGACCATTACACATAGAATTTCGAAATGAAACCTGCCCAACTTTTGTAAGTAAGCGGAAAGGAATGAGCCTGCCAAATTTCAGCCTTCTACCTACACAGGAAGTTGGAGAATTAGTGATGAGTCAGTGTTTGAGTCAGTGAGGGCTTTGCCTTTTATTAGTATAGATTAACTTGTCTTATTAATGTATGAGATATTGAAAATCTGGCGCCTTTCATTTCTTAAGGGAAGAATTATTTTGTATTTTGCTTAATTTGTAAAGCATTTCAAATCATGTACTTATTACTCTACAGTTCAACTAAAATACAACAACAATGTTAATGAGCTAAAAGAGACTACACTACACTACAGTCTACAGGACATTTTAAAATCTTTTTTTTAATATAAATAAAAAAATGGTGTAACCTGGTCCCCTACAACCCAACCTGTAGTTACAGATCTTATTAATACTGAGATCAAAAGATTTATTTTTTCTTAAAATACAGCTAACTACAGGAGGAAGCAGTGCGTTTATCCATTGGGCTTCCATATGACTTGCTAAATTAATGTCGCCACATCAGTTTCTCAGCATTTAAATTAAGGCTGAAACGGAATATTTACCACAGTGTACTGCAGTGTCTTGTAAGGCTGATTATATCTCTTTTCATGAATTGTTACTGTGTTGTCCTATTGTCTTTCACATCCTTTCCCTACTCTTATTGTCTTGTGACAGTAGTTGGCATCGCTACCATTTTTTTTTAGTTTATTTATCTTGGCACTGGAATGGGAGCTTAAAAATTATGTTTTAACCAATAACCAACCTTCATAATATTCTGCCAGAGGCATAAACATTGACCTGTATCGTGGTGCCCAGGGATAAGTTGGATGATCAGATGAACTTGGGGATATGGACTCCATATTGACTGGAACATTCCTATTTTCATTGACTGCAGGTCTTTATATAGACATGTTTTCTTATATTTATTCTTTTTCAAGTGAAAAAAGGTAATATGTGTATACTGTACACATTAGGTGTATTTCACAGCACATATTACGTTATTTGTGTGCTTATCTTTATGGTTTTTGTGTAATGTTAAATATATTATTTTAATTGTGAAGTAATTGTAAACATGTTGAGTATTTTAGGTCTGTGAATGCCGTGGAACTGCATTTATTTACCAAGCTGAATTAAGGACTTTCAGTTTACCTTAAAACAGATATTTTTTTAAGGAGGACACAGAAAAACCCATGCAGACACTGGGATGAGAATTAAATTGTGTTCAATTAAAAGTTTGACTAAATCAAACAAATAACAGCCTATTACTTTAAAATATCTGTGGGATGGTTAAATACAGATACTTTGTTATCTTGTTTAAAACTGTTCAAAATATATCCAGAGCAAATGCAACCTATGAGCTTTCCCGCCTAGCTCCAGCACCACTTCGCTGTATGTTTTGGGAATGCACTAAATTGAGTACACTGGCAACTGTAATATTCTGGTTTTCAAAAATAAAATAAAATATATTGGAACAAACAAGCATGTGTGTGAAACTACAGTAAATGAAGGTCTGAATAATAACTACAGATAGTTCCTGAATGTCTTGCTAAGTAGGATAAGCTAAAGCTCTGCAAGGCCCAAGGGAAGATTAATCTGATACTGACAACAGATTGATTGTTATTTGCACTGCAGTAGTCTTAGGTGCAGAAAGAAATATCACTTTACCTTGGGCAATGTTGCCAATGCATTAATGAAAAATGTACCTATATCCACATCAGGTCCAGAGTATGATGGTAAAAACAAAATACTCCAGTCTTGAATATTGGGTGAAAAAAGATATGTAAGAGAAAATTCAGCCACAAGGAAAACATTCGGTCTATCAATCTTGTTGGGTAAGTTTAGATCAGAGATCCAAGTCTACATTAAACTACAATGGAAATTTAAATAGTGTCTTACTGACACTCAGCAAAATAACAACAGACAAAAGAAAAATATTGAAAATAAAACATGGCAGCCCAACTAATAATACTAAAATGGCATCCGTCTGCTTTTAGAAAGGTGTACTAAAAATGAGTTCAAGTTTATAGCCTTGTGTACAGAGAAACACAAAATTCTTAGTTGCACGTTTCTCTCAAACTAGTGACAGACATACAAAGGACAATAATGTCATCTCAAAAGAAACACCTCCTTGTTATTTGTTTTATCTAAAATTGAGGTTACTACACTGACTGGAGGGTACTTACTTTCTCCAGTCACAGTTTCTTCTTGGTGCTATTCATACTGATAGTTCTCCTGGCCAAGGAATGATATGTTAGAAAACTGTTGGAAATACTGACACCATTGATGAGAGATGGAAGCCTCAGATCAATTGATGATTCTGCTACACTTGCGGACATTAACATTTACTGTACCATACTGTTGAATGTCTGGGAGGGATAGATGGCCGGTTGACCCAGGTTAGTTAGACTTTGCATATTCAAGCAACCAGCCAAACACCTCTCAATTGTATTTCTTTAACAACTGTTGCCAACTAAAGTTGGCTTTTCTCTTGTTTCTCAGTTTGTCAAATTGTTAAATAGGTTTTTTACTTTTTTTTTTGTTTACTGTACCCTGTAGAAAAAGTCAATGCAAAATATAGTGGCCTTTATCTTTTGTTGTTTTTATTCTATTGTACAATTTAAAATATATGCATTGACATATTTATGGAAATGTTGCATGTAGTTTCTATTTTCCATCAAGTATATTTCTAAATCTAACCAAGAGCTTTAAAGCCTCCCTTTTGGGAATAGTGTTAAGTTCAACTATATAATAAAATTGCTTATTTCTAATGAACAGTATTGGCTAAGCTCCTTGTTTGTTTTATTTGCTTCTGTTATGCATAATGTATCCAACCATTTATTTTCTGAATCAGCTTATCCAATTCAGGGTTGCATATAGTTGTTGCCTGTCTCAATAACATAGGGCAAAAGTACAGGATCAATTTAGAGTCATCTGTTACCCAAGTTTGCTCAAGTCTTATATGTGGGATGAAAATAAAATCCACTGGGAAATACACCTGCTGACACAGTTAAAATGTGTAAAGTCCACACAGAAAATACTTAAAGCCTTTATCACTTTTTATATTGTAGTCCTACTCTAATAACATTGGGTTCAAGAGACATACGATGGATGCTAAACTAAAAAAATCTTACCAAAATATAAATAATAAAGTATTTAAACATTCTAGTGCATTCTTATAACTTCTAAAAGTCTAAAAGCTACATGAAACTCATAGTCCAGTTAAAACAAATCCCCTGCTCCTTGTTTCATGACTGTTTCCCTGGTGAACCTGGATGATGCTTCTATCAATGGTGAAAACAAATTCAAAGATTTAAGATTTACAGATTTCTCCTTTGGCTTAGATGGAGAGGTGCTTCCTCATTTTACTACCACTGGCACTTAAAATGTAATACTGTGTTTACACATACTTTTATGAAATCAAAATAAATTGTTCCAATTCCTTCTGTATACCAATATCTAAGAACTTCAATAAACAATGCAGGATCATTTAAAATGTTTCAAAAATATCCAGCCTTGCATGAGAACACATCATTGTATGCCTATCTTTACAACAAAACAAAACAAAAATGGGATATTGCTTTACACTAATATAAACACAAAATAACTAAATTTAACTTAC
Organism: Polypterus senegalus; assembly: GCF_016835505.1. Taxonomy (NCBI): domain Eukaryota; kingdom Metazoa; phylum Chordata; class Cladistia; order Polypteriformes; family Polypteridae; genus Polypterus; species Polypterus senegalus. Next base: position 140,513,202 of record NC_053159.1, on the reverse strand, counting down.
ATGCAGCTTTAAGATGGTGTGTTTAATGTAAATATTAATTAGTATTTATGAATTTGTGGTTAATAAAGCCCAGAATGAACAAGCCTTAACAAAAATTTAGAATTTGTCTTTTAAAGGACAACAAAGTGAAACAAAATAGGTTTCCTAATTTGGCAAGTGAGAAACATTCAGAATCAAGGTAATTAAAAAAGATTTTTACAAGACAACATATTGGATACCAATAATGCAAATGCACAAAATTCTCCAAAGCACCTTACCTATTTTCTCACATTTACATGTGTTTCTGATCCTTCTTGTCATTGACTTTCTAAGATTTTACCTTTTTCTGAGTTCATTTGTCACAGGTTTTTGTTTTGAGCAGCACAGTGGTGCCATTCTTAATGGTGCTACCTTACAGACTGTGGGATTTTGCTTCTGGTTTAAGCCTGTTATTTTATGTACAGTATGCAGATAGCATGTACTTTCTGTATATTTGTCAGTGTTTTTAGGGGACTTTCCAAGGATTTGCATTTTAGGCTCACTTATGACTTTTGATTCCCATTTTAAGTGATGTACTGGCATCTTTTCCAGTGTTGTTTCCTGACACGTTGTAACTATTACTGGCACAGACTCCGTCCTCTGTGACCCTGCATTAAACTAAGTGGGACTGAAAATGTTGCGTAATTAGATTATATGTACATTACATATACATAATGACAAAGGAAAATCTCCTATGTAGCTTTTGTGGCCTAAAGTTTGATTAATCAAAATGTATGACTTTTTATCTTAACTCCACTGTATCTGAAATTATATACAGCCTTCTAGACTAGTAAATGTATGTACAGTATTGAAAAATGTATTAAAATTTGACACAATGACCCGCAGATTTTCTTGTAAGAAAACATTGCACACAAAAGACAGGTTTTAATCCAGTAGAGCAAGTTGCCTTTATCGTCTTGTCTGCATTTTCATTTCTAATTAACTGTGGGAGTAAAATGTGTTTGTATTGTAGGAAAATAAATATTCATTCCACTGAAACCCATAAGAAATTAACCCTGTCAATCAATTAAATGCAGCAGAGTAATTAGGCAATCACACTGGGCCAATTTACAGATACCTATCAACCTAACATACATGCCGTCTGAATGAAACCAGATTCCATGTAGAAAGTGCCAGCAGGCAAAACTTCACTCAAGCTCAAACCAGTGTTTGCAAACCAGACCTTTAAAGCATTTTAGCATTTTTTTTTCCTTTGCTAATGATATGGTCAGAATAAGGGTATTATTTTATTATAGATAGATAGATAGATAGTGTGGAGCGACCCGGACATAGACAGGCGGGCATGTTGTTCTTCACCACCACACGTATTTTATTTACAATATTTACAATGTATATGGTCACTAAGACCCACTGTCCACAAGTGCACAAACCCCAACACAGTCCTGGCCACTCAAATGCCTTTCTTCGGGCCACCTCCACTCTCCTCTCTTGCCTTGTCCTCCTTGCACCCGACTCTAGCCCTGAATGAATGGAGACGGCCCCTTTTATATGGTTCCCGGAATTCCTCCCTTGGCCACGCCCCAGCGTGGCGGAAGTGCCGGCTGTCCTCCCGGCAGCTCCCCAGGTGTCTCCCAAAGTCTTCCCCCCAGCACTTCCTGGTGTGGCGGAAGTGCTGGGGCAACAGGTCCCCAAGGCATTGGGGCGCCTCCTGGCGGTGACCACGGGCCCCTACAGGGTAGGGCTTCCATGCCCTCAACCCATGGCTCTCAGAGCAACCAGGAAAGCGGCCCCCACGTGATCCAGGGTGGGCTTTGACCCTCTTCCGGTCCTTCATGGCGTCCCGGCCGGGTCGTTGCCCCTGGCATCCCTGACAATAGATAGATAGATAGATAGATAGATAGATAGATAGATAGATAGATAGATAGATACTTTATTAATCCCAAGGGGAAATTCACATTTTAGTACTACAGGTAGTTATAGCATTCATTCAATATACAGTAGTTATACTTAGTAAAACTTCTGTTGAAAATAAATGCTGATCTTAACAAAGATAAACAATTACTACTAATCAACAGATTGTAATTTTTTAATGTCAATACATCTGCAAGGGAAAGACTAGCACACACAAACTTTGTACCACACACTAAGGTCCAGATTTTTGAAAATGCATTAATAATATATCCATTTTGCATATTTGCTCTATAAGTGCAACAACATTATATTCAAAGAAAACACCTGCATTGAAATGTATACTAGCAACCCGGGTTAGAGTCACCAGTCAAACAAAACCAGTTGTCTTTGGCATATAGAAAGAACCTATAAAGTAGCAAACCAACGTAAACTTAGCTTGAATACTCACAAATCCCCACAGACTGTGTCCTGGCCAGGGTTCTAGTCCAGATGTGTGGGGTTACACAGCAGGATCACTAACTACTGTGCCGCCGACATAATATCCAATGATGCTACAGTAAATAATATTACACAAAAAGCAGGTGAGTGGTTCAGTGCCTAGTACTGCTGCCTAAATACTCTAGAGGTCAGGATTTGAATCCCAGTCTACACACTGCTAGTGTGTACTTTGTACCTTCTCTTTGTATCTGTGTTGATTTTCTCCCACATCTAAAGACGCCGAGATTAGATTAACTAGCACCTCTTAAGTAGCCCCATATGAGAGACTGTAGGGTTTTTTTTGGGAGTTTTTCCTTGTCTTCTTAGAGAGTCAAGGCTGGGGGGCTATCAAGAGGCAGGGCCTGTTAAAACCCATTGCGGCACTCGTCGTGTGATTTTGGGCTATACAAAAATAAATTGTATTGTATTGTATTGTAGATGTGTAAGTGAGTGGGTCCTATGATGAACTAGCACTCTGTACAGGCTCAGTTCCTTCCTTGTCCAATAAGGCAGGGATAGACATCAGCCCCCATGACCCTGAGCTGGATGGTTAAGTGGGTATAAGACTAAATGTTTCTTGTTCAAGGCATTTAAAACAGAGGAATATACAGTATATTGTAGCCAAGAAATCAAAATGCAATCACATTGCTTACTTTATAAGATTTTACATTTTTTAATACACACAGAGTGACCAAACGAGATACATGTTATCCACAATGCTGCTGATTCAATTCATTCATATCATACACTTTTTCTACAAGTTTATTATGAAAAACATATTTTAAGTTTGATGGAGGCTGGAGCCTATGTTGGCAATACCAGGTGCAAGGCAGCAAACCCAACACACATGAGATGCAAAGATCATCAGTCCATCACAGGACACAGTAAAAAAAAAAATCTACACCACCTAACAAGAAAATGTCTACCATAGGAACTGGCAGAAACTTGTGCATACATGGATAAAATATATACAGCACACTCCTTAAAGATAGCTACCCAACTTGCATTTGAACCTAGAAGCTGTGATACACAAGTTTACGTGGCTATGGGTTGTATGTTGACTAGCACGTGGAAGTAAGAGTTTCACTGTGTTCTCTGCATGTGACAAATAATGACCCTACAAACTACAAACCAGGAATCCTCAATTAAGTTCCTGGAGGGACGCAATGGCTATGGGTTTTCATTCCAACCAGTTTCCTAATTACTGTAGAAGCCAGTCCTTGCTGATAATAATGCATGTTATTTAATTATATGGGTTGTTAGTAGTTTCAGTCTTCTAAAATTAATCTTCATCTCATTGTAGCCTTTCATTTCCTCAGAACGTTGCCCATATGTTTTATCTATCTATCTATCTATCTATCTATCTAACTATCTATCTAAAGACATTTTCTTAAAATGGATACTTAATGATGGATATACACAGGTTTAAATGGAGCTTCATTATCTGGTGAGCTGTTGGCTCCTTTGCCATTAGCACCTCATTATTATTTGATGGCTAGTTAAGAAAACAGGACACAATTAAAACCTAAATGCAACATTTAAAATTAAAATAGGCAATTAAGGGTTCTGAATTGTAACAAGCAAATGAACTAAAACTAAACCCAAAATCATATTTCTTTAGCAATAAATAAAAGTGTTCTAATTACTAAATTCGTTGAAGTGAAAGCCTGTATCAACTGTAGCCGCTCAGGACTATAGGTGAGGAACCTATAGGGGTATAATTGTTAAACAGTATGTTGTCCAATTGCACTCTTTATGAAGTACATTAGCACTTAAATAAATACTTTCCTAAGGGTGTTTTAATGCTACATAACCTCTTTTTATAATAAAATGACACTTTAAGAAAAATTAATTGAGCTTAATTCATATAGCTATTTTTCAAACCTGACTGGATTTTAATAGTATCAAAATCTTATTTGCTTATTTCTTGCCTATGCATCTACTGCTGCAAAGATGAGGCTTTGGCCCTTTACTGTATAATAATGGACGGAGGCTTGTCTCATGGTAAACATTTTTCAAATGAACTTTATTGAACATCTAAGAATGAATTAACTATGCAATAGGAGGAACATTGTCCGATAGAAGTACCCTTTCCAAGGCTATCCCTATAGCATCTGGTGTAAAGAAATAAAAACCAACATTGAACTAAACGGGACTCTGTTCTGCACCTAGTCAATTCAAGTCAAGTTAGGGAGCATGCATTGGTACAGTGCATTGCTGCCCCACCACACAACGAAATACAGTAGATCAGGATCTCGGTTGACAACAGCCCAGGCAGACATGCAGTACAGTCCCACCCTCCAAAAATGACCCTCTATCTGCCGCAGCCAGGTGTTATGTGGGCAACCCCTTGGCCTGGTCCAGCCACTCAGGTCCCCAACAATGAGGATCATACGAGCTGGATCACCTTCTGGGAATCGCGCCACATGGTCATAGTGCCGTAACTGACGCTCCCTCACAATGCAGGTAATGTTCCTCATTTGGGACTCCAAGAGCAACCGCTCATTTGACACAAAGTCAAACCAATGGTACCCAAAGATTTTCCGGAGAGATACAGTACCAAAGGAATCCAGTCTTCATCTCAGGTCACTGGATAGAGTTCATGTCTAGCAACCATATAGCAAGACAGGAAGCACCAGGGTTCTAAAGACTTGGACCTTCATCCTTTTGCATAGATATCAGGAGAGCCACACACCCCTTTCCAGCGACCTCATGACCCCCCATGCTCTCCCAATCCATCTACTAACTTCATAGGAAGAGTCACGAGAGACATGAATGTCACTGTGAAGGGAAGTAAACCTCACGACAAGGTCGACACTCTCTCCACAGACAGACACACTGCTGAAGGCTGTGACTAAGAGGTCATTAAATGCTTGGATCTTGGTTTTTATCCAGGACACTCACAAACCCAGACACGCGATCAACTGAGTCGAACGCTTTAAGAAAATCAACAAAGGCTGCAAAGAAACTTCTTAGGCGTAAAACCAGACTGCTCCGATCACTTCTAGGTGAGCAAGTGATCACGGATCTTATTGAGGACGACCCTAGCAAGGACCTTACCCGGCACCGAGAGCAGTGTTATCCCCCTGTAGTTGCTGCAATCCAGGCAATCACACTTCCCTTTCCAGATAGGGACGACAAGTCCCGTTTTCCAGTCATTTGGGATGATGCTAGTCTCCTAAATGGAAGCAAAGATTATTTGCAATGCCAGGAGGACAGCCTTACCACCAGCCTGGAGAAGTTCACCCCGGATACCACAGATCCCTGCAGCCTTTCCCCCCTCAGCTGGTTCACCACCTGCGCAATCTCAGTGAGACTGAGTGATTCACAGCTAATTGGAGGCTCAGCATCAAGAATCGTGGACCCAGAGATATCCAATGTCCTAGCTAGAGGATCAGCTTTGAACAGCTGCTCAAAGTAGCCAGCCCAGCAGGTCTCAACTGCAGTGTCATCCGTAAGTACCGTTCCATCAGCCACCCTGACTGCGACTCTCCGAGGAACAGATTTGATTGTGCGTAATGCTTTGATTCCTCTGTAAGCAGGACATGGGTCGCTGGACCACAGATGGTGTGTCACTTGTTCTCACATTCCTCTAACAAATGCTTCTTTATCTGCCCTCGCAGCTATCCTTCTCAGTTCCCGGTACAGACCAGAGTTGCCATTGAGCCATGCCATGATATCCAGGGAGCCCTTTGAAATGAAACACATCTTTCTGGTTACACCGGTAACACCAACAAAACCCTCAGCAACCTTTAGGGTCTTGTCACGGAATGTCTCCTACATCAAATTAGGATCAACAATCGCACCCAAATCCACAAGTTCCTCACACAAACTGCGTGCAAACTTGTTAGAAACAACCTGGTCTTGGAGTCAGGCCAAGTCCAAGCTCATTTTCCTAATAGGTTGTAACCTATTGGACCTAAGCTGGATCTCCAGAGTACCAACAAGAAGTCTGTGGGCAGAATTCACAAACTGGGCACTTCCGCAGACCCTGCAGTTTTGCAAAAGCCTCCAGCGTCTGCTCACGAGGTTGTGATGGATCTCCTTCACCGCACCACCAGTATTGGAGTACCAAGTCCAACGATGTGGCTCGGGTGCTGGAACCAGGATTAAGCGATTTGCAGCCCCAGACCTTTTGCAAAGTCAAGGAACATGGAGCCACTTTCACCACGGTGACCAGACCCATGGGGACTGAGACAATCCTCACAGCCAGCCCTGTCAGTGCCAGTGGTTGCATTGAAGTCACCCATGACAAGAGGAGTGTCACCTTGTTGGTAACCATCAACCACCGAGCGAAGTTGCAAATAAAATGTCTCCCTCACCAACACATCACTCACCGCAGTCAGAGCATACACCAAGATAACAGACAAGGCACCCAGGGAGTGCCATATTCTGAGTCTCATAATACGCCATCGGAAGAAGCCAGTAAGCTACAGTAACAGCTACTCCATGAATATGACGCCCATCAGAGCGACCAGACCAATAAAAGGTGTATCCACCTACAGAGATTTGGCAAGTCCCAAGTCTGCGCTCCTCAGAGAGTGCCACCGCTGAAATGCAGAGTTTACGCAGCTCCTCCTAAAGCAGAGGAAGATGATCATCATGCCGGAGAGATGCTACCACCCGGATGGGACACCTCAAATTGGGACCTGACTGCTACCACGCAGCGGGCGATGACTCAGCACGGCTCCAGTTCTGATCCCCAACAGACCTAACCCCACTGGCTCTCTCACGGTTTTGACTCTTCCAGGGATGGGCTCCTGAGGGCTTTCCTCCATCCCCTTCATAATGTGCGCAGCCTTCCTACTCTGGCGCTGAGCAAAAATGAGTCCTTTCTGTTGTCTCACAGCTGCGTTGAGTTTTTTTTTTTTACGGTGGCTGGAGTGCCAATCCTGCCACCAACCCCATGATTTCCCTGCAAGTTGGAGGACTGCTTGCTGGGCCGGATGCAGTTTAATGACATACACAGGACCTGCACCTATAGACACTATAAATATAAGACTAGATAGATGACATCGATAGATAGATAGATAGATAGATAGATAGATAGATAGATAGATAGATAGATAGATAGATAGATAGACAAAAAACTGATGTCACCCTGCACAGACTCAGCGAAGGCAGGCTCTATTGTAGGATTAAAGTTGGACAGTTTAACATCTGTGGCAGAGCGACGGGCATTAAGCAAACTCCTGTCAATCATGAATAATCCACTGCATCCACTGAACAGTGTCATTTCCAGGCAGAGGAGTAGCTTCAGTGACAGACTTTTGTCACCGTCCTGCTCCACTGACAGACTGAGGAGATCGTTCCTCCCCCACACTATGCGACTCTTCAATTCCACCCGGGGGAGTAAATGCTAACATTCATTTTATTTTAATTTTTTTCATTTTTATTACTATTTAATTTAATATTGTTTCTTTGTATCAGTATACTGCTGCTGGATTATGTGAATTTCCCCTTGGGATTAATAAAGTATCTATCTATCTATCTTAACTCTAGGTCAAAAATAACTTAACGTAATGTGGCTCTATCTCTATTTGAAAATGCAGTAAATAATCCAAGAAGACAATGCACAATATATGAATTCGTTAAATTCACGTCGACGATAAAAACAAGAAAAACATGACGTGTACAGTATTTACATTACACCTGTATTAATAGGTAATGAGAGGGTTCACTCAAAACGCTAATCGTGACAGTCTAATGCTTAATAACTTATTTTTCTTGAGCCTCACGAATTTGAGAAAAATATATTTGTCTACAGAGTTATGAATGTTCTTGACCTGGAAATATGTGTTTATGGGCGTATAATGCCTATTTTATACATTATGCAGTTCTTCGTACGTAGATCTTTCAGAACAGGTGCTCGACTTGTCGAAGATGCGGCCCCGTGCAGCTTCCAACTAAAGCACAGGTATTCCCTGATTTTACAGCGAGTGAAGTCTAGCACATATAAGTCTGAACACTTCAAACATAGGTGTACCAACATATATTTTTAAATAGCCTGCTAATGTTTACGTAGCTCGTGACTCACTTTGTAAACAGAAGTATAAACAGCAATTCACTTCGTCGAAGGCTGACCACAGCCATCTCCCTTCTCCAAGCGACGCACACGGCCCATTTGGCCCCGCCCTCTGCGTCTTCGCGCTTACTTCTGCTAACAGCCGACCGGCGATCGCTGACTAAAGTGTCACTGCAAGAGAAGGCATTAAATCAAACAGGGACCCGTCACGTTCTGCGAAGATTAAACGAAGTCGTTTACTGCTTGAAGAATGCTTTTCTTCTGTGGTTGACACCGAAAGGTAACATATACAGTAGTTTGATACCAGTGTTTCCGTTACCGGTTATCGACTTAAAAAAAACTTTTGCAGAGAGCGGGCACGGCAACAATGTTGAGCGCGACAGCCTCAGTAGCAGACTTTGTCTTTAAGTGAAGACGGCAGATGGTTAAGCAGTGTAGAAATGAGCGCCGATTCTTCACGTTGATCTATCCGTGGTTACTCTTCACTATACAGTACAGTATTCAGAAATCTAAGCGAGCGCCTGATAGTCTATGTGTGTGTGTGTATTATTGAAGGATGTGAAAAAGTAAACTTTTTACTCAATGGTAAATGCGGAATCTGTTTTTCATTCATTCACCTGTTAAATCTTAACGCTGAGGGTCTGGACGTATTGTTGGAATCTGTCTCAAAAGACAGTTGTTTTTTCTCATTTTCATTGCTCCGATAAACTGGTAAGCCTTTTTTGTTACATTTCAGCACCCGCAATCATTAATTGTATGCTGCTTTGACCACTTCATGTTATGCTGTTATCTTTTCTTGTTTGGTTTTTCTGGTCGTGAATACGGAAATGGTAAGGTGTTGCTACTCTTTTGTAGTAAAGAAGAATTGTTTTGATTTTAAATATTATTCATTTTTCCTTATGTGTTCAATGTACTTTTTAGCAGTATGTAACGCAGCTGTAGGGGACTGAGCTGCAGTGCTGAGCTCCGTCACTTTCTGCGTGAATTTTGTGTCGTCTTTCCATGTCTAATTGGGTTTTACTCCGAGATCGCAAAGGCTGGTGCCTTTGTACTGGCTCGATATGAGTGAGGTTGGGTGTGTATATGGCTGTGCCCAGGAGTGGGTAGGCACCATGGCTAGGTCCTGTTCCTGCTTTGTATCCTGTAGTGCCAGAGTTCGTTCCCGAGACACCTTATATATAGAGTTTAGGCTCTCAATTGACTGCAGTTTATGAACCCTTTTCACAGTAACTCGGCACGATGGGTTGCAACCATTAATATTTGCTAACCTGTCTTCTTATAATCTGGTTGACTATATTTACTAAAACTGATACAATGTAGGGTATCATGGCGTTGTAGTGACTGTCAGTGCTACCTCATATTTCCCGAAGGATAAGTTCAAAACCCCATTCTAAGCAAATACTCTACACATGTCGAGAAAGGCATGTTTCTGTAAAAGCTACAAAATAGGTTAAATTCAATGCCATGCAGAGAAACAGAAAGATAGAAACACAATACTGCAGATGTTAAAGAAGAGGAATGTGTCTATTAACAGAATATACAGTATGGAGAAGAAATGGATGTATTAAAATAATCTGTATTTAGTTCTCCTTACTTTTACATTTGCACATTACTTGTTGCAACAGTTTGAATATGTGTGTTATGTATATGCATTTTGTTATCCATGTTTGTTTAATCTCTGCTTGACGTGGTTTGTTTTTACATCTTCTGGTTTTGCCATTGCAACTTTGGACATCATTGTTTCGTTTTTCCTATTTAATGATATATAAATGTCATTCTCTCAATATAGAACTTGGCATTTATTCTGTGTTCAGAGATGGTTAAGTGCATCCCCATTACTAGAAAAGTGTATGTGTCTTTTCTTCACAAGTAAACCACCCTGAGAGTATGAAAGATTATTCATGCCTAAATTAAATGCAATTCTATGTGTGAACTACATAGAAATATATAATGCATATGCATGTGGTGCATTTAATTTTGGCTTGACTTTATTGTATCATAATTAAAAACATATACACCAGATGATCAATTGTTTTTCACTCTTACTTGCAGTTTTCGTGTCTGGTAAAATTCAATACAAAAGGATATTGCATTTTAATTCATGTTCATAGATCGAGTGTCATACCTTAAAACAAAGCAGACATATTGTGTTTCCCTTAGTGGATTCTCGTGAGTGTATTGCATTTTATATTTAAGACCAAGCATTAATCGGGTAGAAACTGAGTGTAATCAAATGACCAACTGGTGTTAAAAGATGGAGGTGAAGCTTCATGTCTCTGATTGACTGAATAACAAAAATGTGTTGCCTATTTGCAGAAAACTAAATAAAAACACAGTTTTCACTAATAGCTCAGTCTCATTACCCTGACTGCCAGAAAAACCCACACTATTTAAAAAGTTAATCAAATCATGGCAAAAAACAGAAAACCACCATGATGTTTTGAGTTTTAATAGTTGTAAGGGATGATCTTTCTACAGCAGTTGAAGAATCTTACTACAAGTTAACAGCATTGAAATTTCATTCTGCATATTCCTTTATATCTTTTACACTGCATTATGTCTGACTTACTCCTATATAATTGTTTAACTGGGAATTCATAATTATTGTTTCATTTCATATGTAAATCATAATAATTCTATGCATTTCTCTGTTTTCCTTATCATAATGACTGTGCTATCCAATCCACAAAATTAATTAAATGGCCTGCAGGATGCAAACCTTTTCACTGCTAAACTTCTTTTACACAAACATGCATATGTGTAATATGTATGTGTGTATATGCTGATGTACAAAATATACATATATGTCAGCAAATTTGCATAAATAATTAACCTATCCATGTTTGCATTTGTGATGTATCACAAGTCCAATGCAGACATTATTTATCTCAAGACCTTTGTATCTCCTGCATTCATATTTGCTCTTTAAAAGGATACCTGCTTATTGTTTCTTGCATTGAAGTGGTACTAACAGCCATTGCCAATGACTGTAATATTCTTTGTATTAATAAAGAGATGATAGTAATGGATGGAAAAAAAAAATCATAAGTCTATTATACTGAATAAGGCCACGGCTGCAAATGTAAAGTGACAATTGTCCAGCCTCTGAGTGAGTCCTGCCATGCTACTGGCAATAATATGATCAAACACAGGTATCTATCTATCTATCTATCTATCTATCTATCTATCTATCTATCTATCTATCTATCTATCTATCTATCTATCTATCTATCTATCTATCTATCTATCTATCTATCTAATCAGGAAAACCTTTTAATGTCCATATTTAAGCTTAACTGAGAAAGTTTGATGGAATCCCCCTTAACACAGTGGTTAATCAATTTCTAAATGCCAGTAGTCATCAACTAGATAGTGCTAACTAATTTGTATTACAACCATTGTATTAAAAAGTAACATTTTTAAAACATTTGTTTGAAAAAATTAATTTTGTCATGTCTCATCTTTCCCTTAGTCATTCCACAAACTGCCAAATCAATTCTGCCATTGGCAGATTAGTATTTCCTGCAGTAAATTTAATAAAACCCTGTTGGCTTGTTAGTCATTATGTGTGACTCAGTTTGTAATCTTTTATTACTCTTAAATATGCTGTGTTTGTATCTTGATTTTTTCTCAGTTCTGTTGCTAATCTTTTACATGGTGAGTCTTTGATTTTTTTTACCTAATCTTGAATGTCTTCTTATGTTGTATTTCTCATTCAGTAAACCAGTTTTAAGCTTTTTAAGATTTTTGTGTATTCTTTAGCTGTTTATTTTGCATTATGAAATCTGCAAATAAAAAACACCTCATCTCTTACTTTTTCTTCGTGCTGGTTCAAATCCGTTATACTTATACTTATATACTTATATAGGTCGCAATGAAGGAAAAGCATGAATGTTACCAGAGGGAAGAGTCAGTATAATGTGATGTTACCCCAGTATACAACAGTGCAGATGACACACAACTTTATTTATCTATAACACGTGATGATCGTGACGCTGTTGAGTCTTAGCAGTATTTCCGAATGACCTCCCTCCCGCCATGATATTCTTTGTATTATTAAAGAGTTCATACTTGAAGGAAATAGTAATGTATAAAAAAAATCATACGCCTGCCAGCCTGAATCAGGCCATGGCTACAAAATGTAAAGATAAGTAGATGGATGAGTAGTAACTTTCTCGAACTAAATAAGGAATAAACAGAAATCTTAATGATTGGCAAAAATGGACATAACAAGGGCATTAGAAATATACTGCAGTGGGCTGGCACCCTGCCCGGGATTTGTTCCTGCCTTGCGACCTGTGCTGGTTGGGATTGAATCCAGCAGACCCCCATGATCCTGTGTTAGGATATAGCGGGTTGGAAAATGACTGACTGACTGACTGATTAAAAATAAACTTGATCCTTTAGGTTTAAAAGTCAAGGCGGAGGTAAAGAATTTAGGGGTAATCTTTGACTCTGACCTAAACTTTAAATCGCATATTAAACAGATTACTAGGACTGCATTTTTTCACTTTTTTTTTTTTTTTTACAAGAAGCTGAAAAATTCATTCTTGCTTTTGGTTTTAGTTGTCTGGATAACTTTTATGCAGTCCTAACAGGACACTACCTAAGTAAAAACATCAATCTCTTGCTATTAGTGCAGAATGCAGCAACCAGAATCTTAAGTAGAAAAAGAAAATTTGAGCACATCTCACCAGTTTTAGCGTTGTTACATTGGTTACCCGTGTCGTTCGAAACTGACTTTAAAATACTACTGCTGGTTAATGAAGCCTTAAACAATCTTGCTCTGTCCTATATTTTGGAATGCCGTCCCCCTATTCTCCAAGTTGTAAACTTAGATCTTCGAATGGAAATCTTCTTATAATTCCTATAGCCAAGCTTAAAAGAAATGGTGGGGTGGCCTTTTGCTGTTATACACCTAAAATCTGGAATACTTTACCTTTAGAAATTTGTCAGGCTAATACTGTAGAACATTTAAAAAAACTGCTAAATTAGCTACATTTCAGTTGTACTCCTAATAGACTATATGGGAACAGAAGTATCATACTCTTCAGGCATCCACAATTTGTACTAATCCCCACTATTCTCTGCCGTTTTTTCTGGTACAGTGCATTGTTGCATCCATTGTACAACAAAACACCTCAGGGTCTCTGTTGGCAACCCTCCAGGCAGACAAATGGTCCATTCCCACCCTCCAGAAATGACCCTTTATCTGCCACAGCTAGGTGTTACATGGGCATCCCCTAGGCTTCATCCAGCTGCTAGGATCCTCAGCAATGAGGATCCTGTGTGCCAGATCACCCTCTGCGAATTGTGCCACACAGCCATAGTACCGTAAGTGACACTCCCTCACAATTCAGGTAACATGTCTCATAGAGACACAGTACTGAAGGAGTCCAGTCTTCGTTTCAGGTCCAAGGATAGCATCCATGTCTCGCTACCATATAGCAAAACAGAAAGCACCAGGACTCTAAAGACTTGGACCTTCGTCCTTTTGTAAAGATATTGAGAGTGCCACATACCCCTTTCCAGTGACCTCATGACTCCTTTATGCTCTCCCAGTCCATTTACTGACATAATAGGAAGAGTCACCAGAGACATGAATGTTGCTGCCGAGGTAAGTAAACCTCTCGACACAGTTCTCTCCTGAGACAGACACACTGCTGATGGTTGACACTCGCAAGTCCAGACAGTCAAACTCCTTGCTCAGTCTCTTGAGAGCCCCGATAAGGACCTCCATTAACTCTGCAAAGATCATAGCATGAATCCTTTTTCACCAACAGATGCCCCACAGCCACTGGACCCCACGACATTGCCCAACACCTAGTCCATGCAAGCAGTGAACAGAGTAAAAACAAGAACACACCCCTGACGAACCCTAGAATCAACTGGAAAGAATGCAGAGCTTCTGCCTTCACTCTGCACAGCACTCACAGTACCAGTGTACAGGCCAACCATGACATCCAGCAACTTTGGGAGATCTAAAGTCAAATGCTTTACGAAAATTGAAAAAGGCTGCAAAGAAACCCAATATTTGTGTTTGTGCTCAGTGAAAACCCCTACTGCCAGGATGTGGTTTATGATAGACTATTTGGTGTCAAACCAGACTGCTCCAGTCACTGGTAGGTGAGCAATAGATAGATCCTATTAAGGATGACCCTAGTGATGACCTAACCTGGCACAGAGAACAGTGTTATCTCCCTGTAGTTGCTGCAGTCCAGCTGATCACCCTTTCCAGATGAGGACAAGTCCCACGTTCTAGTCAGTTGGAATGATGCCCATCTCCCAAATGGAAGCAAAGATTGCTTTCAATGCCAGGAAGACAGCCTTACCACCAGTCTGGAAAAGTTCACACCAGATATCACAGATCCCTGCAGCCTTCCATACCCTCAGCTGGTTCACCACCTGTGTAATCTGTATGAGATTTGGTGGTTCCCAGCTAATTGGAGGATCATCCTCAAGTTACGTGGACCCAAAAATGTCCAATGGGTCACAACTGCAGCGTCATCCGTAAGAATCATTTCGTCACCCACCCTGACTGCAACTCTCCGAAGAAAAGATTTGGATATGGTAGCCTGCTGGGCCTAAGATAGATCTTCAGAGAAGCAACAACAAGCCTGTGGTCTCAAATGGCAAACTAGGGACTTCTGTAGACTGTGCATTTCTGTAGAAGCCTCCAGCATCTGCCCATGAGGATGTGATCAATCTCTGTCACCAGTATTGGAGTACCAAGTCCAACGATGCGGCTCATGGTGCTGGAACCAGGATCTAGAGTTCCACAGCCCTGACCTTTTGCAAAATCAAGAAATTTGGAGCCATTTTCACCACGGTCGCCAGACCATGGGGACCAACACAGTCCTCATAGCCAGCAATGTCAGTGCCAGTGGTCATATTGAAGTCACCCATGACCAGAGGAGTATTATCTCATGGGCACCCATCCATCCCTGAATGAAGTTGCAAATAAAATGTCTTCCTAATCAAGACATTACCTACCGCAGTTGGAGCATACGCAAGACAACAGACAAGGCACCCAAAGAGTGCCATAATCTAAGTCTGATAATACTCTCATTGAAAGGAATGACATCGGGCACCATCAGGAGGAGCCAATATGCCAAAGCAACAGCTACTCTCTGAGTATGACAGCCATCAGAGCGACAATACCAGTAAAAGGTGTCCCCACCTACAGAAATCTGACCAGTCTGTGGTCTGCATACCTCAGAGTGTGCCACCACTGAAATGCAGAGTTTATGAAGCTCCTCTAACAGCAGAGGAAGATGGTCATCATGCCAGATAGACAAGATGTTCCACTAACCTACCCAGATGGGCCACCTGAGATTAGGACCCAAGTGCTGCTGTGCAACAAGCGATACCTCAACACCACACCGGTTCTGATCCCCAATAGGCCTGACACCATTGTCTCTCTGATTTTGACTCTTCCTGGGATGATGCTCCAAAGGGCTCCCCCCATCCCCTTTATAATGTAAACAGCCTTCCCATGGGCAGCTGCAGCAGAGCTACTCCCACAGAGAGCAGAAAGGAGTTTTGTTTGCTATTTCCTAGCTGCGTGAAATTTATTATGATTGCTGAATCCTGCCACCAACCCTCCAAGTTTTTTTTCCTGTAAGTTGAGGCAGGCCTGGAAACTAAGGGTTGATTGAGAAACATTAATGTTAGGTAGAATTCCTAAATGTAATTTTCACTTTGTCATCTTGTAAAGCACTTTGAGCTACACTGTTGTATAGAAATATGCGATATAAATAAATGTTGTTGTTATTACTTTAATCTTCTCAAATGTATTCATGCATTTTTTATTCAACTTATATAAGTATCACAAAGTAGTTTATTCAAGATTGTGGAAGGGGATGATGAACCATATGCAATACAAATTAGTTAATTCCTGTAGCAAGGTACATTTTGCTACTTGATCCTACTAACTAAATTTGCAACTTAGAAAATACAACAAATGTTAGGTGTAGAAGGCTTAGTTTAGCTGTCCAAAGATAATTATAGGAAATAAGGGCTTCTGGGCTTGTCAGAAGAGTTGGAGAAATAATTAAACTTCTAAAAGAACGGCGCTAGAAATACTGTGCGGACCAACTATTTCACGACAAAAAGACTGAACAAGTTTGACATTTAAGTTAAATTTGAAGAGTTTATTTTTAGATTTTTAAAAGCAGCCTTTTACCAATATATGTTTTTTTACCTACAATTATGAGGCCTGCTTTTTATACTTCATCAGTGTTCATCAGAATCAGAATGTGCACTATTCTGTTTGTTTGAATTCATTATGATTATATATATATATATATATATATATATATATATATATATATATATATATATATATATATATATATATATATATATATATATATACAGTATATGATATATTATGTGCAATTCACACATTATATTGGGTTAGTCAACACGATTTAACATTACGATAAAATAAATACACTGTGGTGGGCTGGCACCCTGCCTGGGGTTTGTTTCCTGCCTTATGCCCTGTGTTGGCTGGGATTGGCTCCAGCAGACCCCCATGACACTGTAGTTAGGATATAGAGGGTTGGATAATGGATGGATAAAATAAATACATTCTTAAAAGTTATAATTTTGCATGATTGGCTTCAAGATTATTTGCATTGCTTTGTAAATATGTTTTTCTTTATGGGATTGGCTATACCTTCAAAGTAGTGAGTTTAATTTTAAGTACAGTAGTTTTTCTTGTACTTGTTACATGTTGTAGACTTGAGCTAAAATTTGGTCAGTCTTTCAGTGTTTAACTTATGTAGCAGTTTCCATTATGTATCCTTTAAAATGGAATAAAAGTAATATATTACTTTTGTTGTCAATGTTAAGAAACACAAAAGAACTGTGGATCAAAAGGGTCAGTACATATTTTTAAAGGTGTGT
The DNA here is from genome assembly GCF_016835505.1 of Polypterus senegalus. NCBI lineage: Eukaryota > Metazoa > Chordata > Cladistia > Polypteriformes > Polypteridae > Polypterus > Polypterus senegalus. Next base: position 140,495,897 of record NC_053159.1, on the reverse strand, counting down.
TAGAACTAAAGAATACATGTTATGAAATAAAGGAAATGTTAGTTGATCAGTGTTTTGTTTTAATATGGTGCCAGTTTTATATCAGCTCAACATTATTTCTATACTGTATATGTTATTATAACATAATATACTTGTTCATATTTTGAGAAAAACAGTTTAATCTCAGGTTCACTATATGAATGAAGAGGGCAAATTGTCAATTTAGCTTTGCTAAAACCCAGCTCGTTAGACTACAATGCATGTCTTATTGAAAGGATTAATCTACACAAATAAAATTGTAAGCTGTTTGTTTGTCAGTTTGTTTGTTTATCAATCATGCAAAAATGGCAGAATTTGTTTTCACAAAGTTTTGCATGTGCGTTGCCGTTGGACCAAATTTAAAATACAGACTATATAGCGTATCAGGGAAGAGAGTTGTAATGGGAGGGGGCAGCCCAGCAATAATGATAAGAATATAGCATCATAAATTGTGTTACATATTAAACAAGAATACATTTCAAAGATTTGAATATTAGGTTGTTTGTAACCCTTAGATTTTCCTTCTAGACCAGATGCTTTAGGGTGAGGTCCTTAAATGTGTTTCCTGAAATGAATTTTCTGAATTTTTCCAAAAGATTAGCCTGGTGTAAGTTAGTGCAGAATGTTTTTCTGAAACAGGCTGGTGCCTTATACAGAGGTGGTTTTGGCCTTGTACCCAAAGATGCTGGGACAGGCAGGTGCCTCTGTGATCTTGAACTAGATTTAGAAAGGAGTTTAACCTTAAGTTGGACAAAGTGGAAACCAGTCTATTATAGTGGCCATTGGCCAATCACCAATCAATCCAACAATATGCAGAGTGCTCTGAAAAAAATACACCTACAGAGAAGTAATGTGCAATTTGTATGCAGAATGTCCCAAAACCTAAAGCTGAAGAGCTGTAACACAGCAACTCGACCGAATGCACTTGTGTGTCAACCAATAAGATAATCCCATGATTAAAGGGAGTGGTGTGCTATGTAGCAATTGATGTTTTGAGAGCCCATGTCTGGTTTTGATATGGTAGGTTCAATAACAGGATTGATTAAGAAACAAAAAAGGCACATATAATATAATATAATATAAATTTTATATAATATAATATAAAATAATTTTTGTATATTAGGTAAAGTGTTTATTTATACAACATGGTGTCAAATTACAAAGCATACAAATTAAACACTCTACTTTTATTATGAGAATACACAAAGGATAAGGCAAAACAACATCCCTATAGTGTCTTGTGTGAGGCAGCTAATGCAGAGTATGATTCCTTTCTCTAATATAGTTTAGATAATTCAGTTTGATGCAGTGCTTATGTTAATAATATGCCTTTGATTACAATTTAATTCTGTTTTCATATTAACATTAGAAATAGCAACAAAATGCAGTATTTTTAAAAGTTACTGCTGTTACTTTTAATTTCAAAAATTACAATGGTTTTATAAGCGTGATCTTATCCCTTTGGCTGTTACCAGTTCTTTTTTTTTTTGGCCAGGATGTTTTTTCGTTGACAGCTGATTTTTTTTTTTAAATTATTTCAGTAATCAGAATGAACCCTCAGGAGTAATGAAGTAAACATTGCACAACAATCTTAACCTTATTTAAAATGCGATATATATTTAACTTATATTGCTTTGTTATTATATTCATTATCAAAGGTATTCATTTTGTTTATTTTAATTGTTATTAATTAAATACTAGTATTTCTAAACACATTTTAAATACTTACTCAGAATATTTATTGTTTGACTTTTTCAACAATGCAAAATTTCTGACATTATTAATCATATCATTATGCGGTAATTAACCTATTGTATTTTACTTTGTAATATAACACTTTAAAGTACTTTTCACATCTAGATTGTTTTAGTGTTTTTATATATTTTATTTACACATAGTTGATGAAAAATTGACTTGTTTCTCCATATACATACTCCATTTCATTAAGTAAAATTTGTCAAAAAAATTAGTGAATGCTGTGCTTGGTTATAATCACTATAGTAATTATAACGATTTGTGTGTAATACAAAAGTCTTCTTTTTTAAATCAAATTTTTATTTGCATTTATTAACCCCTTTAGCGTATGATACATTTAGGATTCTTAATGAAACCTACAGAAATAGTAGGCCCCGCAAGGCTAATTCATAAATCCAACTAGCATATACTGTATGCAATATAGAAAAAAAGCAGGAGACACTGACCTGTAACACAGCTAATTTTAGGAATTCCATTCCTTTAATGAACTTTGCTACCTAACATATTTTTGACAAGTGTCATTCCTTTAGAGCCTAAGGTGGGTAGAATGTTTGATGAGTATGAAGTATTGCTAAATTTTTACTGTCAGAATGAAAAGTTGAGTGACATCAGGTTGGTAGTTTTTTTTGTGTGTGTGTGGCAGTTATTCAAATGTAAATCTGCTTGACTTTCAGTTCTGTTGCATTTTCTTAGAATATAATACATTATCCTCAAACATATACTTTGGGACTGTCCAAAATTAATGCTGTTTTGGGAAAATTGTTTTCCTTATCTAACAGAGAGTGTAGAAAGTGCAATCAAATCCTCTAATGGCTATCTTTGTAATTATTTTAGACAATCTTAGGCTATCTAGTGATAAACTGACCATTATTTCCTTCACTACACAATTAGTGCATTGACTAACTCTGCTGGAATATTCCAAATGCAGCCTATGCAAAAATTTGGCAAGTATTCATTAATGTTATTCTAAAAATAAGTCTGCTGCGGCCCTGCCTGTGTTTCTGATAGATAGATAGATAGATACTTTATTAATCCTAAGGGGAAGTTCACATACTCCAGCAGCAGCATACTGATAAAAATAAACAATATTAAATTAAAGAGTGATAAAAATGCAGGTAAAACATACAATAACTTTGTATAATGTTAACGTTTAAAACCCTGGGGGTGGAATTGAAGAGTCGCATAGTGTTGGGGAGGAACGATCTCCTCAGTCTGTCAGTGGAGCAGGATAGTGACAGCAGTCTGTTGCTGAAGCTGCTCCTCTGTCTGGAGATGATACTGTTCAGTGGATGCAGTGGATTCTCCATGATTGACAGGAGTTTGCTCAGCGCCCATCGCTCTGCCATGAATGTCAAACTGTCCAGCTTCATGCCTACCAGTTTGTCCAGGCGTAAGGCGTCCTTCTTCTTTATACTGCCTCCCTAGCACACCACCGCATAGAAGAGGGCACTCTCTACAACCGTCTGATAGAACATCTGCAGCATCTTATTGCAGATTTTGAAGGACGCCAGTTTTCTAAGGAAGTATAGTTGGCTCTGTCCTCTTTTGCACAGAGCATCAGTATTGGCAGTCCAGTCCAATTTAATATCCAGCTGCACTCCCAGGTATATATAGGTCTGTAACCTTTGCACACAGTCGCCTCTGATAATCACAGGGTCTAGGAGGGGCATGGGTCTCCTAAAATACACCACCAGCTCCTTGGTTTTGCTGGTGTTCAGGTGTAAGTGGTTTGAGTCGCACCATTTAACAAAGTCCTTGATTAGGTTCCTGTACTCCTCCTCCTGCCCACTCCTGATGCAGCCCACGAAAGCAGTGTCGGCAGCGAACTTTTGCACGTGGCAGGACCCTGAATTGTATTGGAAATCCGATGTATATAGGCTGAACAGGACTGGAGAAAGTACAGTCCCCTGAGGCGCTCCTGTGTTGCTGACCACAATGTCAGACCTGCAGTTCCTGTGACGCGCATACTGAGGTCTGTCTGCAAAATAGTCCACGATCCATGCCACTAGGTATGAATCTACTCCCATCTCTGTTAGCTTGTCACTAAGGAGCCGAGGTTGGATGGTGTTGAAGGCGCTAGAGAAGTCCAGAAACATAATTCTTACAGCACCACTGCCTCTGTCCAAGTAGGAGAGGGATCAGTGTAGCATATAGATGATGGTATCCTCCACTCCCACCTCCTGGGGCCTCATGTATAACGCCGTGCGTAGAATTTGCATTATAACATGGCGTAAGCACAAAAGCTGAAATGTGCTTACGCAAAGAAAAATCCAGATGCAGGAATCTGTGCGTACTCCAACTTCCACGTTCTTCCCCTACATAAATCCCGGTCAACGCGAAAAGTAACACTCGTGCACGCGCTTCATGTACCGCCCCAACTCCTCCCAGAATTACGCCTCTTTGAATATGTAAATCAATATAAATCGCCCTTAAGCTCAGCCTTCTGTGAAAAGTCAATGGGAAAAGCACGGTGGAAAATATAATAATTTCAGCGAATACCAAATGGAGGCAAAGGAAAAACATACTATTTGTTTAATTAAACCGTGGTATAATCAACAAAAGGAAGCTGATCGAGTGAAATAGCGTGTTGGAGAAACTTGAAAACTCACGTATACAAAGTCGCACAGTGCCGGAAATATAAAAGAAATCACATATCAAAGTCGCCGTGAAAAGGCGAGATGTAGTCCACTGTCTGAGTGTCATATGAAAGCTTATTAGGGTACAGAGAAAAAAAGGCACACAGTGGGGGAAAAAAACTTCAATCTCGAAATTTCCACTTTAATCACGTAGTTTATTTTGTCATTAAAGTAGAACATCATAAACTTCATCTTAAAATCGTTTAATTAACCAGTTTCTCAAATCACATCGTAATTAAAGTATAGCACGTTAAATGCTTTGTTTTGTATGTGATCTTCTATGTGTGTGAATCACTACTTGCTTCTTTAAACTGGCTCTCTTCCTCGTTAGGACACAGAATCCATTACATTCATGATATTACAGCTCTCTGAATAACTAAAATACTGAGATGTATACGTGATATAATTTTCATGATGATAGTTAAAGCACATTATTAAACATGGGTTTCACGGCGCAGTGATTGTGTGCGACCTTTGATGAAATTATTTATTGTAGCAGTACTCCAGGGGCTCTAGGCTTGTGGCGGCCCTGGGCAGAGAAAGAATCGGTGGCCCCTTTGCCCGCCAATGTCAATATGTTATCTTATGCACAGTGGATGGCCATGTTCGTTGTGGACGCTGCATAGCCGCCTTGTGCTCATGACACAAGTGTTTAACTTTTGTCGAAATTTGCCGCTGCGTTTTTAGCTGTGTCATTATTTTCTCTTTCTGTTTTATATTCAATATATATTGGCATGGCCGCCCCTGCAGTCCTTGCTTTTCTTTCTCCAAGTAACCGATCGCCACACAATCTGCTCTGTAATAGACGTTAAGCCATCTGTAAGCTTAGAGCTCCGATTCTTCAAAACGTTTAAGGAACATTGAAATATCTTCATAGTACATGTTTCATTATTCTATCCTTCATGCCAGTCCCAGTGAAGAATATAGATTTTTTAAATGAAGTTAAAGTTTTATCTGTATAATATAATAAACATATTTTGCTGCATTTCATCTTAAAAATGATATTGTCATCATATGTTAATATGCGCTTTATAAAGTGGCGCAGATTGTGTAATATTATGACTGTAGTGCAAGTTTACAGTGAGGTAATTGTACTTATAAGTACAAACAGTTCTACAAGGAGCACTTAATTGAGTGCGTTTTAAAGTTCTTGGGATGAAACTGTTTCTGAACCGCGAGGTCCGTGCAGGAAAGGCTTTGAAATGTTTTGAAGTGGCTGAGGTAGCGTGTGCTTGAAGCTGTATACCGATAATTCTCTTTCCGATCAGCTGCTGCTGTGATTCACACTCAAATACAGTGATATAAATACTCCGAGTGGTGCAGTGAGAGTAATATGGACAAAGATGAGCTGCTGTGGCAACTCCTAACGGGAGCAGCTAAAAGAAGAAGAAGAAGGTGCAGTGAAAGTAACAACGCTAAAGCAGTTATGGTATTTGGAATACTATGGTTATTCCCTGGACCATTATATTGTTACAAGTTAATTACAATCAGATGCAGTACACAAATGAACAATATGCGGTTAGTTTCAGTGCATTTATAAAGCCGCGTCAGGAAAATAAGGAGTAACCACACAGGAACAATAGCATTGCTTTGACGCTGGGTGCCGCCAGTCTGCAAAACTGAGCAGAGAACTTGCGTATGACAAGGTATGAGGAACCTTGGAAAAGTGCGTGGCTTTATACCAAGTGTAGGTTTTATACATCGCGATTTGAACGTGGAAAAGTTCTTACGCAACATTTCTGTGCGTACACACCATTTATACATTAGGCCCATGGTATGCGAACTGCAAAGGGCGTGGCAGACCTGTGGCCTCAGGTGGTGAAGCAGCAGCCGCTCCTTGATCTTCATCACATGTGACGTCAGAGCGACAAGCTGAAAGTCATTCAGCTCACTAGGACGTGAATGTCCGTGGTTTTAATTAGTAAAAGTTGTATAATGTAGTGGGACTATTTTTTTTTTTTTAACTATTTAACTCTCTATTGTAGGTGCAAGTGTAGCTCAATTTCTGTGATATTTGGGATCAATTTTATGACTGCTTTAAATTTTGTAAATTTATTTTACTGAAATTTATGCTTGCCATATTATATAAGTTCTTCTGTAATGTATTAATTTGGGTCAAATAAAATTTTATTAAAAAATATCAGTATAATATCTTATGACTATAACTTAAAATATGCTTTGTTGGTTTTGTTTCCAAGAACTGCATTATTACATCCTTTAATTGTGCAATGAATAATTTATTTATGATATAAATTACTTTTATTTATTGCCTTTGGGTGCTACAGTTAGGTGTTTACAAGTGGACAGGTGCCATATTTGCAGATTAGGTTATCATATTATGCTTTGCTTTTTTATATAATACAACTATAAATATAATTACCTAACACGATTAAATACTAGCATTGTCATCATGGAGTACTTAGGCCAAGTTTTAATTCCTGTCAGGATTGTATTGCATATGCATTTGGCAAGATAATTCCTTTCTCATGTGAGTTTTTTATTTCTTCACATAGTACAAAGATATGCTGCTAGATCTGTGACAGCTTTGAAGTGAGTCTAGGGCTCTATATAAGTTTGCCCTTTGAAAGCCTCCCATCTCATCCAGGACGGCTGCCTGCCAGTTATACCACAGTCTGTCATCAGTCTGACCAAAAGAGGTTTTGAAAACAGACTGATTATGTCTAATAGAATATTTAAGGAGAATGTTCTACTTTTTATTATATCACATTTGTTTAAGTTACATTTGACCTTTTTGTATTTAAATTTTGTTTAATGTTGGAGTTTGTGTTTATTGGCTTATTGTTGTAAGTAGTATGTAGTAGAAAGTGGACTGGTGGTTTTCTGATTTAATTAGTATTGCCTGGACGTGTAAGTATTATATCAGTACTAGCGACTGGGAGCCCAATCGAATCGGGCTACAAATTCACTTGTTTGTGAAATCCATACTTTCTCTGCAAAGAATTATTTGTTTTTTTAAATCCTTGAAATGATTTTGTTATCATGGCACTGATTTGTGGTTAAAATTGACCATTTCGGCCAAAGTAATGAAGAGCTTCCTGTTTAAACGGGGCTGTAAGACATGATCTCAGCTCTTTGGCGCACCTCATTTGATTTTTTTCTGGCAAACAAATTTTCAAAACAAACCGTATTGTACAACTCAAATCAGGGTCGGTGTAATAATTATGTTGGAGTGGTAGATCATTACCTGCAAGTACCTGACTGGTTGATTAACGTCAACCACAGTGTTGACTTTTGGTTCAACGACCTCTTGTATAAAATCGTAATGTATATACATCGGATTATTGAAAGGTTCGGTGTCCATTGGAACCTCAGTTGAATTGGTTGGTTGTTGGGCATGTTCTATGTGGTGGTCCATGTCAAAATTTTCTTTATATACACATTTTCGAGTGAACACTCGATCTGACCCTCTAATGAGCATACCTTGTGCAGGTGTTTCAATGACTTTGACTTCTTTGCTCTTGAGAAAGCAATGTATAATTAGCCATGTGAAAATACTGGCTGTGGCAAGTAAATTCCTACCTCACCAAATGACTGACCTTGTGACTTATTAATGGTCGTTGCAAATGCCAAGGTCAGAGGAAATTGTCGCCTTTTCAGTTGAAAGGGTAGATCAGTCTCTGATGGTGAGAGATCAATTCTCGGTATAAGCAGTGGTTTTCCAGCTGCTTTACCTGTCAGGACTTCAGCAGAAATATAGTTTGCATACAAGCCTTTGACAATTAATCTTGTGTCATTGCACAGATTCCATAGAAGCATGATAATGCATAAAGCATAAAGCACCTTCTTTCAGGTACAACTCATGAATTGGCATTCCAGATGGAGTAAAAGTATTTAAGAGCTCCACAGGATAGTCTGCATTGTCTTCCTCATTGTCAGACACAATTGAATCAACGCTCAAGTAAGTTTGTCTTTCTCCTTTGAGACGTGTAAGTACTTCTGCATTTATTCTGTGCACATCGTCGTTCTTTGGAGTAAGAATGGCACGGTTGGCAAAGTTCTGCATATCTTCAACTTTCATTCTTTTATGGAAAACCGAGTGCACCAAATTACCACTTTCGACAAATTGTGGTGGAACTTCAATCACGTCTTAACCAAGGTTTGAATCGTTGGTAAGTTTTCCATCACCAAGCTTGAGTAACCATTCTTGGTGCTCAACTTGGCCTGGAGCAACACGCATGTTGGTCGAAAGTTTAAGCATTTTAATGTTTCGCCACAGTTTGCCCATTTTTAGTGAAGCTTGAACAATCTTCACCCTGTTTCCTTTCTTAATGACAGGAAGTATTAGGCGAAAGTCACCTCCGAGAATGATGACCTTTCCACCGAAAGGTTTGTCATTGTTCATGAGGTCATGTAAAAGTTCATCCACTGCTCTCAGTGCATAATTTGGTGTCATTATAACCTCATCCTAAAGAATGACTTTTGTATCCCTGAGCAATTTTCCTGCTAGGGATGTTGGTTTTATACTTGAACTTGAGTTGTCAAGCAGTGCAGTAGCACTGGTAACTTAAACATTGAATGGTATGTAGCTCCCATAGGTAACAAAGTGCCTGCTATTCCAGTGGATGCACAGCACCAAATTTTTATTTCTAAGCCAGTCACAGTGTTGTTTCGTATGTGAAAGTTTCGCCACTTCCACCTGGTCCATCCAGAAAGAACAGTCTATCTTTATCTTTATCATCCTTTACTGCTTTCATTATTAATTTGAATGCAGCTCTTTGCATTGAATTAAGCTGTACTATTTTCTGTGATGCAATGTCACATAATGCTTGAAAATTGATCTCAGGCTCAAAAGTGTACCGACTCGTGCCAGCTGGGGGTTCCGGCAATCCGTAGTGAGCTAAATTTTTGCCATGGATAAACAATGTTTCCTGAATATCAAATAGGACTTGATATTTAGCATTTTGTGTATCATAGCTTCTATAGGTAAAGTCTTCGATCATTGACTCTTTGTGACTTTCCCACAGAACCCTAGCGTTCTTTGGTTCACAAAAGACACAAATAAATGCAAACATTTGCCTTACTTCGTATGCCATCTTGCAGATGGAAGTCTCAGTAAGAGTGTTATCCCACTCTGCGTCATCAGCAAGCAGGTTCCTTGCTGCTGCAGCTTCTTTGAAGGTCGGGTATACTACACCTTCATAGGTTCTTAGATATTCAAAAGATGTTGCCTTTCTTACATTAAGTAGAAGCAAACGGAGGTAGTACAACTCGCCTTGTCTTGGAGAAGAAGTGTACATCCTTCCAATTTTATTAAAAGACCCTTTTCTTTTTTTCCAAATTTGTTTCTCTCCTTGAGCTTGAGAATTGGCAATGTATGTGTAGTGCTCAGGTATTTCAGTATAGAGGTACTGCCTCGCATCTTCATCGTCTTAGTTCAGCTTGAAATAAGCTGTGAGCTTGTCATCCGTTTCTTGCAGGGCTTCAGATTCGTTTCCATATTGGAAATATAAAACCTGTTCACCAGGTAAATGCAATGGCAATTTCTCAACACTATGTGATTGTGCATGTCAAAGGAGAATATTCTCCAAATTGCCTCGGGGGCAGTGACGTACCTGGAATCTAAAAATTGCTTGACCTCATTGTGTTCCAATGAGCCTTTGCCATCATTTTGGCAAATTTCTATATTTTGCACAATCGTGCCCTTTATAAACGTATTTAAATAAATACTTGACACTATTTATTGAAGCACACACTTCAACGTTAATGTGACAGTTGTATTTCAATAGCAGATATGGATTATACGGGACAATCCATCTGTTATCAATATATCATATTTTCCTGCTGCAAATCCCACTCCTGTGTTGGTTCTCCTGTACACCGGGTACCCATTTACATTAGGATTTGTTTCATTGTTAAACTCTTTAGGATACTTCTTGGTACATTCTCCATCGGCCATACATTGGCAAGTCTTATTTACGTCACCACATGGTCCATGCACCATGTGTTTCATGATAATTGCATGAAGTCCTGGATATAAATTTGGATCTGGTATTACAAATACAAATTTGTCCACATCTTCAGTAGATCTGGCTTTGTCATCTTCTTTCAGAACAATGAGAATATGTGCATGTGGCAGTCTCCTTTTTTGGAACTCGTTAACATGCACAATTGCTGTCGTTTTTCCAAGAATGTTTCTTGGTTATGTCATCTAATAACTTTTAGCTTGACCTTAAATACTCGGGCTACCAAGTCTGGTCTGAACTCAGGTCACTAGCCATTCTTTAAATTTTCAGTGATTTCTTTCCACTTAGGATTGCACGTCATTGTTATAAACACATCAGGCTTTCCATGTGTTCTAATTATTACCATGGCCTCTTGATAATGCATTTGCATTGCTCTAGGGCTTCCAGCAAAGCTTGAAGGCATTATTACCTTCTTTCCAGGCTTAACTCCCAAAATCTCTGCACAATTCACAACATAGTCATGCAGTGCTGTGTAGATCTCATACCTCAAGTCTTTCTGGTGCTATTCAATGTAGTAAAGCCTAATTGCTTCAACTTAACAATAGGCGTCTACAGTATATTGCTGACTAAGTTTGCCTGCATAGAAAAGGGTATTAAACTCCGGCCTTTTGTGAAGAAGGTAAGAGTAATACATTAGCTGGGTTGCATTTTTCCCATTTCCATATTGTTTCATATTAGTAGTCCATCCTGGTTCCGCAAAGGGAATGAGTAGTGGATATATCATTGCATCTAACCCAGAATGAAGAATACTCGCACACTGAAATGCGTTTTGTTGATCTGGACTGCACTCTGAAATCCCTTTTGAAAGGTGGTGCACCATCTCCACTTTGAAAGACAATTGCTACCTCGTTATACCGGGGAGCAATGTATCTTCATTGATTGTCCTTGCGATCGTTTATTAATGCCATGCTGATTTGCTTTGGTTGACGTCCTTTGGTTAACGCCCTTTGCTCTTCTTCTTTTTCAACTTCAAACATCATTTTGTATGCTTGAGCATATGGGTTATTTTGACTCATGAAAGCACTAAACTCTCTCATGAGTTCATATTTGCAACCGCTGTTTGTCAATATTGACATTCTTTGATCAGCTGCTTCATCTGGTTCTAATATATAGATTTGAGAAAATTTTGGTGTTTCCTCCTCTCCGGGGTGCAAGGGTTCAGATTGATGGTATATTTGGCCATGTATTCTGTAACAGTATGGACCATGTCCTGGAGGCAGAGATATTTATGCGCCCATGGATGCACAGGCTAATGCACTGTTATACTTTCTGATATTTTCCAAGAAGTGCTTGGAGTTTGGGTCTAAATATGTCAACAGATTCTTAAACCTGTCAGGGTATCTGTAAGGGTTAATTCGAACTTGACCTTTATGGCAGCAATTGTATTCTCCACCTTGCTTCTTCTCACAGGTAAAGTTGAATGAGTTGAAATGTTTGCACAGGTTTTTAAATGTGCCAGAGTGGTGCTGCGGAACTTCTTCCTCAATGATATCTGTGTGCATTTTCACGCCGCAAGGCACGGGCTGCTCGATTTCTTTCAACCCATGCTGCATTTGCAGCTGCTCGAGCTTCTTCAGTCACTTGTGCATGGCTGGCACGATTTCTTTTGTAAATGCGTTAGTAACATTCTGTAGCACACGCTCTTCATCTCTCCTTTGTGTCCGATTTGTACGATTTTCTTTCAGCGTTAGTAGCATTTGTAGCGGCACGCTGCTTATCTGTTTGTTGTGCACGTTGTGAACATCTAATTGCATTACCAAGTCTACGTTACTCGTCAGTCATGTGACTTCATTTCCTATGCATCCTTTCCGCGGCCGCTGCTCTTTTGGCTGCGTTGCGATCGTCACTCATTTTAGATCTGAGATCGGCTAAGATTTAAGCAATGACCGTTGTTAATACCCAGCAGTCATTACTCAGTTTGCCAATAGATGTCAGAAGGACGGATGCCTAGCTTGTATTGAGTCGAGGTATTGAGGCGAAGACCATACATACAGGGTATTGATACGAACACCATACATACGGATAGTATGAAATTATATTAAGGATTAGCCGTGTTTCCAGGTGTTTTATTTTAAAACTTCCCAGGAAGATTTCCTTTACACTGGCAGTGGTAATGCACTTGCCTGTAAGAGAGTCAATTTGATCAGAGATGTGTTGCTGCAAAACATAGACATACAGGGAATTGCAGCCATATGGAACGGAAAGGGTAATTTTGACAGGATGAGTAGAATCTATAATATTAGTACAGATTCTTATTAATCACATCCCGCCCATGATCATTGCTACTTATTCTAACTCCGAGCTGCCCTAGTCGAACTGTCATTCACCTTCAATTAATCAGCCTAGTTAGCCTCCGATATAGTATAGGACAGATGTAAAGTACAACAGCAGATTTCTGCCAATATCTGAGTTGGACTATTCATGAGTTATCCCATAATTTTCATGAGATTATTGTTTCTGAGAGGAGCCAGGAACAAACATACATCTACATACCAACAGAGGCCAAGCCAGAGTATTCTTTCAAAGGTCCACTATAAATTTGAAATACAGAGAACAATTATTGTCTTTAGACTAAGTATGATTAATGAACCCAAGTTTGTGATGTAATTTGACCCAGTATGGTGTTATTAGTACTAGCTTAATCAAATACATCTTCAAATACTACAGAGAAACCATGCTGAGCAGGTTACATTAGTGCTGTAATTTAGAGATGTTACATGTGACCCCAAATTACAATAAATTCCTGCAGACACAATATGGCTAACCATTAAACAAACACCCATCACAATCTGCTTGGTACAGCTTCTATGTTTGATAAATCACAGTGTAGCATTTCATGCCACTCACTCTGACCCAAAACACCCCCGACATCCTTGGAGTTCAAACCAAAATTATTTATCAAAAACATTTCTTATGATGACAAGTACATATGAGTCGTATTTTATGTCTCTGGCTTGAAAGTGAATGAAAATCAAACATGCAGAAAATGTGCTTCATAGATAAAGAGATACTTTTGAAAAAGAGAGACAAATTAAATACCTTGGAGTAAGATGGAAGAGGAGGCAAGTCCCTCCATTAATTTTTATGAAGCTGCTTTGTGCACTACAGCATGCAGCTAAGTTGTTGTCAGTGAAGTTTTTTTTTCATTTATTTAAACAATGAGAATAATTAATCAAAAGGTGCTGTCACCTTCAGGTAATGTCTAAAGTGATGACAGCTTGTTTGACAAAGAAAACAAAATCAATTAAATATAGGAGCCTGTTCCAAACATTTTCCTTTAGGAATTTAAAATGTTAGTAAAGCCAACAATCAAAGCATGTCTTACTGACATTAAGTTGTGCTGATGGATTTTTAAAAAGGAAAGAAGACAAATTTATAAGATGATAATGCAGAAATAGATTAATTTGAGAGAAGCTTCCAAAGAAAAAAAACTCTGAAATTGCTAAGACATTTTAACATCTGTCAGCAAATAAAATAAATTATAAAATGAATACAAAGAATTGTTAATAGAATTTTACAACTATAAAGATTTTACTGTTCTTATTTATCTTCTTCAGAAAACTAATTTAAAGAAATCACAGATTGATATCCTTAGAGTTTATCCAGAATGTTGTTGCAGTTGTTACATTTGTACCAGAAAAGAAATGTTTTATTTTAAGTTTCAAATGATAAGATTGTTATGTTGTTTGCATATAGTATATTCTTTTCTGATTTGTAATGTAGTTATGCCTCAGATGGTGGATTGAGCCAAAGCTAATGGTATAATAATTTATTGAAACTTTTCGGCTATACATTACATAGTGAAAACTCATATCTCAGAACATAACTATTCATAATTTTTTTTCCCATTAACCCTGTAAAGGGGTGAAATTTCTGTCACTAAAGCATCTACTCCCCCAGGGGATAACTTGGGTTTGTATGGGTAGGTTTTTTTTTTATTTTATTTTTTTAAAGCATGTGGATGAATATTATCAAATTCAATAGAATGGCGACTTAGAGTAACCAAATACAAAACAGGAACACAGGCCAGGTATTGGAGGATTTGATCTGTTTTATGCCATATACAGCAAGGTTATACTTTGACACCCCATAATGAAAAACAGAATATATAGACTATTTCAATCGAGCTCTTAATTGTTGTGTGAATGAGTATGGACTGCCACCTTATCTAAGTTTGTTTCATTATGTTAGGATGCCCTTCAGCTTCCATCAATCCAAGAAGTGGATTAAATGGTTCCAAATTATAGATGGATATTAATTGTGGTTTTGTATTATTCTCTTATTCAGGCATGTTACTGAGTTGTGGTGTTCTTGCAGAGAGTATATACGTTTTATCATTTGCTGTACATTTCAGAATTAATTAGTAGATTTTCAGCAGTTTTAATGCCAACATATTTGATTTTCTTTGGCTAGTAAAGATTAGTAAAATTAAATGAAATATTGCACGTTTTTAACAAGAATTTCCTACCTTTGACAGTTAAATATTTATTTCAGCAAAGTTACATTTCATGGTGATCATCTGTTAAAAGACCGTTAATATGTAAAATAGATATTTTTAGATTAAATGCCGTTACTTTATAATTGGTTAAAAATGTGGCGGTAAGGAGCACATATACATAGAATATCAACAACTTTTGAAAATTGCTAGTTGCAAGGTGTTTTCATGATAAGGGATGTACTGTATAAGTGCCAGTGTAATTCTGTTTTGGAAGTATTTAATTTAGAATTCTAATTGCAATTTAATCCAATATTAATGTAGAGTGGCAGTAGGAGGTGCTATCATGTCATCAGTAAACCCCATAATTGAGTCAAAAGGAGCATATTTAAAAAACATGCCAATGACAGTGGAAGGGGTAAATAAGAAGAGTGAAGATAAAGTAACAAATAAAATAAAACAAACAAAATCCTGCTGCCTCTATCCAGTAGGGTAAATAAATAACCGCACAAATCTTTTTTTACTTCTTTCCTTTCCCTTTCCCTCCCTCTCTCCCCTTGTCACTCTCAAACTCTTTCTGTCTTCTACCCACCTGTCAAACATTTCCCTGCTCACCTCCCAAATTCAGACTTAAAAGTCCAGGGATATAGAGGCAACTTCATACCCCATCTCAGAGCTACATTCAGGGAAAACCTTTCAACTTGCTTCCCGGATTAGTAATGGCCCCAGTTATCTCTGCATCCATGAAACCCAATACATTGCCCCTCACATGTGTTTAGGGGACATCTTCAGGGCTCTCAGAAGGTAAAAGATACCACTCCGAGCAGAGACAGAGCAATGTCACTGATCACCTTTGCTTTTTCATCCACATTTCAGAGGCTCACTTACTGGAAAACATGTGACCCAGTTCTTCTTCCACCCTGAAGGCTTGCCCCAACCATGCTGATATATAAATCCTGACACCACAGGAAGTCATTGTTCGGTGCAAAACCAATTGTTGAAGATGTCACAGCTTTCTGCATTATAAAACCTGTTTTAATATACTTCATGTGCTGTTTATTTTCATGCTTCTTTCATCAGCCATTAAACTGAGTTACTTACTGGTTCCCCAACCCTTCTAGGTACCTAACAGTCTTTTTTATGCTACAACAATATATATAAGGCTAAATACTATTTGTTTCTGACACTGTCTAAAAAGAACTCTACTACATGGAAGGCCAGTGCTTTCACCTGGTAATCTTGGTTTGAATTTCTGTTTATCCTTAAATTAATATTCACTGCATAAACTTTCAAGGCACACAACTCTCTGATAGAGGTTTACTGCTATCATTCAGGACCCCTGTCACAATACACTGTACAGTATATTAAAACTGGGGGGAGAAAAGGGATACAATATAAGAGGATTTTTTAACATGCTTTGTTATCATACTGAGGATAAATGTTTGGATTTTTTTTTTGTATTTTAACTTTATTACTTTTATCAACCTTGTGGTATTTGCATTACAATATACATTTGCATATCTTTTTGATAATGTAATGAACTCTTTCTTTTGGATTTTCAGACTGTGAACAACTTTTATTTATTTGTTTAAGAGGATCAAAACAGGTGCTAAAAATAACATACCTGCAGGAATTCATGTACAAAATTGAATGCCTGGGCTCATTTTGAGTTTTCCAATGTTACGGGGAAGAAACTGCAGTCTGCTGGCATTGTCAAAAATAAACTACTCCGATGCTGTAAAAACTAGGTTGTAAAATCCATCCATCCATTTTCCAACCCACTGAATCCAAACACAGGGTCACGGGGGTCCGCTGGAGCCAATCCCAGCCAACACAGGGCACAAGGCAGGAACCAATCCCGGGCAGGGTGCCAACCCACCACAGGACACACACAAACATTCATTCTCAAATTTAATTTAATCAAATGTTATTACAGTTTAAAAAATGCAAGGCTGAATTTTAAATTTAAAATGTTTCCCCTTAGGATCACTTTACTTTTTAACTTATTATGCAACATTGTGAAATTTTCCATTTGGCCAGTTTGTTTTTGCACATTACTTCCAGGAACAGACTTTTATATTTAGTGATTGAATAGTCTCTGTTCAAATGTCATTGGTGAAACTGACTAGCTTCTGTCTAATATGAAAGTGCCATCTTTACTTTTTAAATGGGGGTAAAAAAAATCAAATTGCAGATTGGCTGCATAGTCTTTTTGAACATGACTTTTTGTAGATGTTGACTAAAGTTGTAGTATGTCTTGTTAAAAACTACTTTGAGCATAATTTTTGTAACAAATGAACAAAGAATCTTATGATATTTCTTGAATAAATTACTTATGCGTAAAATAGTCTTGTTTGACTTGCAGTACTGATTTCTGTAATAGCATTCCTCACTCATTTTTTATTAATTTTGTGTGCTAATATGTTATCAGCCTTTTCTGCATGCTCATAATAAGAATAATGTGATTTAAGTATGAATTGCTTAGTTTCTCTTGTAGTTAATACATTAAAATCTATTTAGAAAGCAGAACATATTTGTAAAGATCCACAGTGGGCAAAGTTGTACACTCAACATATTTGGAAATTTGTTTTAGAATTTCTTTAAAGAGTTACCCTAGATACTTTAGAGTTAAATTAGTTTGTACTATAATAGGATTATGAGTGCAAGTTTTACTTTAGTTATATAAAAATGGAATGATAAATTTCAATATAATACAAGATCGATTTACAGTACTTTCATATATTGTGAAATATAAAAATCATCAAATGATCATATCATGACCCATGATAATGTCATAACATGAGAGAGAGTGTAACAGATGAAATTTGTTTAATGGTATAAGCCAAGAGGAATATAGGAACCTGAGGATAGATTAAAAAAGCATTTGACAGATTTAAAGAGGAACTGTAAAGAATAAATTTAAAGCAAGCTAAGGCATTATATTATTTCAGTACAGTCCATGGCTATTACATTGCTGCAACAGTTAAAAAAGACAGTGACAGTTTACCAGGCACACTGAAATAAACGAAAATTCCTTTTATCTGTCTGCCTATCTCCTTATATATTTATTCTAAATTGCTGAGAGCCATAGCAGGGTAGTTATGAGTCCATCACATGACACATTCATGCTCATGCCCACTTTCATTTATGACAGGGCAATTTAGAGTAACTAGTTTACCCAACATGGTTTATTACTGAGATACAGTATATCAAAGCCTGGAAGAACTTTTATGGAAATGGTGGTGATGGTTGTGGCTGTTTATTAAGTGAGTATAACTCTTTTCATTTATTTGAATAACTTTAGAAGTTATTACTTATCAAGTGACAACAGAATGTTTAGTAATTAATAACATTAAAAATTTAAAAATCAAAAGTGTAGCTAATTTTTTATTGTACTGCCCTAGCTGTGTTACAACACACCCTGTGTTATAAAATTGCTCACTTGAGTCATGGTGTAGAATTACATTATCTCACCCATCTTCCCAAGAATTAACTCTTTGAATGCTATTTTTCATAGGTGAAGCAAGTTCAAAATTGAATGGCAAGAAAACAGTCCTTGTTCATTACTGTTACGTTCACTTTTATGAGTATTTCAGCACTGGAAAACAAAATAGATTCTGATTCAGTTAATGCTTTTCTTTGGCAATTGCAGAAGGAGCAATGCAGTGTATGAAGATGTACTTAATGAGAGATACAAACATTTTATCTTTCTCTTTTAAAGATACATTATAGAGAGAAAAACTGCTTGTGCTTGAATGCTACAATAAGATAATCAAGTGTGGTGGAATGTTACCAAATCATATGCTGAAGATATATTTACATTTTTTAATTACTTTTTGAGTGATTTGAGTGAAAATATAATTATTTAAGTGAAAATATAATGACCACTGTACTAACAGTCGTTATATTTGGTGGGGTTTGATGTGCAAAATGCATTGACAAAATAACCCACTAAGTCATTTGGAAGATCACTGAAGTTTTCAACCTCTGAGATATGTCAGAAAACATATGACAAGTCTTTGAAAATCAAATTCACACCAAATGCCAACTGCAGGACACAGAACACAATGAAAGGATTTTTAATTAAAATTTTCCATCCATGCATTCATCACTTTTCTGACCCTCTTTATCCAAATGGTTATCGAAGGGTTGCCAGAGTTTACTTTAAAAATACTTCTTGGCTTATGACCTTGATTTGGAATGAGCAGGCTGACAAAATTAGTATTTATTGTGGTAACACTGGCTTTGACTCATGTAGAAATAATGAAAACAGCTCTCGTCCAAACGTTTCTGAACATTGCTTTGTTAATGTTCTTTTGAAGTGCCATATAGTGTATCTAATTTGATCAATTACTCTTTAATTTGAGAGGTTAAAAGATTTTTCCTCTTGGAATAAAGAAGCTCAAATATATGCTTCAGTGGTCAAAAACAGTGAAGTGGGTAGGTTAAATTTACACTGTGAAATCAAGGAGCTTTTAAAGGAAAATGATTAATAATTTTTTAAAGTATTTTTTTTTATTTGAAGAGAGAAGTTGTTAGGTAGAGAAATATGCTTGTCCAAACTATTTCATATAAATTACCATATTGTTCAATATTAGTAAAATAAGTCTTGTACTTGACATTGGCAAGCTGTATTTGGAACAGTGGCTTTTACATTTTTATAGGTCCAATATTCAGTAATTATTTATTTGCAGTCCAAATGAAAATACCTTATATGAATTTACTAACCAATCATTCAAACAGCCATTTTCTGGTGTCCGTGATTGTTTTTAAAGACCTACTTCTCATTGTTAAGGATACATATGTATTGTTTATTTATAGAACTCATTCATGACAAATAGAAGTGTGATTAATAAATGCATATATTTCTGGAATGGTTATTGAAGGAAACTAACTATGCAGTCTTAGAAGGTGAAGTTTATTCGTAATGCTGAAAACACAGTTTCTGGGTACAATGCATTCCATAAAATCCTTTTGAAACAGAGTGATAATTTGAAAGTAATATTATTATTTAAAACAGGTATTTTTATTTTTTAGACTTACAGAATATAATGTGTTTTTGGTACTGTATGTTGTTTGGTCTGTAGGAATGAGCATGGGTGTGTGGTTGAATGCGGCCTGCAGTGGCCTGTGCAAGGTTTATTCCAGCATTTTGTGCAATGCTGCCAGGATATGCTTTGCACCCATAAAACTAAACTGGATAAGTAGGCTAGAAAATAGCTGGTTAAAAATGACAGAATGGTTTGCTATAATACCAGGGACAGTATTAGCTAAGGTTTAAGCATAATTGATTATTTTATACACAATATTTTATACAATATGTTCCTGTTGGGATAGCTTCTTGCTCTTTTTGAACTTGTATTAGGTTAAATGTGTTCAGAAATTGAATGAATATACTTATTAGTGTTGATTCAAATACAGAACATATAAAGATTTGTGCAGATACAAATAAAAAGTTAATATGCAGTGTGTTGTTGATATTAGTGACCTGCTCGATGTTAAGAAATTGAACATTCAAACCAAGACTGAACTGCAACAGATAGGAGTAAATCCGAAGAAAATCCTTTTCTGTATATAGGCCCAAATAATTGTAACAAATGCCAAAGGCACTTTACTGAATTTTATTGAATTAAAATATCTTTAATGTTCATACTTTTACCCTGTAATAAGAGATGATCCATGTGGTAGCCCTCCACACCCAGAACAATACACAGGAGGCAAAGGATTAACAAAAATGGGATTGTTATAAACCTGAGTAGAATGAGCACAGGGAAACGACAAAACACAAGTAATCTGTTTCAAAATAACAAGCATGGAGCCTCATTGTGCTTACCTAATATTTTGTTAAACTCCTTTCTGTAAGGTAGGGATTCTTTTGGCTTCTTCAGTCAAAACATACCCAGGTCCAATCCCTAAAGTCATTTCCTATCATTTGAATACATTGTTGAAACATCAGAGTAGACCAGGAATTACCCATAAAAGTTCTGAAAACTGGCCTTTTAACATATGACAGCATGTCCTGTATATTCACTTATTGTGTGAATACAGACAATCCAAATATACAAAATGGTTCATATGTTATCATTGGTGTTTCCCAGCTTTGTACTTCATATTTTCATAGTTTGTTTCTCTGCTGTCTTTTTGCAGAAATATTTTGTAGCATCATCCACAGTACAACAGAAAATGACAAAACCACCTATTGATAGGATGTGAGCAGGTGGAGATCTTCAGGCTGTTTACTGGTCACAACTGCCTCCACTGCTGTCTCTGTACCAAGTTCTGTATTAGCTAATTAGACTAGCAGCATGACAACAGAACATCTGCTGAAGACATGCCCGCTAGACAAGATACTTTGGCATCAGAATGGGCGCTCTTTCACACACAGCACGTTTTACATGATGGACAGGCATGTCCATTTGAGTGTTTCAGAACCTGAAGAAGTTGGATCAACTGTGGTGGTGACACATTTCAGATGTTCAATATTTTCATGACAAAAAAAGTCTAATTTTAATACTAATGCATTCAGAAAATGCATTTCTAAATTCTTACAGTTTCTGTTTAAACTAAGAGTAGTGGGTAATTCAAAGTAAAGCATTTATTTACTGAGCTACAGTATGTGCTGTTATTGCACAGGGCTATGTTTAGATTGTAATACTGCTTGAGCACTTTGCCTATTCAGTACTTTAATGACTTTAGGCTAGAATGCTAGTCATTGTCACATGTTCCACATTTTAAATTTAATTTATACCCTTTTGTATGCATATACTAATTGGTAATTTTTGTTTAATTGCTGAATGCAAAAATGGATTTTAATTTTCTTGTCCAAAGGCTGTAATTTCTGTTAAGATGTTCAGATCTTATCATTAGTGGTTTACTCTTGTTTTACTTAAAAAATGCTCTTGCCGGTGGCAGTGCTCACCACACACTGTATTGGCTATTTTCATTTTTTATAAATGATTACTTCTACAATTGATTTTTGGCACAGAAAGTAACTTAGTCATCTGTATTATCCATCCTACCATTATTCCGTAGATTTACTAATCAATTCAACTGAGGTCAAGGAAGCTAGAGCTGATTCTGACACTAGGTGCTACAGTATACTGTACCAGTTCATTGGAGGGCTAAAAGCATTCACCTGTTTCTAGGAATCAAGTTGTTAAATTTGTGAACTGTTACGCACCCAACCCCAACAAAAATATAGGGTAAATATAGGTGACAAAACAGAAGTTGGAAGCAAAACTAAATATTTCTGCTTACCTCTCATGAAGATTTAAAAAATAAATGGTCAAATATTTAAATGTCTTCATGTAGAGTATTCACTAGTAATGAAAGGTAAATTTTAATATATACAGTGCATGAGTTTATAAATATTTCTGCATTTTTAATTTAGTTACTCATGTTCATTAGTTTTTGAAATGTAAACCTATGTTTGTTCATTGGTTCTTGAAAACCAATAGAAAATGTGCTTTAAAATGAGCATACTCTTTGGAAGAGCTTTTTCTTTACTTGTATCACATTTTCAGCTGCCCCTTTACCAGTAAAATTAAAGTTTTTTTCTAATCTGATCATGTTTCAGGAAGGGATGAGGTTGAATACATTGGGGGTTCCATTGTTCTATTTTACCTGATAAACGTTCATGCTTTGCATCTGTTATTGAGGTCTTGGTGAGAGAAAGGGTAGGGAGAAAGGCAGTATATCTCATTCTTAAATTAATAAAAAGCCTATGTGGTATCTTATGTCCAATACTGTCTTATTAGAGAGGATAGCATGGTTTTATTCTCTGATTGAAATATGCAGACCATCACCAAACATATATTATATAAGGATATAGTATTTGGCCGGCAGTTATTGAAAACTGTATAGAGTTTTATAATTAAAAAGGCAATGCAAACTGAGTTGTGAATAATGTTTGTTTTGAAAATGCAATGTAAGAATTTATTTTTTATTTCTGATTTTTAGAAAACTAAACTCTGTTGGAACTATTTCTTCAGGTTTTCACCTTGACTGCTGGACGTATGCCAATAGGGCTGGCAAAGCTCAGGTTTACCTGTGGAATGCAGCTCCTCGATATATGAGACTCTGATTTTTTTTTTTACCCTTTACTCTTCCTTATTAGCAAATGAATGAATGTATCCACATGTCTTCTCAGAGCTTAGCATAATGGGTAGCCTTGTGCAGTTTTAAACATGTAAAGGCAGTGACTTCAGAATACTGTGTTTCAGTATCCAAGTATTTAGAAAGGCCAATGTAATTAGGCTTCCAATTAACTTGACCCGACTGCTACTGAGCCTTGTAATGATGTTAGTGGAATAATGAGTTTATATATACAGCGAATATTAAGAAGTGTTAGAAAGGACTATGGGCTAAGTATACAGTATTCAATTTGTGAATTATTGATTAACTTTGATAGAATTATTATAGAATCCTAGCATAAAATGTGTGTATCACACTATTTTTATATACCATGTTTCCCTGAAAATAAGACCTACTTCGAAAATAAGCCCTAGCATGATTTTCAGGCTGCTCTGTAATATAAGCCCTACCCCAAAAATAAGCCCTAGTCAAGATTGTCAACTGAAAAGTAAGGCGCCTAAGGCCAGGTTTATACTTCACGCGATGTGACATGTGTGCCCGAAACATCCATTAAATTCCAAGGACACCTTGCCACAATATCTCTGAAAAGGATGTTTAATGATTACATCCATCAATTCAGGGATGCACCCATTCCAGCAGCATTGGCGCAAGACAGAAACAAAATCCCCAGATGGGGCATCAGCTCATCACAAGGTGAACACAAGCACACACATACACTAACGTCATTGTAGCTTCACCAAATTCCCAAACCTTCATGTCTTTTTGATAGAAAACTGAGCACACTGTGGAAAGCCACCAGGAAAACATGCAAACTCCAGGCATGGATCACAAGGGACATGACTCCCTGCAAGACAACAGCACTACCGCTCTGCCACTGTGACACCCCTATATATGTAACTATGAAAAGTATTCATTATTTAAACAAAGTTAACGATTTATCTGTAAAATGTAATATACATATTTTAATGCATTTCATCATGAAAGTGATATAAAGTATTATCTAAGAATTCTAAATGTGCAGAGAGCTGGAATATTATAAATGTAATGTGACCTGCTGTCAGGTCAGGAGGAAGCCCCAGAAGCTTCTAACAGTTGGGTCAGTTCTAAGATGACGTTTATGATGGTCTGCTTTAATCATAAACTACGAGGTTAAAGTGGACATTTTGAGATTAAAGCCGAAATTTCCACTTTAACCACAAAATAGACATTTTCATTATGTCCTCATTTATTTTTCTCTGTGGCTCAAATACGCCACCGTACATTTTGATGGTATTGTAAAGTGCAAAAAAGAAAAAAGACGGCACAGAAAATGGCATGTGAGACTTTTAAAATGTATTGCGTCATTACTTTGGGGACTATGTGACACTTGAATATAAAAGCAACATGAATACATTTGCATATCAGCATTTTGTTTCACCACTCATTCATCAAACATCGCAGCGCGCACATTGATCCTGCAGGATCCAAGAAGCGGCTGGAGTAGCAAGAAATTCAGTCTGGAATTCAGGGTTTGAATGTGGAGAGTTATGACGATATTCCTGAAGAAGATGACATGACTGTATTTGGATAAATGTATATTGTTGTACATGAATGAATAGATAGATATCCCCTGAAAATAAGCCCTAGTGCATCTTTTGGAGCAAAAAAATAATATAGGACCCGGTCTTATTTTCGGGGAAACACAGTAGTTTAATTTTTGATTACTAGCTCAGAGAATTTTTTGAATTTACATATATAATATTGATCAAAATAGAACATAACTTTCAGTTGTATTAGTCTATATAAATTATGTGTTTTTTAAATTTCTCTCATTTCTACTACTGAAAAATGTATAATTATATCTATGAAGTATACAAGTATGTTTATTTACTCATGAAAACACAATATACTATTTGAATAAACACAGTAAACATTTATAAAATAAAAAAATGTTAAAACTAGTCAGTGTTTTATGTGGTCTCCCATAGAATGCAAAGCTGAAACAGTTTTGCTTGGGTACACTACAGTATATTTTATTTCAAATAGTCCTGTGATAAATTCTTTCAAGCTTCTTGTATGATTTGTGTTGTCCCTTCCTCCTGCTCTATGTTCTTTTCCCTGTCTCAGTCATCCCACACAGATTGTTTTATTCAGTTGCTAACGCTGAAGTTGCAATGCAAGTCTATACTGTCAGTTTTACATCTGTAGACTTACACTACCAAGTGGATCTTTACTGTGTTTGTAAGATGTCTGAAGACATTATTGTCCTGTAAGATGAAGTAACTGCTGTTTATTTTTCTCAGCATTCACCATTCCATCAATTTAGTTTAGATCCCTTGCACCACTAGCTAAAATGCACATCCAGGCCATCACAGGGCCATGACTGTCCTTCACAATGCTTCACTCACCAAATATAATGTTCTGGCATATTTGTGAACCAGGAATTTCAATATTTGGAGTTACTTCCACTGGTTAATGCTCTATACTTTATGGTCTTTTGTGTACTGCATTCTGCTCAGATCATTGCCTTTTTACAGTGAAGTTTTTCTAACTGCAATATATGCTACAAGGCCATTTTCTAAGACTTCTTTGCACTGTTTAAGCATGTATTTTGGTGTCAGATGTCTTTTGTCAGATGCTAAGCAAACATATAACTTTATTTCCCTCTATTCTTATAGAATTTGAACTTTAACTACATTTCAACAGATGCAGACAGTTTTTTGGGTCCTCCACTTGTCCAGTTTTTTCCATTTTTTATGGGAGTTTAAACACCACATCTTGAAAATGTGGTTTGTTGTGGTATAGTTTACTGACAATAGTGTTGTTAATATAAAATTGTGACTTTTATGTCTATTAAAGTGTGTTGCCCTAGCCATTTCTAAACCTTTCCTGAGGGCACCTAAGTATAGGTGGTTGCCTTCCATCACACTATTTTTATTTATATTTTATTTATAACTAGCACACTTTGTCACTACCTCATTAATTAGGTTTGCTGTTGTTGGAATTTAGCAAATGCACAAAATGGCCCAGGCACCTTGAGGAGAGGTTTTTGAACTAAATCTCTGTTGCTCTAACCATCTTAGAAGACATCAATATTTTTTTGGAAAATACACAAACTCTTTAAACTTTTTTATTGTATAAATGTTTACTTATTTATCGTAATGCTTTATGTAGTATGGATAAATCTGAAATACTATTTCCATTACTATTTGTAGTAAAAATGTAATTTTTTTTTTATTATTAAGTGGTAAGAACTGGTAACAGAAATATAGAAATGTATTCACTCAAAACTTTGGAATTTTTAAGTTAACAGTAAAATTATGAGGTGGTGCAGTGGTCTCCCCATGTCTATGTGTTTTTTGGGTATGCTAGTGTTTCTAATGTATCCTAAAGGTGTGCATTTTAGGTTACAGAGTGACTCAAAATTGACCTTGTATAAGTGGTTTTTGTATGTGTTTGTGAGTTTCCCTGCGGTGAACTGACATCCCATCCAGAGTTTGTTCCTTGTTGCTGAGATAAGCTGTTGCTTCAGCCTCCTTCTTTCTGAATGAGTCAGGCGGATCGAATAATGGATAGCTGGCAAAATTAGAAACAGAGAAGCATGTATAGGGTGGTCCAAATCTAATTATGCAATTTTCATTACGCTATAACTTACTAAGTTTATTACATTGAAAATCACCCGAAAAATCCCGAACCATCGAGAAGTGTGCGAACTGACGACATGAAGAATTGTGTTTGCACCGAACTGGAATCGTCCCTGCATAAATCAAAGTCATCCAGATGATCTGGATCTGCATAATTAGATCTGGACCACGCTGTATTTAGAACCCTCCCTTCAGTAAGATATTATGAAACTATTAGTTTATGAAAGTGATGAACGACCTGTTAATTTAACCAAATAGGATGAAAGATGTCAATTGCAACTTGAATTAGACACGTGAAACTATCCTTGAGATACTGTATGCTAAATTATTTGAACTGCAGTTTTTACTGTTAAAGGTATATGATTTTAGAAAGTTATATAAATTTGTTTTTTCTTTTCTTTTTGCACAAAAATAAAACCAAATGCCTAATTCATTTATAAGGTACTAAAATTGAAATATCATATTCTAATATATAACTACACATTATATTTATAAGTTTGCATATTTTTTGGGTCCACTTAAGTTACTTGATTTATTGAATAGTGTCATGAAATTGACCTATTGTGTGTGAATGTTGTTGTGTGTGAGTATACCCTGCAATCGGCTATTGTCCAGGGTTGGCTTCTGCCTTGTGTCTGATGCTGCCACAATATGCTCCAGCTCCTTATTGCCTATTAAAGGACTATAAAGCATCAGAAAAATGAGTGGACGAGTAATAATCTATTTGTTTCAGTATCTGTTTTGTTGATAAACTAAAGTATTGTCAGCATTTTGTGCTAAATATAAAATTACATGCTGCTTATGATTAAAATGTTAGTAACTTATGGAATTTTAAGGGGATTTTAATTCTTTAGTGTGAAAATAATATTTTGAATTTATGAACACTTTCTTATTTTCTAATCATATGTGCAAATACTTGTGGAGTGTTCTTTATTGGTGTTCATTTAAACAAAATTAATTTGAAATTATTAACATAATGTACTCATCTAAGGGCTGAAAATTAGGCATTGATGTGTGAAATTCATAATCATGTAATAGAGTTAGGACATGTACATTAGTCTCTGTTTTAAAAAGAGGGCAGAGTTACAAGGTGTTGATCCTTTGAGCTGTAAACAGGAGGTGACTTAGACATTGTGTTAGTAGTTGGGGTAATACACTAACAGAACTTGTATGCTTTGTCAGATAACTTACAAGTCTTATCTGAAGGCTGGACAAATCTAATCTTGTTTACATTTTTCAGTACTATGTTACAAGAGCATAATGGCAGGTTTTATCATTTTAAACTGGTACGTATTTTTGGTGTAATTGTTAGTGTTATGTAGCTTTGATTTTTGAATAAAGCAAATTGTATACACACAAAGGTTAAATAAGGGCTTACTAATTCAAAAACACAAAAACGTCAGACCACACACATATTGTTGACTAACTCAGTGACTTAGAACAAGTGAGAAATCTCTGAAAAATGAAAAGCAAAGTTATTTGTACATAGTTTTTGTATGTAATGCTACATAAAATAGTCTTTGTCTTTAAAATGTTTGGTAAGAAATGATTTTCCTGCCACACTCTGATCTTGTACTAGTAGTGTAGAGCTCTGTAACTTTTGACTAAACAAAATATTTTTTAACAGTCATTTTGGTAGCTTTGTTTTTAAGGTTTTAAAATTGTTCAGCTGTAGTACATTGCCAGTGTTAGTTGTACACATGACCATTTTTCACTTTTACTTTTTTAATCTATACTAATAAAAGGCAAAGCACTCACTGACTGACTCACTCACTCATCACTAATTCTCCAACTTCCCATGTAGGTAGAAGGCTGAAATTTGGCAGGCTCATTCCTTACAGCTTACTTACAAAAGTTGGGCAGGTTTCATTTCGAAATTCTACGTGTAATGGTCATATCTGGAACATATTTTTGTCCATAGACTGTAATGGACTGAGCTCGATGGCCGTGGGAGGCGGAGTTGCGTGTCGGGTCATCACGCCTCCTACGTAAGTACGTAGAGAACAAGGAAGAGCTCCAAAGAGCGCTGAACAAAAAACGCCATTTCACAATTGAGAAGGCAGCAAAAGATTATGAAGCGAGTGATGCATACAAGCATATTCATAAGTGCAGCTACTGCGGAAACAAAGCACGGTGTGAACCATAAGTTTAAATTAAGTTTATAGACACACTCCCGCTGCCGTTTGTCATGCCTACGACGAATACGGTATTCGCAAGATACAAGTTTATTGAGAAGACAAGAGGTATAAACAAGACTTTGGATTACTTTGTAATGGAGTTAAAATTGCTGTTGCAAGAAACTTTTAAGTGCCGGGTCTTAGCTAACATTAAATAAAACCGTTGACATCGCGAGATCGCACGAGCACAGCTGAGAAGCTTTGATGCATGTACTCCGAGTGGCTCACGTCAACTGACTTTGCAGGACTGGAAAAGATTAAATTAAGTTCATACACACGCTACCGCTAAATATTCGCAGGCAATTTCCACAACTTACTACCGGGAATGCCTGTTGAACATCTTACATTCACGAGTTCCGATTTGGGTGGTGAACACTTCGATGAATGAAACCTGTTATATTTACAACGGTTGACAAACACGGAATATAGCTTGAACACAACACGTCTTCCAAATACGAACCTGATTGAAAGAAATAATGATAATCAATTCCTTGATGACAGCAACACTCATAACGGTCACAAAACTATTACATTGACAATCATGTTACGTTATTTTTAAATTTTTAAACCCTAATTTCGATGCATGTACTCCAAAACCCATAAAAAAATAACGCATTTAATCACACTTTGCACTCCAAGCAAAGGGTAACTTTTGTCAATGCATGATTTCCTGGTACTTAGATTACATTGATGCACACATCAGAGCTACAAAAATGTAAGAGTCGGAAGAAAGCGCTTTGCTAGCACTGATCGGAGGCAAATTTAATTTCAAAAGACTACCTGACGGAAGCCTTGATAAAAGCGTGGTTTTGTGCAAACTGTCCAAATACGAACCTGATTGAAAGAAATAATAATAATCAAATCCTTGATGACAGCAACACTCAGAATGGTCACAAAACTATTACATTGACAATCATGTTACGTTATTTTTAAAATGTTTCCTTTTCTTAGCACAAGCACTGCTGAGAAGCTTCGATGCATGTACTCCATAACGCGTTATAAAAATAATGCATTTAATAACACTTTGCATTCCAAGCAAAGGGGAACTTTTGTCAATGCATGATTTCCTGGTACATCGATTACACTGATACACACATCAGAGCTGCAAAAATGTAAGAGTCGCAAGAAAGGACTGATCGGAGGCAAATTTCATTTCAAAAGACTACCCGACGGAAGCCTTGATAAAAGCATGGTTTTGTGTTAACTGTGCAAAAATGAGTTTGCATACCACGGAGGCACGTCAACCTTTCGGTTCCATCTAAATGCAAAACATGTTACAGCGACCACAGAAACTGTATGCTGTTAGCACTAGCGGTACGCGTTCGAGTACCAACTGGCTTCAGGACCTGTGGCTCTTACTGGGAATCATTGGACTTCCGTGACCGTTAGTAATTTTAATAAAATCTAATTACAAAATGCGCAATGATCACACTGTTTTAACCTAATGTACAAAATAATTTTGGTTAAGGTTACTCAGAGTTTAAAGGTGAGGCTGGTCAAATTACCTTTTATGTTTCTGCCTTTTTTTCAGAAATTAAAAGAGCTTGAGTTTACAATATTCATGACATGTCTATTATTTGATTCTGTCACCCACTAAAACCCTTTTAAATTAAAAAAATAAAACATTTGCAATTTGGGGCAAATTTTCATGTGTGATTACATTCGATTAATGAAGATTAATTAATTACACAGCCTCTAATTAATTAGATTATTTTTTTAATCTAATATATTTTAATATAATATATGTATGTATATATGTATATATGTATATATATATGTGTATATGTATGTATATGTATATGTATATGTATATGTATATATATATTGTGAACGCTGGCCCCGGCACAGACAGACGAACAACATGTTTTTACCCATCACACCGTTTATTTACACTATATACAATTTCACAAAAGTCACGTGCACTCACGATCCCCAGTGCCTCTTGCACCGATTTCCCCAAAGTCCAGGGCCCACAGTCTTTGTGCCTTCCTGGCCGCCTCCCGTCCTCTCTCTCCAGTTCAGTCCTGCTACCTCCCGACGTCCACCAATGACTGGAGGGAGGCGGCCCCTATGGGAACCGGATGAGCTCCAGCTGCTTCCCGGCACTTGGTCTTGGCCACACCCCTGTGTGGCGGAAGTGCCGGCTGAGCACCCGGAGGCCGTCCGTGTATCCCCTTTCGTCTTCCCCCCGGCACTTCCTGGTGTGGCAGAAGTGCCGCGCTCCCGGGATCAATAGGCACTGGGGCGCCGCCTGGCGGTGGCCATGGGTCCCTACAGGGCTGGGCTTCCAAGCCCTCTACCCGCGGCCTCCTGCATAACCAGGACAGACGCCCTCTCTCGGTCTGGAGGAGGCACACACCCTCTCTCGGTCTGGAGGAGGCACACGCCCTCCTCCGGTCTTCCAAGGCGTCCCGGCCAGGCTCCATCCCCGGCCAAAGACCACACAGGGTAAACGGTTATATGTGTGTATATATACGGGTATATGTGTGTGTATATATATATATATATATATATATATATATATATGTGTATATATGTACATATGTATATGTATATATATGTGTGTATATGTATATATATGTGTATATATGTATATGTATATGTATATATATGTGTGTATATGTATATATATGTGTATATGTATATGTATATATATGTGTATATGTATATATGTATATATATATATGTATATGTATATGTATATATGTTGTCACGCACAAGCGATTAGGAGGCCGCGGACTGATTCGAGAACACCTGGGAAAACATTTGCCGCCAGGGAATGGCGGGTATTAACTTTCTCCCTCTGCTTCCTAGAAAAGAGACCTTCCAGCACCATAGGCCTGGTTTGACCGCAGTCGCGGTACTTCCGCCCTTCCTCCGCCATCTTGCCCTGACGTCATCCTTCCCATCCTCCCTTGCGGTCCTTCCCAGCTGTCCTTCACTTCCGCTCCACCCCTATAAAATGGCCGCATGAACTGTTTAGTTTATGCTTTTGACCTTTTTTCTTTGTTGGAAAATTTCTGTGTACAATATACGGGGCCGGAAAACCCCAACCCTTATTGCTGTCTCCTCGGTCCTTTTACAACTGGCGTAGTCGGCAGGATACAGAGATCCCGAGATGACGGAGGGACAGGACCTCAACACTGTGCTGCAATCAATGAACGTCCAGCTCCAGGCGCTGCAGCAGGCGCAAGCCACCACCACCCGGGAGCTGGAGGCCACGAAGGCCAGGTTGGTAGAAGCCCAACGGGCGAGACCAGACCCGCCAGGCAGGCGCCTCCTCCTTTAGTCCCGATGGGCCCTTCGGAGGACGCCGACGCTACCTGGGCATGTTTGAGAGGACGGCCACCGGAACGAGTGGCAGCGGTCCAGTGGCGTCCATCCTGGCGCCATATCTGAAGGGACCGCTGCGGGCCTATTATGACCTCCCTGAGGAGGAGGCCGCTAATTACGACCTCCTCAAGCCCGAAATACTGGCCCGCACGGCATTAGCCCGGGCCAGCAGGCGGCCGAATGGCGGAACTGGGTCTTTGACCCCGAAAAGCCCGCTCGCGCCCAGGCGTTCGAGTTCTGGGGCAAGATGGGCCCTGGCTACGCCAGAGGGACCCCAGGGCGGAAAGTGGTCGAGCAGGTGGCCTGTGAGGGCCTGGTCAATGCCATGCCCAGTTCCCTCGCCCAGCAGGTCCGGGGACACGCCTACCAAAACATGTCGGGCCTCCTAGACGTCCTGGAGCGTCAGGTGGCGGTCCTCCGACTTGGGGGGTCAGAAAAGCCTGCTCGCGGAACCGTAGGGACGGGCGGCCACCCCGAGCCCTCTCGCGCGCTGCAGAAGCGCCACCGAGAGCCAGAGAGAAGCCGCCACCTACTACCAACCTGCCCCCACAACATCGCTCCGGAGCCTATGGACTGTACCTGGACGTCGTCGGAGAGGTATTGTATCCCGCCGCATCCCTTGGCGAGTCCGAACACGGGAGTGGTGTTGCTAAATGGGCACGCCGTGGTAGCTTTGTTTGATTCCGGCAGCAACATTACCATTGTCGCCGCTTTGTCTTACCGCAGCAGTGGTTAAACCAGCGTTTGTTGGTCACTTGTGTGCATGGGGGGACTAGGTCCTATCGTTCCGCTCACTGTTATGTCACCTGGAAGGGGGAACCAACCCAAATGACGGTCGCTGTGTTACCGGAACCCCCCTTCCCAGTGATTTTGGGACAAGACTGGTCTAAAAGAATCAGCGGTAAGCCATTCGCCGCTCCCGGGGCCATGTTGGATCTGGTTATGAGGGGAAAAGGCACCCTCTCAGCGGCCTCCACGCCGTGCACAAGGGCAGGCCCTATCGGCGCTGGTGTTCGGGGACTTTCCTGGCCACGGACCTTGACCCGAAGACTCCGCGGGAAGGGACTAGCCAGGAACTCTTCCCAGGCCCAGGCCACAAGACCCTCTCGGCGGCCTGGACCATCAATTTCGGTCCACGCCGGCCTCCTTTAAGAGGGAACAGTGGAATGATGATTCCCTGCGCTTTGCCCGGAATGCGGTTGTTCTGCCTAACAGCTCACCAGCGGACGGTTCCACACCGCGCGAACCCTTCTTTGTCCTTGAAAATGATCTGTTGTACCGAGTGGCTACCCATGAGGGCGAGGTGCGGAAGTTGTTGCTAATTCCGCGTACCTTCCGGCGGGAGATATGCGAGTTGGCCCACGCTCACCTCCTAGGCCCACCTGGGGCGAAAAACGCTGGAGAGAATTAAACTCCGGTTTTACTGGCCTGGGATCAATGAGGAGGTCCGGCGTTTCTGTCAATCCTGTCCGAAGTGCCAGACCCGCCAGATTCCCAGGAGGG
The DNA here is from genome assembly GCF_016835505.1 of Polypterus senegalus. Taxonomy (NCBI): domain Eukaryota; kingdom Metazoa; phylum Chordata; class Cladistia; order Polypteriformes; family Polypteridae; genus Polypterus; species Polypterus senegalus. The sequence goes on along the minus strand of NC_053159.1, from coordinate 140,462,339 downwards.
ACCGTGCTCCTCTAGTCCCTATACCCCTAGTTGATGTACCCTTTGAAAGAATAGGGTCGATCTGGTGGGACCCTGGAGCCCTCAACCCGTGGCCACAGATATATTCTAGTCATGGTGGACTATGCCACCCGGTACCCAGAGGCGGTTCCCCTGCGCTCCGCTAATACTAAAAGCATCGCACGGGAACTGGTTAATTTGTTTTCACGCGTGGGCATACCCAAGGAGGTCCTCACGGACCAGGGTAAGCGCCTTTACAACGGATACGTTCAGGGAGGTAGCCAAATTACTGCAGATAAAGCACCTGAAAGCGTCTGTCTATCACCCGCAAACTGACGGGCTGGTGGAACGCTTTAACCAGACGCTTAAGCAGATGCTTCGCAAGGTAGTCAGCGCGGACGGCAGGAACTGGGACCAGCTCCTCCCGCTCGTGCTTTTTGCTTACCGGGAGGTACCCCAGGCCTCTACTGGCTTCTCCCCATTTGAATTGTTATATGGGCGACAACCCCGGGGAATCCTCGACATCCTAAAAGAAGGCTGGGAGGCCGAGGCCCTTCCTTCCTCTAACATTTTGGAGTACATAGCGCAACTGCGCGACCGACTCACAAAGATCAGGCCCCTCCTAAAAGAGCGCGTGACTCGTGCGCAAGCAGCGCAGGCCGGTGTTACAACCGCAACTCCGTCCTCAGGGAGTTCCGCCCGGGGACGAGTTATGGTGCTCGTCCCGACCTCCCACTTTCGAAGCTGCTCGCTCACTGGCAAGGGCCTTACGAGGTTAAGGAGAGGAAGGGCTGCGTCGACTATTTGGTGAAACAGCCCAATCGTCGACCGAGCGAGAGGATCTATCATGTCAACCTGTTAAAGCCCTGGAGAGATAGAGAGGAGCTTCCCAGCTCCCATAGGTCGCTCTCCCTCTTCACGAGCACAACTGCCCTTAACCTCGGAGAAGAGCTGACCCCCAAGCAGCGGCAGGAGTTAACCCAGACCCTCCGTGCCATCCCCGAGGTGGTGAGCGAGTCACCCGCCGGACCTCGCTGATTGCCCACGATATAATCACGGACCCGGTGTAATCGTCCGAGAGGCCCTACAGACTCCGGAGGCAAAAGCGCAGAGGTCGAACTGGAGGTGAAACGTATGTTGGACATGGACATAATTGAAGAGAGCCATAGTCCCTGGTCCAGCCCTATTGTCCTCGTCTCCAAGCCAGACGGCTCCTGGAGGTTCTGTAACGACTTTAGACGTCTGAATCAGATCTCCAAGTTCGATGCCTACCCCATGCCCCGCATTGACGACCTCCTTGAGCGGCTGGGTACGGCTCGATATTTGACTACCCTGGACATGACAAAGGGTATTGGCAAATTCCTTAACGGCATCCGCAAAGGAAAAACGGCCTTTAGCACCCCTAGCGGGCACTGGCAGTACAAGGTCCTCCCATTTGGGCTGCACGGGCCCCGGCGACCTTCCAACGCCTGGTAGACAGAGTGCTGAAGCCCCATCAGTCCTATAGTGCCGCCTACCTGGATGACGTTGTCATCTATTCCGCACCTGGGAGGAGCATCTATTGCAGGTCGCCGCTGTCCTCCGAACACTGGCTAAAGCCGGCCTCCGCATAAACCCCCGAAAGTGTTTTTTTGGATTAAAGGAGGCCAAATATTTAGGCTACCTCGTGGGACAAGGACAGGTGCGCCACAGGCTCCAAAGTTAAAGACATCTTAGAATGGCCCGTCCGAATACCAAGAAACAGGTGCAGGCTTTCTTGGGGCTTGCGGGTTACTACGCCGGTTTGTTCCCGCTTCTCAAAGAGCAGCACCCTTGACTAACCTGACAAAAGGGCGCCCTCGGCGTGGTGTGGACCGACAAGGCAGAACACGCGTTCAGTGACCTAAAGAAGGCCCTAACGTCGGCACCTGTGTTACGGACGCCCGATTTTGGGCTCCCGTTTATCCTCCAGACCGACGCTTCGGACACAGGCCTGGGCGCCGTGCTGAGCCAAAGCGTCGATGGTGTCGAGCACCCTGTGATGTACCTTAGCCGGAAACTGATGGACGGGAGACCGGTATGCGGCAGTGGAGAGGGAGGCCTTGGCCATTAAGTGGGCAGTGACCCACCTCCGTTACTACCTGCTGGGTCGCGAATTCGCTCTGGTGACTGACCACGCTGCACTTCAGTGGATGTCCCTGCACAAAGAGTCGAATCCGCGGGTCACTAGGTGGTTTCTGGACTTGCAGCCGTATAAGTTCACTGTCACTTATCGGCGGGCACCCTTCAAGACAATGCCGATGCTCTCTCTCGTATTCACGACCTCTCGGTTAGGTCCGCCCGACCTGACGGTCCTGGGCTAAGGGGGGGATCGTGTCACGCACGCGCGATTAGGAGGCCGCGGACTGATTCGAGAACACCTGGGAAAACATTTGCCGCCAGGGAATGGCGGGTATTAACTTTCTCCCTCTGCTTCCTTGTAGAAAAAGAGACCTTCCAGCACCATAGGCCTGGTTTGACCGCAGTGCGGTACTTCCGCCCTTCCTCCGCCATCTTGCCCTGACGTCATCCTTCCCATCCTCCCTTGCGGTCCTTCCCAGCTGTCCTTCACTTCCGGCTCCACCCCTATAAAATGGCCGCGACGCCAGGAGACGGCGTCGCGTTATGAACTGTTTAGTTTATGCTTTTGACCTTTTTCTTTGTTGGAAAATTTCTGTGTACAATATACGGGGCCGGAAAACCCCAACCCTTATTGCTGTCTCCTCGGTCCTTTTACAATGTATATATATATATATATGTATATATATATATGTATGTATATGTATGTATATGTATATATATATATGTATATATATATGTATATATATATGTATATGTATATATGTATATGTATATATATATATGTATATGTATATATATATATGTATATGTATATATATGTATGTATATATATACATATATATACAATGTATATATATATATGTATATATGTGTATATATACTCAGCAAAAAAAGAAACGTCCTCTGACTTTCAACTGTTTTTACTTTTAGTAAACTTAATGTGTAAATATTTGTACGAACACTAAAAGCGTCAACACCTTAAGACATAAACTAAAAATGTTTCACAATGTGTCCCTGAATGAAGGGACGCTCAAAATCAAAAGTACCAGTCAGTATCTGGTGTGGCCACCAGCTGCTTGAAGTACTGCAGTGCATCTCCTCCTCATGGACTGGACCAGATTTGTCAGTTCTTGCTGTGAGATGTTACCCCACTCTTCCACCAAAACACCTGCAAGTTTATGGACATTTCTGGGGGGAATGGCCCTAGCCATCGATCCAAATCGATCCCGCTCCAGGGTACAGGCCTCAGTGTAACGCTCATTCCTTCAACGATAAACACGAATCTGTCCATCACCCCTGGTGAGACAAAACCGTGACTCATCAGTGAAGAGCACTTTTTGCCACTCCTGTCTGGTCCAGCGAAGGTGGGTTTGTGCCCATAGGTGGTGTTGTTGCTGGTGATGTCTGGTAAGGACCTGCCTTACAACAGGCCTACAAGCCCTCAGTCCGGCCTCTCTCAGCCTGTTGCGGACAGTCTAAGCACTGATGGAGGGATTGTGTGTTCCTGGTGTGACTCGGGCAGTTGTTGTGGCCATCCTGTACCTGTCACACAGGTGTGATATTCGGATGTACCGATCCTGTGCAGGTGTTGTTACACGTGGTCTTCCACTGCGAGGATGATCCGCTGTCCTTCCTGTCTCCCTGTAGCGCTGTCTTAGGCGTCTCACGGTGTGGACATGGCAATTTATTGCCCTAGCCACATCAGCAGTCCTCAGGCCCCTGCAGCATGCCTAATGCACGTTCACGCAGATGAGCAGGGACCCTGGGCATCTTTCTTTGGGTGTTTTTCACAGTCGGTAGACAAGTCTCTTTAGTGTCCTGCGTTTTTAGAACTGTGACCTTAAATGCCTACTTTCTGTAAGCTGTTAAGGTCTTAACGACCATTCCACAGGTGCATGTTAAGTAATTGATTATGGTTAACTGAACATGCATGGAAAACATTGTTTAAACCCTTTACAATGAAGATCTGTAAAGTTATTTGGATTTTTAAAACATTATTGTTGAAATACACAGTCCTGAAAAAGGGACGTTTCTTTTTTTGCTGAGTATATATGTAGATATGTGTATATATACCTGTATATGTGTGTATGTGTATATATATATATATATATATATATATATATATATATATATATATATATATATATATATATATATATATATATATGCCAGCAACACTCATGACAATGACAACACAATTACATTGTCAATCATGTTACGTTATTATTAAAATGTTTCCTTTTCTTTTTCATTACTTCTGTAACACACTACTTCTCCGCTGCGCAGCGCGGGTATTTTGCTAGTTAATTGAATAAGAAGAAAAAATAATTCTCAAAATGAAAAATCTCAAGATGAAAATTTTGTAGCTTGGCCAGTTCAGTAACTGTTACAAGTTTTTTTTTTTCTTTAGAATAAACCGTGTGAGTCACTGATTAAATAGATGTTGAGTAGAACTGTTGTATTTTCCTGTTTATAGGAAACAGGAATATACAGGTAGATGCTTAGAAACTAAATGTAATGATTCAGCATTATTTTTTAGTGCTTTGAATAATAAAAGTAGATATTGTGTTACACTTGCTTGTGATTTTCTTCATATGATTGAAAAGAAAGGTTTTTCTTTAATCTTAGAATTACATTTAAAAAATTTCAACATTAATTATGTCTAAAAGCCATTATTTAGAAACAAAATGTGACCACATTCAGTTTTCTACTTTCTCTGTATCTAAAACCCACATTTTTGAAAATAATTTTTTAAGCTTCACAAACAGAAGCTGAGGATGGACAGGATTAGAAATGTGTACATTAGAGGGTCGGCTCAGGTTGAACAGTTGGGAGACAAAGTCAGAGAGAGTGTGTTGGTTTGTACATGTGCAGAGGAGAGATGCTGAGTATATTGGGAAAAGGATGTTAAGGATAGAGCTGCCAGGAAAAGAGGAAGGCATAAGAGGACGTTTATGGATGTGGTGAGAGAGGACATGCAGGTGATGGGTGTGACAGAGCAAGATGCAGAGGACAGGAAGATATGGAAGAAAATGATCCGCTGTGGCAACCACTAATGGGAGCAGCCGAAAGAAGAATTTTTTAAGCTTCACTGTTAGTGTTGATTATAATGGTAGTGCAATTAATTTCACATCTTGCAAATTTAGAATGATTGCCATGAAATTAGCAGTTGTACTGATTTCTAAATATAATTAAAACTCTAGATTCTTTGCAGCAAAATAATGCTGTTCCAAAGAGTACTGTTTTAGCCACAATTTGGGCATTGCAGATCTCCGTGAATTCTTCTGACAGTGTGATACATAAGGCAGGATATAAGAGCTAAGACCTGAAGGCTGTTCATAAATGTTAATTTAACTTAGCATTTTGAATTTATTTCACACAGTAAATCAAAACTGGTGTGTTCATAAATATATATATTTATTTGTTATTGCCTGATATTGTATTGTATCTTACTAGTTTGTAATGTATTCTTGCATGCTTTATAAAAGCATCCTTTAATGGTGTGCTTTGAAAGGGTAGTATATAAAGTAAACATTTAATGATTAATTTATATAGTTTAATTGAGTTCTTTTAATCAAAGGTGTGTTGTTCTGACCAAGATGAAAGGAAGGCTATGTGTTAGGCAGGACTGTGGGTAACATGTTTATGGGCAGGGGCACAAAGGCACACACACACAGTACATATACACAGTTTAGAGGCAACCACCCTAGAAAGCATATCTTTAGGCAATATGAATAAATTCTGACCTCAGGCAAAAATACAGGCAGACTACAAGATGACATTCCAATTCCATTCAAATGCCACCATAGCTCTGCAATAAACAGAATGGCCTTAAATGTTAGATGTAACAGTGTGCATGGATACATTTTTAAAACAGAATAATTATGAATTTCTTAATGTCTTGTCATTATGTTACATTAATGTGAAACAGAAGAAAAAACAAATATTTATGCATAAAAATCAAGGAGCGTTTTAATTCTTACTGTAATTAGTTAACATAAGAAGTTCAATATATTACAAGTGATAGGCATATACATAATATTTATAACAAAGTAGGAGTTCAAAAAAGGGTAAGCATGGTCCATACAGCAGAGGAACATGCTTACGCTTTTAGTCTCTCTCATAGTTATCCTTTGAATCTCTTAGTAATAGTGTCCAATTTTTTTTAAACAATAATGTCTGAAAATTTTATTTTAAATCTCTTTTAAATGGTCTTTCAAATGTATTAAATTGAATGGATATTTAGTAGTTTTTCTCATCTTGTTCAGTGTTAATTTTTTGTTGGCAAAAATGACAAGTTAAGTTACTTTTTTTTTAATTACACATAACTAACTGAAATGCTGGATCTTTGTTCTGTTCATCATGATTACATCTAAGTCTTTGTGATGTATTCTGTCACATGCAGTATAATATTATTCAAGTAAAGATGAATTGTGATGATAGATTAACCATGCCCTAATATATTTGTTATGTCACAAGGACCTTTTTATATTGGTAAAGGCCAGTGTACCAAATTAAATTAATTAATATTATAATTACTGGGTGGGCTGGCACCCTGCCCGGGGCTTGTTTCCTGCCTTGCGCCTTGTGTTGACTGGGATTGGCTCCAGCAGACCCCCATGATATAGATATTGCTAACTTATACCCTTTATTCCCCAAACGTAGAACTGCATAACTAAATGCAGTAAAATCAAAGCAATAAAGAGACAATTGAACAGCCTGATCCCTTTTTTCTGTGCAGCATTATTTACTTGCATTCCTACTTCCTTCCAGCTGTTGGCTTCATTTTTCTAAGTTTTTTTTTTAATGTACAGAACAATTTTACTTAATGAAACACAGTATTAGTGACAGTGTAAGTTATTTGTTATTTTGGATAATTGTGGATTTAGCTGCATTTGATGTGCTTTAAAGTGTATGTAAGTAGTCTGCGATGGACTAACACACTGGTTAGTAACGCGCTGGTTCCTGCCCCGTGCCTAGTGCTTAAAAAACAGGCTGAGGCACTGGCTGATTTGGATTAAGCAATTTTTTTGAAAGGTTATGCTAAATAAGTAACAAAAATATATACTATTGTTAAATGAAATCTCTAGCATATACAGATAACATTTTCTTACCTTTGTGACACAGTGGTTGTTGTAGCTACCTCATAGTTCTGAAGTGCTGGGATTAAATCCTAGGCATGAATACTGCCTGTGTGAAGTTTGTATGTTCAACCCATGATTGTGTGGGTTTTTCTTCGGGTTATCTTGCTTTCCTTCCAAATTACAAAGTCATGCATGTTAAATTTGAGTGAGTATGGGTGTGTGAGCCCCATGACAAACTGGCTATCTGCCCATGGTTTGTTTTCTATCATGCTCTTAATGCTGCCAGGATAGGTATTGGCCCTCCTATTGGCAGGAGGTGGGAGACTAGTCAGGATAAAGGGAAAGATGAGTGCAGCAATGTACAGAGACATCCTGGATGAAAACCTGCTCCAGAGCTCTTTTGACCTCGGACTGGGGCGACGGTTCATCTTTCAGCAGGACAACAACACTAAGAACACAGCCAAGATATCAAAGGAGTGACTTCAGGAAAACTCTGAATGTCTTTGAGTGGCCCAGCCAGAGCCCAGACTTGAATCCGAATGAACATCTCTGGAGAGACCTGAAAATGGCTGTGCACTGGCGCTTCCCATGCAACCTGATGGAGCTTGAGAGGTGCTACAAAGAGGAATGGGCGAAATTGGCCAAGAATAGGTTTGCCAAGCTTGTGGCATCATATTCAAAAAGACTTGAGGCTGTAATTGCTGCCAAAGGTGCATCGACAAAGTATTGAGCAAAGGCTGTGAATACTTATGTACATGTGATTTCTCAGTTTTTTATTTTTAATAAATTTGCAAAAACCTCAAGTAAACTTTTTTCACATTGTCATTATGGGGTGTTATGTGTAGAATTCTGAGGAAAAAAATGAATTTAATCCATTTTGGAATAAGGCTGTAACATAACAAAATGTGGAAAAAGTGATGCACTGTGAATACTTTCCGAATGCACTGTAAGTGCACATATGTACTAGGATTGTTATTTATGGTATCCTTTTTGTCAAAATATTCATTTTCAAAATCCTTTTTTGTAGAATACTATTTTTCCAACCAATCCACCCAACAACAACAATAAAAAAAAAATTATTTATTTAGTATATAGCACATTTTCATGTATGAAGGTAGCTTATAGTGCTTCACAATAATAATAGCTAAAAAGTATTACAACAGAAAGTAAAAAATGTTACTTAAAACAGTAGAGTATCATACATTTGTTGAACCTGCCTAATCCAGCTGAAGATATAAAATGTGACTCTTTAATTTTTTCAGTTTTATTGGATTTAAGACTTGATATTTCACATTTACAATATCCAATTGTTGTATATGATCATATTTTTATAGCGCCTATACATGCATGTCTTAAGAAGCAAGCCTTAAATGTGATACATGATAATATTACATTTTGCTATTAACCGTTTTGAGTCCTGGGTCCTTGAAAACACAACCATACACAAAAATGGCATTCATTCATAAACAAAGAACTGTAATGAAAGAGAAAGAGGAATAAGGTAAACTTTCCACTGCCTGCTCTGCACATAAGAAACCTACACAAAATTACTTGGGATCATTCAAATGTATTAGTTATTCATTTTTTTCCAACTCTTCCCATCTTTCTTATATAAATTAGGACACTGTGAGTCTACATGTATTTCACAATGAAATAACTAAGTGTACTAAATGTTGCATTATAATAATACTCTTATTATTTACTTCACATTATAAATATTTATTTAGCAAATATTCACAACAGCTTGTAAACCTTGTGTAATACTAAATTTGACTGTTTTTCAGGAAACTACTATATTAACCAACAATACAAAGCAAAATAGAGTGGAACACCAGTTGAGTGCTTCATGCAGGAAGTGGTGGTTAATAAATAATGAATTTACTGTACTGTCACAGGGCAAAAATTATCTAGGATTTGGAGCAAAGTGGGGTCATAACCAAAGGGACAAACAATTGTCTGTCAAAGCCTATACATAAAACACGACTGAAAATAACGAAAAAAAAATTCCCAGCCAACAGTCAGTAACCAGATCAAAAGACTAAGCACTTGCAAAAACTAAAAAAAAATGAAAAGCAAACCTATACAAGGCTTACCACACAGTTCCTCTTATTATCATTGTGGCAGTAACATAGAATTGTGTGACCTCCAGAGCTGCACCACATAACAACAAGCTACTGTGTTGTAGCAATGTGTCCACAGAATGGCAGAACCAACTATTAAAAAGAAGACTGTAAATTAAAGTACTGTAATAAGTCCATATCCAAAACAAATGTAGAAAATGAAAGTGAAACTAAACTCTGAATTATTAAATATACAAATAAAATATTAACAAGACTAAAAGAAAAAACAAATGACCCAGATAAAAATACAAACATTTTAACTCATATAGGACTAAAGAATTCATTCCACTTTATGTCTGTTGCAATAATGTGATAGAGGAAAGAAGAATATTTTCTTAAATTATGCCTAATTGTTTTAGTTAATGTGTGTAAACAGTATGTGAAGCTGTTTTGGCTGAAATAGCTAAATGAGAATTGCTGACACTGAAAGGGATCTAAAATGCTATTTTTAAGGTGCTCTAATAATAAAAAAAAAAATCTGAGCTATTTTCCATAGTCATGAATGAGAAGGTATTTTTGCCCTGTGATGGATTCTTAATAGGAGGTATAGCATTAAAGAAGAAGTAAGCCAGGCTTCCTGCATCCAAGAGTGAACCAATACAAGATCAGGAGTAGAACAATATGTTGAGTGCTGAAGAAGTGTTTAAAAATATTCACTTAGTACAACTGTAGATTTAAAAGACTGGAATAGTGTGGAAAAAAACTTTACTAAAATGTGCTGTGAAGGGATGTGTTTAAGTTACAGAAGGCTGTTCATTTTACTGTGAAAAGCTAACCATACAAAATTATGAAGAGGGTGCTCATAGAAGTGATGTGAAAAACATCTGTAAAGTACAGCAAATTTGCACAGAGTGTCCAGAGTAATACATGTTCTTTTGCATTCAAAATATCAGTTATGCCTTTTGATAAGACTTTCTATTACCAAGCCTTTAATAGAAAATTTCAGAAGTAGTGAATTCTGGGAAAGAGAAACAAAAGAAAACCCCAAAAAGGTAGCCTGTTTATAATATTGTGCATTACCAGTTTTATCTTTGCTTCCCTATAGTCCTTATTGAATCAGTCTATCTCAGACTTTATCTATATGGGCCTTGTACCTCAAAAGACAAATCCCATATCCATTAAAGAGTCCATTGCCTTTTGGCGGTCAAACCAGACATGACTAGTGCTTTTCCAGTGTGTCCTTGTGCATAGCTATCTTGGATCACAAGATGAGAAAAGGTAGTGCTGTCTGCTCCTCATGGGGCAGATCATGTTGTTCTACTTAATGTTGGATTATGTTGGTTTTTGCCTTATCTCTGGTCCATCTCTCCATCATATGAAGCTTATTTCATTGCAAGAAATGTGCATTTGGACTGATTTTGGTTAACCATAAAATATTCATTATAATTAGCCAGTATCAGTGTTTCAATAATTAAAAACTGATTTGACCATTATAATTTAAATCGGTGTATGTGTTTATCTCTAAAATAATTTTAAATAAAGCATATTGGAATATTAAATGTACAAAAAATGAAATTACTGGAATTATTAGCAACACATGCCATTACTTTCTTTTGTGATGCCAATGGATCAGTAGCTGCTCTAAGATAATCGTCTGTACCTTGTGCAGTCTGTTGTGCTTCAAGCAAGATGAAACTTGTGTTTCCAGCCATCAGTGTAATAAGTAACAGTTAATGTGGAATTCTTTTGTTAAGCCAGTCCAGACATCTGTTTTAATTACCACATTGTCTTTACAAACTTTACTTTTGTGTTTGTAGCTATTACTTTTTGTATAGCTGTTCTAATCCTTTTAGTGATGGTTTTCTGGGAAGGGACTTCATACTATGGCCTAATACAGGTCATTAGTTTTCTAAAGCCGTAACCTTCCACAAAGCTGAGGGGCAACATGTCCCTTGCTGGCAATTTTGCTACAACCTCAGATAGGAAAACTTCAGAAAAAAATATGTCTATGAAGAATATTAAACTATGTGTACACAAGTCAAAGATGTTTCACATAACAACAATGTTGCTTTCTGTATCAAAATAATGCCTGACCTGAATTTTTTCTTTATTCAATCTATATTTTCTCCCTGATTTACTGTGATGTTTGTAGATCACCCAAATAATGGTTTCAGTATTCAAATACTGGCGCCTACAAACAGCTGTCAATGGATTTGACTTTCTGTGCATACTCCTATCCATTACGTTATGTCGGAGAACTGGATCATAGCTAATGGAAAAACCTGTTGATGAGATACCGGAACATCATGGGACACACGTCAATGTAGAGACTGTATAATTAAGTCTATAATATGAGATGTGGGAGGCTGATGGAAGAACATGTACTCCATGCATACTACTAACAAACAGTGACTTGGTTGTGATGTGTACCATGGAAGTGTCAGGCAGCAGTGTTGATCAGTGTTCCCACATACCACCCTTATCACTAGATGTTGGAGTTAATGTGCTGGGGCAACACAGATTTATTTTTCTCATAAAAACTATTATGCATTAAATCTTACTGAATTTCATTATATACTGGTTTTGTGTCACTTATATTAAATTTATCAGTTAGGGAACTGTAGTAACTAGAATCGGACAATTGCTATCTTTCTGTCTTACTCTATATTAGTTGATCTTTTGACTAAATACTGTATCATGTTGCTTGTAAACTTAAATTAAGTTAATACTCAGGTTTTATTGTTTTGTAGTTTTCTGGTTAGATTAGGAAATGTCCTGATGTGTAATGCTGAAGACACAGGCTCTGTATCCATCTTTTATTTCATTTTTGAATCCCTTTTATTCCTGTTAATAGTTGAGGGGACCAGAGGTATTCTTGGCAACACATTAACAAGTCAGGAAGAAAAAAAAATAAAAATAAAACAAAGTAGCTCAGAACTTTATTCTGAAACAGCAAGTAGAATTACTCAGAAAATATGTACTTTATTTAATATCTGTGTATCTAAAATTAACTAGTATCCTTACAGAAAGAAATTTTATCTTTCTGAATTCAGTAACAAACAGAATGGTGTTGCTAAATATTTTCTAAATATTTCCAATAGCTTTGCTAAAGGCAAAGTGCAAAACAACTGTGAAATACCTATATGCCAGTAAAAAACTCTTGCAGCTGACCATTTTGCATCTGAAAAATGTGTGGTGGCTAATTTAAATATTAATGCCCATGTGAAAAGGTTGTAGGAATTTTTATAAGCTTATTCACATCTATGTAGTGTCTTTAGCCTGTGAACTCAGCTTGTCAAAGCACAACCTGCACTTATGTTACCAGCTAACTTCTAAATTAACAATTGGACTCAGCAGGAAAGTCTCTCCTGACAATGAAACAAGCAAGGGTTGTTTTTCTTTCTTTTATTGTACTACAGTTAAACCTCATCTATCCTTTTCTTTTTGGTGTCTGAAATGGGAAGAGTGCAGTTAACAAATGTGACTAAATAGTAGAGTGAACAAAAAAGCAATAAAACCTGAAAAGGGCTCTAAAGTTTTATTTCTGTGTGGGCAGTTTTTAAACCTCTTTCACTTCCTTTTCTGAGACATTAACATTACCGATGAACATTATAGGAGCTTTGATTGCATGTGTCATTGCTTCAGAGTGAACAGGATCTTTTAGCAGGCTTTGTTTGGTGTTGACCTGTTCCTGTTTACTTTCAGCTAGATGAGAATAGGAATGGGTTCTCATGAGGGACAGCATGTTGGTTAACTATCAGTGAGTGGCCTGGGAGTGTTTACTTACTTTCTTGCTCAACATTTTTGAATTCCTTTTTGCTGTAGGCATACTGATTTTGTGCCATGCTTTGGAATACTTTAGTATTGAAGCTGCTCACATATCTGAAAAGATCTTTGTTTGTAACTTCCGTATTATGTTTAAACAATTTTAGCAAACTATAATATTTTCATGACACCAAGTTAATAACAAATACTATGAAGAACAAATACTACTGTAATGTACAGTTTATTGAAACTAACAAAACACTTGATATTTAATAATTGTTTAAATATTTCATATTATTTAATAATTGTAATGGCTGAATGTGTTCTTTGACATATTCTGTACTAAACAGTATACGATTTTGTCTATATTTTAAAAAATAGTGCAGGTTAGGTGGATTGGTGATGCTAAATTGGCCCGTCTGGGTGTGTGGTGTATGAGTGTGTTCAACTGCGATTGTCTGGCGTGCTGTCCAGAGGATTTTATATATATGTTTATTTTATTGGCTATATGATGTCCCACTTTGTAAAAGTGCATTAATGATCCAAGCTAATAAAAAGGTGTTTGTTTTTGTTCTTATTCAAGCCCTATGTGTTTGTTCCTGACATGTACAGTAGCTTTGGTTGTGGTAAGAAGTTGAATGGTCTTATTCAGGTAAAGGTGGAGGTGGAGGAGCACATTTCAGGAGAAAGACTACTGCATTTCTGATAATGATATTGATGACAAAATATTATTTAAAAGAACATTATCAATAATATTTCAAATGAATACAATAATACAGAATACATTACAGATATCACCAACTGTTCGTGTGAGTGATGAGTTAATAATAATAATAATATATTTTATTTAGCACCTTTCCCCTGCTCAAAGTGCTTCACAGACATTCAAAGAAATAACAACAGGGAATATACAACATTGGATAAAGATATCTGCAGAAAACCACTAAATAAAGATAAATACAGGATATACAAAGTATTTCAATAGAATAAGAGACAAACCGGAAAAAAATATAAAAACATGAATACTGCAAGAAAACAAATAACAAAATATGTGGTGTAATATATGTCTTTCACATTTTATCTATTATTGTCTCAATATTTTCATCTCCTATTTTTCTCATTATGCCGAAATAAAAAATACATTTATTCTTGAGCAGTATTCATTTTGTTTAACTAACAGATTCAGCAGTAGTCTGTTATGAAAACAACTTTAAAGTACCTCTCAATTCCATAACTACTAAGTTATGACTTATGCAAGTCTTATGCAAATTTTAATGTGGCATGAAGTGACCCATAATATATTACTTTGAAAAGCTTCCTGCATATCTGTAGTATGATTTGTACGGGGCACCAAAGAGCCCCTAATCCCACACACAGCCTTTACAGCCTTTGTCCTGGGTTCAGATAAGAATTTATTGTAATAAGATACCTCAACAACACCTTCTCTGCAACGTTTGCAGAAGCATAATACAATACTTTTCTCTTCTCTCTTTTTCTCCACTCCTTCCAGGTGACCGTTGTCCTCTTCCACCAAACTGCAACTTGCCTGGGTGAGGCACAGTAGCTCCTTTTAATATAAGAACTGGGTGTACTTCTGGTGCTAGGAAATTGCACACTGGAAACACTTCTGGGTCAGGTGAAAGCCCCATAAAGTAACAACTGTCAATCCCTGCAGCATCCCCTGGTGGCACCCAGCTGGGCTTCTGTATGGAACTACAGTTTTCAGGATACCCTGTGGATGTGCGTACATGTGCTGCCATACAGCGTGTTGGGTAAAATATAGTTCTGGCAGGTTGTCTCCCCCTGTCCCTCCATTTACTGGCCTTTTGGCCATGTAAGGATCTTCAGTCCAGTCCAGCCCTGCCAGGACATCCGTGAATCCACTTCTATGTTGGCATCTCCTGCCAACCACCTGGATGAGGCAGCTGTTCCTTGTTTAGATTTATGTAAACAATTTCATTCATTTTTTAGGAGATGTGTTATTGAAAAATTGTAAACTGAACAGCTATGATGTAGATAGCAAAACATTCTAGATATAAAAATATTTTATTTAAGCATCAGAAACTTACTTTGAACAAACAACACACTGCTTGAGAAAACAAATATAATTTACTTTAATAAATGCAGTGCAACTATAAAGATTGGATATTTTCTATAAAATGTACTTTAACCGTTACAGTCCTGTTTAGTCTACTATATAAAATGAGATATGTCTGATTGTTTAACATGTGTAAGAATGGAAAAATTTTGGTATGGAAGGAGGTGGGTTAGGGGTCAGCTTTAACAGTTGGAGTGAATTTATACTATGAAAACGTACGCCTTATGATTTTTTTTTTTGTAACTGTCAAGAGACAAATTCAGTAGGGAGGTCATATGTTTAGTGTAAATTATGCATGCCTAAATGTCATTGTGTCAACATCTGCTAGTACACATTACTTAATTTTGTGTACTGCCCCCTGTAAACCAAGTGTTACTTTTTTAATTCAGAAATTAAACTGTGTACATGTATTTCTTTATGGAAATAATTTACAGTTAATGGTTATGAGACAAAGACACAAGGTTTTGAAAACAGATATATTATAGATAGCTATTTTACCAGAATGAAATATTTCATTTCGGAAGAAATATACGTATTTCATATTTACCAAATAAGCAAATATATGATAAATTACCTTCTTGGTGAAACACTTAAGTATTTGCAGCTTGTCCAGATACAATTGTTGCCTTATGTTTTAACAAAGCCAAAAATTGCATAGTCATGTGGCAGCAGTGCTCTTACTATAGAAAGTTAGTCTTGAATCTCAGTCTGTATACAGTCAGTTTGGAGTCTGAGCATTCTCACCAGGAAAAAGTTTTGAAGATGGATGGATAAAGGTTTTAAATTATTTCTCTTGTTTCAGCACTGGAGATAAGGTAGGAACCCGCTCTTGACTTGATGAATGTCTATTAGAGGTCACACTCATTTACAAATTCAGATTCATTCACTCATATGATACTATCATCTTTATAGGCATCAGCTAGCATAATAAACCCATGAACACCCAGGAGAGAATGTACACAATCTGCACAGACAGTGACAGGGCTATGAATTGTACATAGATCCCTGGAGCCAAGACACTATAAGACTTATCACTATACTACTGTGTCTCATTGTTTTCTCAATGTATTAGATCTACTATATATTAGGAATACTGTATGTAAAATAGATGAACTGGGTCTGTATTTAAATATGTGTAGTAATAATGTATATGCCTAAGCTAGCTGTGTAACTTGGCTTTGCCTTGGAAACTTTGTAAGACGTTGGGCCTCAGTTATAGTACCATTGTTTAATCAGATGTATCAGAAGTACAATGCAAATAACTGAGTACTTCTCTTTATACAATATTTTCAGGTTTTAAACAAAGGACTAATGTTATTGGCAGGCGGTATGGTGTAGTGTTTAAGGCTTTAGACCTAAGACATCAAACCCCGAGGTTGTGAGTTCAAAGTTTTCTTAGTGACTTGGCTTTTGTTGATTGTCATTGTAAAACAGGAAAGTGCATTCTTTAAACTGAAACAGGAAGACAGTAAGAATAATGGGCAACCTGAGTATATAATGTTACCATTATTAGATGTTTATGTTGTTCAGTCAAGTATTTCTTTTTGAGTTTTTAATCAGTTGTATGTAGTCCCATTTTAAAGTCCACAGATGCAAAAGTATACAGGGTATGTACAGAATTTTGAAAAGTGATGGGGGTGGGGCATTCCTCTTCAAAATATGCAGACATGCAAATGTTTTGGAAGTTGGCTGTGGAGATTCCGTTTCAAAGTCCATATATTCGAATGTATAATGCAAAAGAGAAAGTTGTAAGGGACAAGTTAAGTTTAAACTAATACTTTCAGTCCAGGGAACATTTCAAGGATTTACAAGCATCTGGATCTTATTTTCCTCTGTGATCGTCATGCATGGTCTTACATGTATATAAAATCAAAGCTGGGTGGTTGTTATGGGGTCCATTTGGGCTTTTGTGCATGTTTTTACAATAGTACAGTATAACATTGATCAGGGGCTGTGTTGTAAATGATGGACAAAACGCTACTTATCATGTATATAATCAAGAAAAAGATTGGGGGCCAGGTGCAGTAAATAGGAGCTTAAGCCTCTGAAGCTCCTACTCCCCTTCCAACACCGCTGTATCTGTCCAGGCTGGTCTTGGATTGGAGGACACCACTTCCACCTCTACTTCTCTCTTCTCTCCATTTTTGCTTCTAGTGTAACAACACCTATGCCTGACACAATCTACTGTATGTAACTAGTAACTAATATAGTGTGCCTGCTAATGACTGAGCTTTGCATCTTCCTTGCGATTTGCTGAACTTTGCCCTTCTGTTTCACACCTTACTATATATGACAAACGTGATCATCTATTTTTCCCTGTCCAGGACACTGTCCCATCGCCAGTTTTCTATGCACCCTTTTGATTAGTGGTGCTGTTTTTGCCTGTCAATTTCTTTTGCTGCATTTTTCATTTGTGTAAAGCATAATATCAGCACAGTGCAGACAATGTATGCTAACATATGTAAAATAGGACACAAACAATGATAGAGTTTGGGCACCACCTTGGTGACCTGTATATATGAAAGTTTTTAAAGCAAAAGAAAACATGCAACAATTTCAAAAACGTCTTTACAGATGTGAGTTCATAATGGAACTGACTTGTGATAGTTGATTTCTAGGTTATGAGTTCACGAGGCAGGAAGGGGAGGGTTCAGGCGGACAGACACGGAATTGATGTCATAGATGGAGTGGCTGTCAGTTATTCATTCTGCAATGAGAGGAGAAGAGAAGGCATTAGTAACCCCTGGTCCAGTGGGTGATTACTATCACCAAAGCCCTTAAGTTGTTTCCAATGATATAATATTATAATAATAAATAAAAATCGACAAATAAAAAACATGCCTATACTAATTTTCTTTATTCTGTAATAAGCCAAATTTCAATCAAATCCGTCAAAGCTTTTTTGAGAGTTTAAAGTATTTAGTTTTTCTATTGTAGAGGAGTCAGTGAACTTTGCATTTACATATTATTCATATATATTGTGGCGAGCGGCTGCCGGGACACCCGGAAGGACCAGAGGAGGGATTACGCCTCCTCCAGGCCACGAGGGGGCGACCGCCCTGGTGGCTTTGGGGATCATGGGAAAGGAGCTTGGAAGCTCAACCCTATAGGGGCCCATGGTCACCGCCAGGGAGGCGCCCCAATGCCTGAGGAACCCTGGCCCTCAGCACTTGCGCCACACCCAGAAGTGCTGGGGGGACGAAGACCAGGAGCTCATTGGGAGGCACCTGGAGCACGTCCAGGTGGATATAAAAGGGGCTGCCTCCCTCCATTCGATGGCTGGAGTCGGGAGGAAGAAGGACAGCACTCGGGAGGAGAGCAGTGGAGGCGGCCCTAGAGAGAGAAAGGCATTATTGAGAGGCCGGGACTTTGGGGGTGAAAGTGGGTTGTGTGCTGTTTCACTATAATATGAATAAATGTATGTTGGGTGTTAAACCTACAGTGTCCGCCTGTCTGTGTCCAGGCCGGCTTCCACTATATATATATATATTCTATAATTTTCTTGAATGTTGATTTTGCAATTTCTTTCATCGCGCTAATTATCTTAGTTCGTTATCAATTTATTTGCGCAAATCCAAGAGAGCCACAGTGGGCTGAGATTCTCTCCTCACTCACATGACAACTTTGGGGCATGCAACTTACCACTGCTTAGTTAGTGAATGACAGAACTACTTAACTGATTTTTTTCTATAATATGCTTGAACATTCTGGTTAATTTTGCGACTTCTGTCATCGCGCTAAGAATCACAATTCACTTGCAGGGGCGACATCAGGAGTGGGGAGCGGGGCAGGGTAAATTATTCCTGCTTTTTCTTAGGGCTACACTGAATATGATTTAGGGTTTTAACTGCAACTTAAACCCAGGTAAATTCCAAAGCACTTTTCCTCCTCACTTGTTACTGCAATGATTCAGTGGCAATTATGAGATCAGTATAATATTTGCAAAACCTTCTAAGGTCAAAGGAAAAGCTCTTAAACCTTAGTTTTCTTTGTTATCTATTAACATATTTACATCCATCTGTATTTAATAATTTTGTACAGTTCTTGCTTTCAATGGTGTAAAATTTGCTTTATTTTTTCTAGATCTAATTTAGAATAACTATCTTTCATTTAAGAATGATTTTTTTGCTATGATTTAGATATATTTAATGTGGCCCAGGATGCTCTTTCAGGAAACACAGATTTTATGGATTTGCAACGTTTATGCTTCATTGACACCATAGATCAGCAGCTGTACAGGTGTGTGAATATGCAAAATTTTGAAATGACAGCTTGTTTGTTTCAATCTGCAGGATTGAAATCAGGACCGAAACTGTTTAACGTTTCTGTTGCATAACCTAAGAAGCATACAAGCATTAAGGTAAGTCATGTTTTGTTTTAGTTTTTAATTAGGCTAGAGCTGAGCTCCATAGTGGAGTAGTGGTTTCTGCTTCAAGTGACAATAATAATAATATATACAGTATATATTTTTTGTGTGATTGTGTGTGTGTGTATATGTACTGTAACAGCAAAGGAGCATATTCTTCTGACCCCTGTACCCAGAAACTATGACACACCATAATATTAAGACACTGCGATGAACAAAACTAAGGCTTTTTATAAAATAACTCAAATAACTATGTACAAGAGATGTGTGAACTGAGGGAGAAAATAAAGAAAGAAATATATGTATAACAAATAATCCTGTCTTTTGTTTTCACTTGACCCCCTACTTCCTCCTTCTAGCAACAGTTTTCTTCGCAGCTCTATGCTCTCTGGACTACTGTTAACTATGCTGCTTAAAAACAGCTTCCCTGATACTTAAGAATACTTTCAGGGTTGTGTTGGTCTCCTAGTTGCTCCAGGGAAGCCAGGCTAGAGCTCCCTTCAGTGTCCTCTGTTGCCTTTTTACTTATGATTCTTCCATTTCCCTCAAAAAGCCAAACCTTTACTACAGGTCCTCTGCTGCTTGTCTTGTCAGAAGGATCTGTACATTTCCTCCTGGGATAGTATACCTTCAGTTGTCCAGAAGACAATGCTTTTCTCTGGTATTTTATCCCTGGCCTTTCTGTCTCTGGTTTAATATAGGCTAACATCGTAGATATAAAGTTGTTTGATTATGGTGTTACAGGCAGCTTTTCAGGTTAGAGGTTTATCGTTTTTTTTTAGAACATTAGAACACTCTAGACGAGAACATGCCATTCAGCCCAACAAACCTCACCGGTCCCTAAAGTCTTACTGTCTACAACACTACTTGGTAGCTTATTCCAAAGAAAAACTTCCTAATGTTTGTGCGAAATTTACCCTTAACAAGTTTCCAACTGTGTCCCAGTGTTCTTGATGAATTCATTTTAAAATAACATTTTCGATCCTCTGTACTAATTCCCTTCATAATTTTAAACACTTCAATCAGGTCACCTCTTAATCTTCTTTTGCTTAAAATGTATAGGCTCAGCTCTTTTAATCTTTCCTCGTAATTCAACCCTTGTAGCCCTGGTATCAGCCTAGTCGCTCTTTTCTGGACCTTTTTTAGCGCTGCTATGTCCTTTTTGTAGCCTGGAGACCAAAACTGCAAATAGTACTCAAGATGAGGCCTCACCAGTGCATTATAAAGCTTGAGCTTGTACTCCACTTATCGTACTGTATAACCTAACATTCTGTTAGCCTTCTTAATGGCTTCTGAACACTGTTGAGAAGTCAATAGCTTAGAGTCCACTATGAGTCCTATATCCTTCTCATAAGGTGTACTCTCCATTTTCCGACAGCCCATTGTGTATTCAAACCTAACATTTTTACTTCCTATGTGTAATACTTTACATTTACTGACAATAAATTTAATCTGCCACAAATCTGCCCAAGCCTGTATGCTATCCAAGTCCTTCTGTAATGATATAACGGATTCCAAATTATCTGCTAATTCACCTATCTTGGTATCATCAGCAAACTTAACAAGCTTGTTATTTACATTCCTATCTAAATCATTTATATATTTTAAAAATAGCAGCAGCCCTAGCACTGACCCCTGTGGAACACCACTCTTAACATAATTCTGAAGAGTTTCCTTGCACCCTCTGCTTCCTGTGTCTGAGCCAATTCTGCACCCATTTAAAAACATCACCCTGAACTCCCACTTCTTTTAATTTGATGCCCAACCTCTCATGTGGCACCTTATTAAATTCTTTCTGATGCTCAAATGCTTTAGTCTTATTAGTTTTTCCTAAGTTGCCAATGATTGTGTGTTTGTTCTGTGACAAACTGTAAGCAGTGTGGCAACCTTTTCGGCATTATCTGCTACTTCATATGTGCTCCTAAAATCTGACTTCTGTATAGCATGCAAAATTCATTGATAACAGCTTCACAAAAAGAATGAAATTAACAATTCACATCATATTTTGTAGCCAAAATGTGTAAAACCTTTTGCATACCTGTCACATTTACTATTGTCTTTATATAGAATAGTTTATGTGATAAAATTTTGGCCTGAAGAGATTGATAAGCAATGTTTTGGAATGACATTCACTAAAGTGGTGGGCAATTGTCTGAACATGTAAAAACTATGTGACAGAGCAAAGGCTGAAGAATTGTCAATGCTAATTCTTAAAGGTTTGTAATAAGTTAACTTTAGTATTCATGGTTTCTAAATAGGTTTGCCTTTATGCACTCTATTTAGCATGCAGTCACTGTATACATTTTAATATTTCATCAGAAGGAAATAGTCTCTAAAGTTAAGTTGCATTTAGCTTGTTGGTTTATTACAATACTAGCCAACCCACGGCGTAGTATACGCCGCATAATTATTTATTGATGGGTGAATACTTCCTGAAAGACACAGTTGTCCAAATGGAGTGGGTTTGAGGATACGACTGTGAGTGAATGAAAAGATGGAACTCTGGAGAGAGCAACATACAATTGTCTGTGACTGAAAACTGGTTTTAGAAGATACAGGCATATCTTTCTGAAAGTTTGGCCCTGTGCCTTATTAATTGTCATTGCAAAGGCCAATCTAACAGGAAATTGTCTGCGTGTAAAAGTAAAAGGCAAATTTGAATCGGATGGAGTCAGGGAAATCTGGGGAATAAGGACAGTTTGTGAGGTAGCAGCTGCGATAGTTTTACACTCCAGTACATTGCGGTGAATGCTGGTAACAGAGAGTCTAGTGCCATTACAGAGACCTTTTGCTGGCATGAGGTTTCTGAGAAGCATGATGACTGAACCAATTTTAATTTTGAGTTTATGCGGAGGCATGCCAGTGGGAGTAAGACTGTTAAGAAATTCTTCGGGGAATGAAAGTTGATCTGTAGAATCGTCTGTGATGATGGAGTCAACGCTGGTGAAAGGTACTTCGTCGGTAGGGATAAGTCCTCGAGAGCGAGGGTGAACGCGGGAGGAGGGTTAGAGTTGGCATGCAGGGCTCTGTCGTGCGTTCCCCATGACGCGGGAAGGGGGTTAGAGTGGGCGGGTGGGGCTCTGTCGTGCGTTCCCCATGACGCAGGAGGAGGGTTAGAGTTGGCAGGTGGGGCTCTGTCATGCGTATCCCATGGTCTTCGAGTTGGTGGGCGGGGCTCTGTCGTGCGTATCCCATGGTCTCTGTTTTGCGTACCCCATGGTCGGGTGACTTAGTTAATTATATATATAGACTAGCGACTGGGAGCCCGATCAAATCAGGCTACAAATTCAACGTTTGTGAAATCCATACTTTCTCTGCAAGGAATTATTTGTTTTGTTAAGTCCTTGAAATGATTTTGTTATCATGGCACTGATTTGTGGTTAACATAGACCTTTTCGGCTGCCGCAAGGCACAGGCTGCTCGATTTCTTTCAACCCGTGATGCATTTGCGGCTGCTCGTGCTTCTTCAGTCGCTTGTGCACGGCTGGCACGATGTCTGTCAGCGTTAGTAGCATTCTGTAGCGCATGTTCTTCATCTGTCCTTTGTGTCCGATTTGCACGATGTCTGTCAGCGTTAGTAGCATTTGTAGCCGAACGCTGTTCATCCGTTTGTTGTGCACGTTGTGTACGTGTGGTCGCATTAGAAAGTCTACATTCCGCGTCAGTCATGTGACTTCATTTCCTACGCATCCTTCCCGCGGCCGTTGCTCTTGTGGCTGCTCGAGGCATTGCTGCGAACACCATACATACGGATAGTATCAACTTATATATAAGGATTGTGTACATATTACATGTTGATGGACTGTTGAGGGATTGTTGATTATGTTACTAATTTTTAACTGAACGGATCAAGTTAACATGTAATATTGCCCAGGATTGTTTATGTGAATATTATGTTGTCTTATAATGATTGATAGCTGAGAAATGTGATATTGTTACAGAAAAGAAATGTCCTACTCCTTGACTACCCTGCATACTGCTTAGTTTTGGAAAACAATCTGCAGAACTTTTTAAAATATTTTCTCATTGAAATCAGGTGTCAGTGACCTAGAGGTCAAATACTGTATATGTGATGAAAGAATTCTGCTTTTAAGAGACACTGATTGCAAGCTGTCACGATCAGTTAAAGATCTGTTTATTGTATAGAGAGAGTTGTATTTAAGCTTTTAAAAATTTGATTTCAGGTTGCAAAATAAATATAGTAAGTTTGTAATACTTATAGTAAGTTTACTTGAATAAAGGGAAAAACGTATGGAAACTATTTGCACTTGAATGTAGGAAGATGCTACGTTACAATTTTAAAGTGACTGCTTTGGTTAGATATCCTTGGGCAGTTAGCAGTTACAGCAGCATAAATGTCCTTCTCATGTTTAGTGTTTTGAACAGCTTGTCAGTCTAGTTTTAGAAAGGATAGCTTGTAAAACTTTTTTTTGTGAAATTCAACACTTCAGATGATATATTATGAGTAGTGTGTTAGTGTTTGAGGCAATGGTTGCTAAAATTGTTTATTGTCAAAATTGCTTGTTGAAGCTGTAAATTGTGACAGATAAAAGCAAAAGATATAAAATATATTAAGAGTATTTCTTTGTTTTTTGAATGATTTGTTACATCTACATTCACATTTCACCTTAATTACGTCATTGTATGTCACATTGAATTTATCATTGATTATGTGGTGCAGAACTTTGCTATGAGTATAGGGACAACATGTGACTAAAAATTACCAAGAAAGCCATTTGTTGGTAAACGATCAGTGTGTCTGGGTGTCCATGAGATTAGTTACTATTAAAAGAATTAGAGGGGTTTTGGTCCTGTATTTACTTTGTGCTCCATTTAATTAGTAGATTGGATTAGCTGGACAGCATAGATCTGCTTTATATAAAAGGGGGTACACCTACTCAATTACAGTCCTGGAGATCTGCAGTGGCTGCAGGTTTTATGTTTAACCAGTTTCAAATATTAGAACCCATTTATTTTAAAGCCATATTTTTGCAACTTAATTTTAGTTAACTTGCTTGTTACAATTCAGAACCCATAATTGCCTATTTTAGTTATAAACTGCAATATTAAGGTTTTATTTGTCTGTTTTCTTAACCAGCCATCAGTTAATAATGTGGTAAAAATGACAAAACAGCCAGAAGCTTTCCACCTAACGTGCTTCCATTTAAACCTGTGTACATTTATCATGAGTATTTGTGCTAAATGTTTTGAAATAAATGAGAGAGAGGGATATGACCACAAAACATATGGACAAAGTTCTTAATTAGTAGCTGCTATAACTCATGTTACTACTCTTCTTCATGATTTGTTGTCCTGTAGTACCTTTAGATAACAGATCATTACATCATAATGTGCTAATATATGAAAAATGCTTCTCTTTACTCTAGCCAGTTATACCAAACACATTGTAATAGTGACCATAACCATCATCATCTTTATCCTTTGAAGTAAATCCTGCTGGATATTGCTTTCATCATGAGATTATATCAAATGTTTCATTCCTAATGCCTATATAAAACCACAGATTAAGTGAACATATGTTAATATGCCCAAACAGTCACAGCCAACTGCTTTGATTTTAGTGCTAACTTCTAGTTGTTTGTGTGTTTGCTACATATCATGTCCGTGATACTGTATGTGAAGGATTTGTTGGAGACCCAGATATCAAGGCACGTGAGTTCTTCTTGACGAGTTAGCAGTGCAGAAATACTGTTAGCATTTATGAACTGTACTGTAAGAGCAAAATTTGAACTTCAGTGTTCAATTGAGCACCACTTCTGAAATTTAACAAGTGTAGTAGCTGGCCATCTTGTGTATGCAGCTGAATATGACATTACACAAATTTTCCGTTAGATCAGCAGTTTTTATGGCAACACCAGGGCCTGTCAGCAAAACCAATAAAGCATTATGATTCACTGAGTTAAACACTGCCCTGAGGCTCACACAGAAAATCCAAAGGAGGCATTGGATCTTATGCATTGCTTGAAGCTGGGTATGTAGTACATTGTATCTGTTAACTGTTTTAGTGGATTTGGACTGGAATTACCATTCCAAAATTATTACTTGTACAGCATTTTTTTTTTTTTGCAAACGTCCTGTTTTACAAACATTTCAAGATTTGTGTATTCATACGTCAGATGCATTGCTGGCTTTTACGGCTTAATTGTAGACCAATCCTTCACTCTTTGTAATCTCTTGATCTAAAAGTTCATTGTTATGACTCTTGAATATATGTATCCAAAGATCACCATCTACACTGAGACCCCTAAATCTGAATCTGCAGCCTAAAAATTTAAAAGTGTATGCCTGCTAGGCTAGCATAACATTTAAATTGCCTGTTATTCCATTTCTGTTGCATTTTTAAATCAAAATATCTACAAAAAAAGTGGACAAGATGTGTACAACTACCCCTCCGCCATTCCCACCTTTTGCCATTCAAACAGTTCAGTTTTTCAAATTCCTTATTTTATTTTTCTAAGCATTACATCCATTCAATATGTGTTTACATTGTTTATTTACATTACAGTACATGCCCATTCCAGTGGAGAAGGAATTGTAGTTGATGCCCAAAACTGGGTATTACTGTTGTGTTTACATTGTTCGTTCAACTAAACATACACTCTATTGAATCAAGTAAAGTATTAATCAAGTACGTAATTGATGTTTTAGACTTGGAAAGAGTACTAAAAATTATACCCAAATAATGATACACAACATTTTACTTAAGTAAAAGTATATGTGGAAACTACTCAAGTTAAGTAAAAAGGAAGGCTAACATTTCAATTACTGGTGTATTCACTGAATTTAAACTCATATTCTCCGAATCAACCAAAGAACATCTGGGTTGTTTTTTTTTAATTTAATGGTGTGCTTTTTTCATTTGCAGTTTTTACCTTCTTAATGCAATTCATTAATGATATAACAAAATATTCAATTTATAAGTAGGGATCAGTGTAATAAACTTAAAAATAATAGATTATGTTTCCAAATTAACAATAAATTCTGAAAACTGTTTTCATGTGACAGTTCTGTGATTCCATCCATATTCTCTCCATTGCAGAAACCATTGATCCCTACTAATACGAACATATGTCTAACTTCAGTGCAGACAGCAACAAGGGAATACCTCTTCAAAGTTCTGGATCAACCAACTAAGAGCAGTGAATCACGGGCAAACTAGATTCTGGTGCCTTTGTTGTAGAACTTTATGAACAATAGTATTAAAAGCAGTCCTGTAGTACAGTATAAAAGTATAGTTGTGGTGGCATTTCCTTTATTTAAAACTCAGATTAATACTGTACTGTCGATTAAATCTGATTTTTTCAGTAACAGCCCAACAATTCCTTAACTGAAGAAATAAAAGACAATGACATTTAATAGAATTTATTATGTCCAGTATAGTCTGTGAAATCTGAAAAAGAGATTTTCAACAACTATTTAAAATTAGAGCTAACTGATATTAGAAATGAAATGAAATATTTCCTGTTCAGTCATTAATTTACATTTTCTAATGTGCTATGGGTTACCTAAAACCATTTTGCCACATCTGGAAGTTGAATAGTCAATCTGTAACTTGGTGCTATGTTTTCTATAGAAAGTTATTGTTATCTAATATTAAATTTTGCATGTTTGGATTTTTTTTTTTGCCAGGTTAGCCATTGTTTTAAATAAGTCATTTGTAAATCTTTTTCAGCATTTCCATGTATTACCTTGAGCAGTAAGCAGAGTGTAAATTTTGTTTTAAGTGCTTGTATGTATTACCTAGTGAAAGTGAATGTTTTCCAAACAAAAGCTTTCACAGTCTCTGCTTCCTTCAAATATTGACCTATCAATGAAGCTTGTTCTTATGTATTTATAAATCACCCATGTTGTCTATACAATTAAGGTATTATTCATCCTTCATGCACCTTTTCGCCATTGTCTATTTTAGATTTTGTAAGTGTTCTTGCATTTTTGAAGATTGCTCTTGTCTTCCATAATGGATGTTGCTACCTCAAAACTGTTCTGTGCCTCTCAAATTTTTGTGTCATCTGCAATTTTAACATGTTACTTTCGATATCTGAATCTATGATATTATTATAAATTACAAAAAAAAAGTCCAAGCACACTTACCCAAGTAGGGCATCACCTATGACTAATGTACTAGTAGTTGAATCTATCCACCAGGGAGGCAAACCAGCCCAACTTGATACTGGTCCCAACCCAGATAATAGAGTGGGTTTGTGTCAGGAAGGGCATCCTGTAAAACTAAGCCAAAACCTTAATGACAGGGATAATCCAATCACCTTCAGAAAATGCTAGGGTTGTACACAGTAGGTTATGTGCAGGGGCCTTGTCTGATCTCTGTGGGAAGTAAGTGAGGGCTACTGGGCCAAGAGTGGGCCCAGTTAAAGACGTTTGCCCAGAAGAAGCAGAAGAAAAAGATGGGAGGGAAAATAAAGGGGTAAATTAAAGATAAGAGTGGGGGCACTGACTGTTGGGACAGTAACTAGGAAAGGAAAAGAGTTGGCAGATTTGATGGAAAGGAAGAAAGGTGGAGTGTTGTGTGTACAGGAAACTAAATTTGAAGGGAAATAAAGCAAGAGAATTGGGAGGAGGCTTCACATGGTTGTACAGTGAAGCAAATGAGCAAGATTGAGATGGTGGAGGTATAGCAATATCCAAAGAATTAAAAAATAGTCTAGTCTGGGTGAATAGGAGAAGTGACAGGGTGATGAGTATCAAGCTTGGTCTTGGTGGGACTGAAGTTAATGTAATTTTTGTATATGCTCCTCAAGTGAGCTGTGAAGAAGCGGAGAAGGATGTTTTCCGAGCACAAATGGATGAAGATTTTAGGGAGGTACAAGAAGGAGAAAAGGTGATTGATAGTGGTGATCTAAATGGGCATGTTGGAGAGAGTTGAGAGATGATAGTGAGGGTACATGGAGGGTGGGGAGTAAGGGAGAGGAATGGGGAAGGGGAGAAAACAGTAGATTTTACCATGGCATCTGATTTGGTAATAGTTAACACTTTTTTTGGAAAAGAAAGTAAATCAGCTTGTCACTTACAGTACCTGAGGAAGGGAAAAGCCAAATAGACTTTCTAACATGAAGAAGATCTCATTTGAAAGAGATAAAGAATTCAAGGTCATAAATGGGGAAGTGTGACAGTACAGCATAAAGTAGTGGTTATGGACTGGGAGATCAGAATCAGCAGCTGAATAAAAGCAGAGCAAGCAGCACCAAGGATAAAGTGGTGGAGATTAAAAGAAAAAGGGCTTAACAATAGGTTTAAGAAAAAAGTATTAAATTAAGTGCAATCATTTGAGAGTGTGCATGAATGGCGGGAGAATAATAGCAAATTTGTATTAAAGGTTAGATGAAGAGATGCTGGGTAGGACAACAGAAAGGAGCCAAAGAGATATGGTGATGGAACAGAGAGATGCAGGATGTGATAAAGTGTAAGAAGATGGCAAAGAAGACATGGGATCAATCTGCATGAGAGAGACAGGAGTACCAGCAAAGTATGTGAGGTTTGTCCAGGATATGTATGAGTTAAAAGTAGTGTTGGGGTAACAGACAATATCCCAGTTAGAGTAGGTCTGCACCAGGGATCTTCTTCTTCCTTACCCATTTTATGTGGTCATGAATGGGTTGAGTCATGGAATAAAAGACCAATCTCCCTAGTGCATGCTTTTTTTGTGAGCAAAAGAGTGTTAGGAATGGAAGTACAGTACAGGGGAGGGAAAGAAAACAGAAACCAAAGTGGATGTGTATGAATATAGTAAAAAGTTCTGAAGAAAAGGTTTTGACTGAGGAGGAGGTGCAGGGCCGAGCTGTATGGAGTAGGATGATTAGGCACATCGACCCCACATAGAAGTGGGAAAAGATGAAGAGGAAGAAGAAGAAGAAGTAGTAGTAGTTGCAACATGAGTACTTAGTACAACAAAATTCTTACATGCATTTGTGAACAACATGCAAAACATTGCAGATCATCTGCAGTCCAGTTTTGAAAGTCACTGCTGATAGCTGCTGCTGTTAGGATGCCAAAAATAATAAGAAAAGGTGAAAAAATGATGCATAAGTAAATAAATATGGTGGTGTGTATACTTGATAGAGTCGGCAGTAAAAGATAATTGTATTTTTAGAAATTGCAAAATAAATTAATTTATCATATGTTAAATATTATAGTTTTCCAAAGAAAGTGAGTTGAATTATCTGAGTGATTTATGACTAAAATTGTTTTGTCAAGCATCAGGATTTCTGAATCTCTGTGCTGGAGGGCCACAGTAATTATAACTGGTCCAGTAACAGGAAAATTCCAGGTTGTAACTGAACTTAATTACATGCTGGATTTTCCTGTTTTTGTCCTAACTGTCAAAGCTACGGCATAGAAATTAGCAAATGTATTAATATCACTCTTACTCTTTTGTTTGCTTCTGAATAACATAGTTTTTAATGGATTTTAAAATGTCAAGCTTTATAGTGAAAATGCTTGACTGAAAACAACAAAAAGAGTCCTTAATGAATATAAAAAAAAGTGGTAGAAAGCAATTGCTAAATGTCTTCAAAGTTAGACATGACTCAGTACCTTCATGAAAACAAGAAGTCAGGTTGAACAAAGAAATTGATTAGCAACAGGAGTTCATCTGTGACATGGGTTCTCAATGTCGGTCCTGGGGACCCCTTTTCGTTGCAGGTTTTTGTTCCAACCAGCTTCTGTTTTTAATTGAACTCCTGGGCTGATTAAGTGAACTGATATTTCCCAAGTTCTGTGTTAAGGGAACAATATATTAATTAGAAAACTAAGTTTGCAGAAAAAAAATATTAAAATGTACCAAGCAGTTATATAGGAATAATGTATTTTTTTTTCTTTTTAACAGTATTTTCGTCTTGATTTTCATTCTACTTTTCAAGGTGTTCTAATTGTTTAATTAATCCATTATTTACTAATTAGTGGGCCTGACACTAAAGTGGTTGCAGCTTTTGATTATTCATTGTTGTTTCCCAGGGTGTCTGATCTGCTCGTTTTAAGTTGTCATTATTAAGATACAATGAAGGGGGAAAAACTGCACAGAGAAAGGGCAAAGTATAATGAAATCAACAAAAGAAAGTTAAGCATTTAAATCTATAGCAAAAGCAGATATATTTATAAATGTCTTATAAATGTAAAAATCATGCTGCTATGCTTTTTCTGAATGTCAAATAAAAGAAAAAAAATACCAGCTAATTAAATGAGCTCAGTGCTATCAGGTGTTGTCACTGATTAGTAATCTATTTGGAACAAAAACCTACAGCCACAGGGGGTCCTCAGGACCGAGTTTGAGAAACACTGATCTATGAGAATTAGCGGCTGCTTTGAGCCTGAGACATTCATCTGTGTATTGCTGAAGCAGTCAGACTGCATTTTGAGACTATGAGGGAGTGCTCATAGAATTATGTGAAATGATGTTTTTGTGCACTTATTTTTCTGTATCCTTGGTATCATTAAAGTAAAGATATGGCCATCATATTTGTTTGATAAAATACTAGGATTTACTGTTTTAAGGTGGTTATAAACCACTGAAATAAAATAGGTATCTTTTTAAGGTAGATACAGTAGATTATCTGGAGAAAGGGGTGGGTTTGATACAATTACTTAACATTTAGAACACGCTGCAGCCCATAGTATGCCCAACAAATGGAAAAAGTGATAATTGGGTTTTTTAAAAATTTTTAATTAGCAACCATTAATAAAAAGCTGTTAAACATTGCTTCCTCATATAGCTTTTGTGTTCCACATTGATGTAAGTGGGTAGAAAAATGTAATTATTTATTGGTTGATGCGCTTTTGGTTTATTCCTCACTGATCCTGAAGTTACAAAAATAGGTTCAGAAGATGGATTTATAGATGGTGGGGTTTCCCATATACAATAGAAATCCATTTCTTTTAAGCAGCCGTCCCTCCAGAGGTCAATAATTAAATGTCTACAGATCAAGAGTTTGTTTACTCTTCAAGAATTATGGGGATTTCTAAAAGAGAAACAGCATATTTTTAACTTCAATTCCAGATGAAGTACATTTATACTTTATGGGAATTTTAATTTGATACAGGCATAAAATGTTATGGTATTTATTTAAGACAGTATGTAGACAGTGTCAGCTCCTAGAAAATCTTGCATCCCTTCATGTCTTAAATCTAGTATTGAAATATTAACTCCACTACTAATATGCAAAATGTTTTTGTTTTTATATATTATTTTATGTATTAATCTGTTATTTGTAATTTTGTGCTGTGAAAATGCAAAATAGCAAAAAAAATTACCTTAGTTTGAATTGTCCATGCATCAGTATCTTCTTGAAAGTTGCTTATTACATTCCAGTTTGTCTTGAGGTTGTAATATTATGAAATCAAATAACTGACTGCTTTGGTTTTCGTGTTATTTTGAACTATTTCATGTAGTATTATTCCTTTAGCTTGATAGCTTTTTTTTCTTGAGTCAAAAATGTATTTAATTCGGAAATACCACATTAAAGTTATATCATTCCAGTATACAGTTATAATATGAATACATCTAAAACCATAAGAAAAACGTATAATTTGTATGGATGTCTTCAAAGTATTCTAAAATGTATTTGTATACATTTTTGCCCAGCAAATACAATACAGAAATAAACATAAGTGCTGTTAAACACAGTAATACATTCATTGTAACTTTATAGTGATCTATTCCTTTGTACAATTAGTTACATTCAACAAATCATCAAGTTTACACTTTTTAATGAAAAAATATTTTTTTGACTTCTGAGTAAAATCAGCAAAAGATCAAATATTTTAAAAGCAGGAACTTTCTAGAATTATAATAATTTCATAAAATGTTTTGCACAAGAAATACATTGAGAATAAACAATATTGTTTCAAGTTTTGATGATTGTTAAGAGAATATTGACTCTGAATGCTACTTACAACTTATAATTTATGCTTGTAATAGGCATAAATCATAAAAATCCAGATGGAACAGTGTTGAATTAAAATACCATTGTAGTATGAGTCAATGAATGTAGACATTGAGGTCTCTTTTTGTTAACATAAATCACAAAGTAGCTGTTCATTTTGAACAGCTGTTATGGTGACATTGGTTTTATGGTGCTGTACGTGAACAAGAACATCTTGAAGTATGCAATACAGACCCAAGCTATTTTAAGATGTCTTTATTCTCCCTTTTATACTAAATAAAAAAATCTAAAGGAGAACTGTCCAGTATGTATGCTTGTGTGGAAACTGGAATAATACAGAATGAATTTGCCATTAAAAACTATACTCATAAGGAAACACAACTTTATATTGTTACTGTATAATTTGAGTATTTTGCTACCATTCTCAGAAAGAAGAAAATTTAGATTGACCTTTAGTGTTACCAGCATTTGTGAATGATATGTACGAGGATTAGTTTTTAAAAGAAAATAAAAGTGTAATGCTAACATAATGTATATAATATATAAGAAATGCGTAAGTGATTGACTTGACATACTGTATATTTTAGAAAATGTTATATTGAAGCTTTAATGCATACATTAATAATTTTCCATTTGCTGTCTTTAAGTTTGATTAATTGTATAACTGCAACATAAATCTTTTAAAAGAGAAAAAAGAATGTTTATGCGCTGTCTGAAATTAGTTTAAAATTTTTGGCAAAATTATTATAGGCTTAGATGTAAAACTAGGGTTAAATATTCTTACAAAAACGTTGCATTTCTCCCCTGGAAATCTAATATGGTACATCTGTTGGCTGTGTGATCAGACCTTAGCATGTAAAAGAAATGTTAAATTAGGCATGCCATTGTATACATGCTTTCCAGAAAGAATATAATTATATTGTATGTAAACCTTTCAATTCATCTTGACAAGTGTGGTATTTCTCTAGTTTCTGCTTTGATGGATGTAAACTAAAGAGCACATCCCCCACCCCTTGTCTTTTTTGTGTTCATAGTGTAATCAATTGTCACAAACTCCTCCCTAACAAGGAAAAGGAACTCAGGTTTGTAGGAAGGTGCCAGTGCTAATTACATGGGCAGGGAAGACACAGCGTATAGTTGTCTGTTTTCACCTGTTAGCCAATAGCAGGACTATCTAGAGTGCAATAAAACAAGGTCACTGACCAGAAATTGATAAGAGGCTAAACAAGCTGTAGTCTGATATTCTGTCCCCAAACACAGCTGCTGCAGTCATCACAAAAGAATCTCAATTCAAACAAGCTAGCAAGTTACCTAGCACAATTAATGTTTTTAGTAACCTCTCTGAAACACATTTGCAGTGTGCATCCAGTTACCATAACTGTGGATCATAATTATTGGTATAATTGTTCAGGTAATGTTGCATTTTTTACCTTTTATGTGGATCATTTAAGTGCATCATAGTACATTATATGCTTTGGCAAAGTTATAATTGGGATTTACAGTATTTTCTGTATTTTATAACAGAAGTCAGAGTATTACTGGGACATATAAACACATTGATGTTTAATCTCTTGTTTTAGAGTTGCATAAGGGACTTTTTGTTTATGATGTTGTCACTGTTGAGAAGAAGGCAGATTTTCTTTAGGGATTCCATGTGGACTAATTCATTGTTTTATTTATTTTTTAATTTGTGGGCTTAAAAGAAGTAGTCTTGCAACCTTTGCATTCAGCTTCAGCCATTTTGAACCTTTGAAAAACAGAAAACTGTGGGTCTGTTTACATACTGGAAATTTCAGCAGAACACGTGCAACTGTAAAGCTGTCTTTATTGTAGCTTAGTGAGGCAGTTAAAATCTGCAGAAGTGGTTCATTGCAGTATCATCAAAAGACTTTTAAGATTTTGAACTGGTTTATGCATTAGTTTTTACAAAGCCTGTTAGACTTTTGGTTTATTTGTTCACTGCATTATTATTTGAATTTTAAATGTACATTTAGTTGTAATGCCATATATTGTCTTTATGCCAGGTATATAAATTATATTAAAGATATTTTTGAGATGCACCGGTAATGATAAAAATATATCATTGTTGTAACAGAAATTTTAATTTCAGTAGGAAGCATAATTAGAATTTGAGAATATTAAGGGTGAATGTTCCCTCATTATTTCCTCTCCTAACTGAAATTTATTATTAAGTTTAAGCAATTTTCTGGTGTTTTAAAAATACATTTTGGAAATAAAAAAGCACACTTGTCATTATGCTGACGATGTGTATAGACTTAAAATATACTATATACTTTTCCTTCTCTTCATTTCATTACATTATATAAACACTGCTGTGTATCAGCCTATACTGCAAACTTAGTTTGGTCTTTCAACAGAATTGCTTAACATACTTTCTAAGCATTATACCATAAAGAAAAATGTGGCTCTCACACATTATCTTTACATTAATCTTTGTTAGAGAATGCTTTCTCCCAAGTGCTGACCATTATTTGTTGACCAGAAGACAATAAGGGAACATTAAGCTAAAGAGTTACCTATGGGTGGCATGTTACTCTGATAATAGCAGATATCTGCCATTCCATTCCTGTTAGTAGTTTAGATTTAACTACTTTAGATTTAGGTTTTTTACTTAATAATATTTATTTTTTAAAATGATGCAGTTGTATTGTAGCCATAGTTTTGTATCTTCCAGTTTGAAAGAGTGAAGTGTAGGGTTTTTTGAGGTCAAATAAAAATAATATAGTTAAAAGAGAGAAGGAAAATGTTTTGAACTTTAGTGGCAATTCAGTATACTGCTGCATCTTAATTTGGTTGGCTTTTAACCTAACGATTTATTATTTTTAGGTAAGTTAAGATTACAGATCTAGTTCTTTTCAGAAAATGAAAAGAAAAAAGTAGCAGTAGCAGCAATCTGATTTTGACTACAGGGTATACTGGCTCCAGAGGGTCTCTGTAAATTTGTAGGAGAGTAGCTGGCTCATCATACCTTGCATCTGAAAACCAGTTAGAGGTAGCCTACAAATCATTCATTTTTCCACATCATCTTGGATGGAAGGTGAAATGCAATTGAGCCTCTACTCAGGATTAAGGTGAATGCCAAATACTGGTGGATGCAGCTACTTGTATATACAGTATTTGAAAAGTGGAAAATCCATGAGCTAACATTTAGGCATTACAGTAACTAATGTAGTATAAAATGCACAACATAAACTATATAAAAAGAAAATATGCCAAATTATGTGTTCAGTAGTTTATACAGCTCTAAAACAAAACAAATAACTTGAGAGTACTGAATATTCCTGTTTCAATGTTATCTTTTAGAAAACATCTCTTATGTCCAGTGTATACTGTATGTCTTTTAATTTAATCATATTAGTCAAATGAATGGAGAGAAAGGTAGTCTTTGGCAAGAGGCTAGCAGTTATTTGGTGTGCATCAAGTAAAAGCAAAATATATCAACCTTGTTTGATAATGTATTGACATAATGAGGAAGAATTGTTACAAATATTTTAAAAATACTATTATCAAAAGTGTAGTAAGTATAATTTCATTGCAATCATAGCTTGTCCATTATGCAGTTTTGCAGTTGAAGGTACAGTACCTTTATAGTTACATTGGTATTTTTTTATATTATTTGGCAAACTTATTTTTGAGCACTGAACTGAAATATTTTGAGAGTGTCATTATACATTTATGTTACTAGAAAAATAGAATTTAAGGATATTAAATGTTATTCTATATATTAATATTCATATTTTAAATAATAAATTAGTTATGATCTAAATGTATGCATATTCAACTTAGTATATATAAAGTGAACAATGGAGTGAAGCCATTCCTGCATTTGTCTATTTCTGTTAACATATTTACTTTCGAACAGGAATAGCAGAATCAAGGTTTGCATGCTACTTAAAACTCCTAGGTGCTCATTTAATAAAACGTTTAGCAATTCTTACATATATAGTTATAAACTGAAGTAATATTTGAGCAGGAGTGTTCATAATAAATGAAACCAAACTGTTGGTTTTGTCATGTTTTTGAGCAGCTTCGTCAATGATTGGTTAAATTTTTTTTCAAGTTAACCTAATTGTTAATTGGTCATAATTCTGTCATTATTTAATCCCAACCTGTGGTTACTTGTCAGAGGGTTGAAAAGTTTAAAGAAGGCATACAGAGAAAAGATAAAGATTTTATATGTTTTTAGTTAAATAATATCTGATGGTTCACAGTGGTTTAAAACCCCTCTTCTATTTATATGATCCTGTATGTACGCATCATCAAATCGACTAATAAAAAAAAGAACCTTAGAGAAACTTCAGCTCCAAACTTCAGTTGCCTTCTTATATACGTATATCTTGTTGTGTATTTATGAACATCTTGTATGGCCACTGCCTTAACTACTGATGGTGATGGCCTTCAACAGAAGGGGACAATTTGAATGACTACTTGTGTTTGCTCTGTATTGTCAGAAGTATCTAATTGTTGTGGTGGTGGTGCATCCATGATAAGCACATTTATTTTCATATTTAAAGGAAGTAATTCTGTACATGATGTGTTAATGTTCAAGTGCTTATTACTTTTTGTATTATAGGCCATGCTGAACTGAAATTGCAAGCACAACATGTGAATGGATAAATGAACAGTCTTATTCTGCTGTATGTTGAAATAAAGATTCTAGTTAAATTTCCAATTTTCAGATAGTGTCAAAATATGGGCCACTGCTTGCATGTTTCATAACATAGAATCCATAATCAAACACATTCATTCAGTTTCTCAATTACAAGTGCAAGTAACCAATGAACCTACCAAGCACATCCTTGCAATGTGGAAACAAAACCATAGTACTCACAGACATCAGGAGATATACTCCACACAGACAACGGCAGGGCTGGGATTCAAACTAGTTATTCCAGAGCTGTATGGCAGCAGCAATGTAAAGGCTCCTCCAGTAACATTTCAGTGGAAGATTAATTGATGTAAATGAAGCTACCTTTCACCCTCGATTTATGTATTGTTATTAGACATTGTATTAGACAGTTATAAATGTTTTAGCCACAGAATATTGCTTGTCCAGGATGGCTAACTTTACTCAGTGGTTGTTCAGGATATACTTTTTTGTTAGACATCAAACAGATGTCTTTCAGTCTTTTAATAAGACTTTAGCCTAAAAAGGGTTGTCAGGTTAAAAGGATTTTAGTTTTGTAGTTTTGCTTTAGTGCAGTGTAATAGCTATGTTCAGATGACATCAGTAGTCTTTCAGCACCATGATCCTGCATTTGTTTGTTTTTTTTTTTCCTTTTTTTGTGTAACTTAAGCAGTTCTTCAGGAATAAAAGGGTTGTGAGATGTTAAGATTCCAGAAATTACAACAGCATTGAAGTGTTGTGCAGTCCAACATAATCTCTTCAGACAGATAAACATACCACCTTTGTTTGCAGGTGCCTGCTAAGATGATGGAGCTCTTTCCTTGTTCCTGCTGGACAGTCCTTTTTCAGTTACTTGTGCTTCTGTTTTTAACAAACTTTGGAATTTCTAAAAACATAAACTTTTACAATGTAAAGCCACTAATGAATCGTAAGTAGTAGAAGAATGTTTTCTTATATGAATTTTCATTCCTAAATATTTCTGCAATTTATTTTTTGATAAGCATGCAAGCTTAATTTTGATTTTTTATTAGGTTTAAACATGATTGATGAATTTTATCCATTAAAACAAACTATATTGGATAAATTATGTCAATCTGACTAACAGTCATTTTCATTGACTAAGATAATTTTAAAATTACATTTAGTTTATTTCTTGTGCTTTTTTTTTGTTGTCACAACCTGGAAAAGAATACACATGTCTATTATCAATAATCTTTAAAATGTTCTTTTCACTGTAATTTTTCCTTGGTTTTTTTTTTATAAAAAACATTTTTTTATTCTTGCATTGACAGCAACACCTTTCCCGAACAGCTTCAAGTGCTTCACTTGTGACCATGCAGAAGATAATTACAACTGTAACAGATGGGCTGAAGACAAATGGTGCCCACAGTGTAAGTAGTCAAAAGCAATGAATGTCATTTCTTGGTGTGGCATCTGCTTTTTTTCTTTTAGTTCGTATGCAGCATCATCTTTAGCTAGTGTGGGTTTGATAATTATGTAAATAACAATACAGTGTTTAGTCTTAAATAAGCAAGATGCAATGTCATCATCAAATTAAGAGCTAAAATGTTTTTTGAAACAATTTTCTTGTGAATGACTTTGAAATATGTGAAAACTGTAAGCCTGTGTTTGGAACAAAAACCTTTGAAACACAAAATTTTCAGGAGTAGAACTTCCTGAGTGATAATGTGCATAACAGATAAAATCTAAATGTTATTTTACAAGAAAACTTTTGGAGAAAGAATAGCTTAAATTTCAGAAATACTTTTATTTAACAGATACAGAATACTGCATGACAGTTCACCATTTTACAAGTCAGGGCAGAAGCAAATCAGTAACAAAGAGATGTGCTTTTAAGGAAGAATGTCGAGCTGTGGGATGTAGACATCACAGAGATACAGGTCATACGGTAAGCTTTTGTCAGTCTTTTAAAATAATTATATATTAATATAAAATTATTCCTTTTTTTATTTAGCAGATACCTCTACTCAAATAAAACTGGGTTTCAAAAGGTCAGGAAACAAGCAATATGATTTAGTGCTTAGCGAGATAATACAAAATTTATAGTCTCATGAGAATAATATGTCATAATATGATGTTATCATTAGAAGGTGGGGATAACTGCTGGACAGAAAAAAAACATTGCTGCCAGTTTAGAAAAACAATTAGTCTTCTTGTAGTAATTACTATAATGATAGCCAAAGTAAAAAAAATGTTTTGTGGTATACTATCTTATATTGGAAGGTAATATAAAATGTATTTATATTTCAGGAGTGCATCTCTTGTTGTGAAGGCATGGTCTGCAATGTTGAGGTCCCAACAAATCACACTAATGCAGTATTTTATATGGCACAGTCTTGGAGATCCTCAGGACCCAGAATTTCTGCAGTTAGAACTATAACTTTCAGCATTACAGTGTTTGTATCTTTATTTTCATGAAAAAAAAACTTCTTTTAGTTACTGAAAACATAAGGATGATTAATTACACCAGATGTACAAGAGAAATATTCAATTGTGAATATATGGAAAGAAAGACCATTGTGCAATGGTGCAATGACTTATCAGTCTGATGTGTAAAACAGTGCTGAGAAAAGACTGTTCATGGGAATATTCAGTTGAGTTAATGTGAAACTAATTCAGAAACAAAAGGAACATATTACATGTTTAACTCATATGGTACTTATCTGACTTATGCTTTGAATCTCAGCCAATGACATTTTAAGGAAAACTCAACATGAGTAGATTTTGCTTTTAAGTAAACATTTGTACTGCACTTCACAATTCTAAAAAGCAGTATTTAATGACAGCATTATATCTTCCAACATCAGTAACATATGTATACAGTAGTTTGATGATTTTATATGCAGTCTAGATTTCAGGGCCCGTATTTATCAAGAATCTTAGAATTACTCTCAGGAATTGCACTAAAACTCAGACTAGGATAAGAATGTGTCCTACCTCAGACTAGGACAAGAAACGTTTTTGTGAAGTAACCTACACCTACTCCCAGCTAGCAGTAAAAGTTCATGTTTGAGAATGAATAACATCACAATTTCATGGCAGCCAAAGCCGCAAAATGGTACTCTTAACGATGATATTGTAGTTGAAAATCATGATATGTTTTGTAGTTTTCTGATACTAACACTATGACTTCACTACAAAGATAATTATAAAAATAATAATAAAAGGTAGAAGGAGAACATAATGTGGTAGATTAGTGAGCTAACAACATCTTAAATAATACCGTAACAAGCACCATGATGGAAAGACTGAGAAACACACACACAGAATGAAGAGTAAAGCCAGATAACATGCTTGCTTATTTAACAATGAAAGGTCCACAGCTGCACTTGCAGAAGAATAAACGTTGTGCTGTTAAGGCCACTAGAAGCACCTCATAAAGTAACAGTTATATTGAAAGTAGCCCCTTTATATGTCGGGTTTACTCTTCAGGTATATATTATAGTATGCTGTGCCTCTGTCTGTGACTTTGTATTCTGTGAGACTGTATTTATCCAATACCACAGGAGTCTGCACCTGCCTTCTTTAAACTTCCCAGGCTTATAATCTATCATTTTAATTTTCCAGGGGCTCATAGAATGCAGAAGTCTGCATACCTGTGTGACATTTCACTGTCAGTCAACCATCCTGCTCCACTTAATTTCAGGATAATATATTGGCTACCACAGTATAGTTTACATCCATGAGTACCTGTGTGTTTATAGTATGATATGCTTGTGATTCACATATGCATGCTTATTCATACTTGAGGAAATGATGTGCATGTGGGGCTGATTTGCATGAATGCTGCTTGTGTTAACATCACCTCATGTGGAGAGGTGGGGAAATGTATTGATCTGGGTATTACCTCACATGTTGGAATGGGGTTCAAAGTTTGATAATTCAAGGAATAGTTGGTTGCGACATACCCAAATAATAATTACTGCAGAGATGCATTGTACATTTAACATTACAAACATTTTAATTTTGGCTGGCAGTGCATGTTTTTTCTGTGTAAATGAAACAATCACATAACATACACGATTTGTTAGTAATATTATTCCATCCCTGGCAAATTAATATTTTTTATGAGTTTATTGCAGTACAGCAATTCCAAAACATTCTGACTTTTTCCAGTATGTGTGCTAATCACTGCCTGAACTGTCTTCTGGCAGCTCTTAGCGAGTTGGGACAGTTCACAAGCTCTCCTAAATCCTGGTGAAGTTAGGAGTAGTTTCCTAAATTAGGAAATTTCACTCCTACTCCTAAAAGTAAAAGCAAATTTGTGTCACTTTGAGTTAGCTGGGACAGTTTTCATACTCAGACACTTGATAAATATGGACACAGGTTTCAAAATACTGTATTTGCTAAAATTTGAAGAAATGGTTCAAATCTAATAAAGAAGAAAATGTATGTAATATCATATTTGACATGGTTGTTTATGCTTTAAAGTTTAAAAAGAGGAATGTCAAATCATACTTCCTTTAATTGAAAGGATATTTTGTAAAACATTTTTGATATTTAATTATTCATAATGTATATTTATATGATAACTGTGCTTCAGTGTTTGTGTACATTGATACATGTAACAAAGTGTATTCAAATACATTTAATAAATAAAAAAAGTTTTAAGTCTGTTTTATTTAATCATAGTACTTTTTTGCATTACTGCAGTATTTTAAATGGAAATACAATATGCTTGTTCAAAAAGACATTATTATTTCCAAATAATATGTATCTATCACTGCAGGTTGGATCTGAGTCCTAATACATAGTGGGAAGGAAATCGACTGAAGATATTTTTGTAATTATGTTTAAACCAAGTAGAGGGGAATAACATTTGTTTTGAAATCGCTCTTTGTAACAATATCACATTTCCAAATTCGTCCCTTTATCGAATATTTTTTACATATGATAAACATAGTTATTTCTGCACTTTTTTTTAAAGAAATGTGGAAGGTCAAAACAAGTACTACATGGATATGAGTAATACATTGGGTTTGTTAACATCTTTGAAAAAATGAAGAGTCCTGTTTGTACTGAAATTCAAACATGCTCAGAGAAACCAGATGCATAATTTAATTATCCACATTTCAGAAAGTGTTGTTAATGCTTACTGTATATTAGGTACTTTTGGTTTATATACTTTATACTGTATGTCAGCAACTGTAAATTGTAAGACATTTTATCATTTGAAAAAGCTGTGATATCTACAGAACTATAAAGATGAAGAAACTCTTTTGTATAGAATTTTATATAGCTAGTATTGGTCTGCATAATTTGTATAGATATGTACCTCATAAAGTAGATTAGATTTTCAAATCACTGGCCAGCATGCAGAGTTCAAATCCCATTTGGTGTGTCTTCTGAGAAGATTTTGCATTTTCTCATTTAATTTGTTTGAAATAAATATTTGATTTTGTATCGCTTATAAAATACTGAAGCCGCTGCTGCTTTTAATTAAATAGTATAAATGTATATATAGTTTCAGTCAATCAGTGAGAGAGGAATGACTCACTGTAACTTGGTGTGTTTCCATAAATGTATATGTAAAGTGGATTTTAGATTTTATTTATGCTAAACTGCATTCCACATTGAACAGACTACTACAGATTTTTTTTGTAACTGAAACAAATTATAATAATTAAAGGGTTATTATATGAACTGGTAAAACAGTATACATTGGATGAGACTGGTAAGTAAATATAAATATACTGTATGTGCACAATACTGTTTTGCTCACCAACTGTAAATAAAAGATTAAACCTGATATTCTTTACTTTTTCTCCATCATCTACAGTATAAATAAAATAGGGTATATTATTATTGTTATGTTATGCTTGCATTGGCTTTGTACACCTATGACTACAGCTGAGTCAACCTAAGTACTTTTAAGTTGTATATGTTCAACCTTTGGCCACAATGGGAGTTGACTCAAGGTCCTTCGGGACAGCTGTCCTATTTGTATACTAATTGTTTTTTGTTTTGCTCAGTACACTGACTAAAAATATGTATGTCAGACCAAATAAACTTTGCATACGTTCCCATTTTTAAGCAGATTTTCTTTTGTTTGAAGATGTGTGTCGTATATTTTTTATTTTTGTTATTTATTTTGTAAATGCCCCTAGTTCATCTAACTTATATGGTAAGGATGTGTTTCAGTTAGTTAAAAATGTGTTTTACAGTTGGAGAACAGGCAGATAAACTGTGTGTTAGGATCAAAGAGTGAGTCAGAAAAGAGCTGAACCCGCTAACTTTAGGTTTAACATCTGACAATACAATTCTAGGCTAGCCTGACACCTCTAAACTGTCCCAGAATAAGTTAGTTTTGGCACATGCATGAGCATTTCCAGTGATGGACAGGTATCTATAAACCATCAGTGCTTTTTTTGAATGAGCAACTAAAACAAAATGTAGTACAAATTAACAATCCAGTCAATAAGCAATCTGTAAGAATAGTTTATTTGCAACTGTTTGTGCAGTAATGAAGGCCTGTAGACCTCAAGGATTTAAAGTGAAGAACACTGTAATGTGAGGCATTATATTTAAAAAAACAATGAAGAGATTAGTTGCAACAAATCTGTATATCTCCGAAAACAACAGTGCTCTCCCTGTTTTAAGATTTTACCCACGATACCCTGAAGAGCACTGTCTTGACAGATTTGCCAACCAAATGAGAGAGTCTGTTTAGCTAGCCAAGGAACTCCTTTGTTAATCCAGGACCGTGCACAATTAAGGGATTGTTGGTCATTTCTAGTGTAAAGTATTCAGTTTGCTCAAAGGTTTTAAATTGACCATTTGAGTACTGCTTTGTATTATAATTGAGAGTTAATGGGTACCATTACCTTCATTATGGGCTTATTTGTGAATAAATTGTTGGGAGTGTTCCCATCCGTCAGGGCTGGGCAATTGAGGGACATGAATAAGAATCAGTGGCTGGATGCTTTTGGATTAAGAAAGCATTACAACTGGTGGCCTTTTTAAAGAATGGGTTGTTATCTTTGTTTACGTCAAGTAGGCAGACAGTACATTATGTGTCCCAAGGGGAAAATTCAGCTTTTACAGAAGCTCAAGGAATATTGTAACAAACAACAACAACCCTCAAAAGCACACAAGAACTTCTAAGTTAGCTAAAGTTAAGAGAGCATTCGCAGTTGGGCATCGTAAAGGCAAATTGCCATAGGCATAGATGAGCCCCAGAAGCATTTCTTGGCACACTTCTTTTGAATAGTTTGTTGGCTAGAAGTACTTAATAATGGCCTGTCAGAGAGAATATGTGCAGCATATTGGCCATCGGTTTTGTCTTCATTTTCTCCTCTGCCACTACCTCCAGTGGGTCGAAGTGTACCCTATGCATGCTACTACACCAATCCAGCAGCCTGTCACTGATATAGTCTCCCAAATACTTGCAATAGTGCACTAAACTTCCTGAATACAGACCGAACATAGATACTCTTTGATGTGGCAAAAGGCAATAGTCA
Organism: Polypterus senegalus; assembly: GCF_016835505.1. Taxonomy (NCBI): domain Eukaryota; kingdom Metazoa; phylum Chordata; class Cladistia; order Polypteriformes; family Polypteridae; genus Polypterus; species Polypterus senegalus. The sequence goes on along the minus strand of NC_053159.1, from coordinate 140,417,826 downwards.
GTTCCTTGGTTTTGCTAATGTTGAGTTGCAGCAATGTTATTTGCACCAAGAGACAAACTTCTCCTCCTGACTCCTATACTCATCCTCCTTAACTGTCACTGTTTAGCTCTTTGAGAAGAGAAAGTATAGTAGATGCTTCATGAACCATATTAGATTAATAAAATTATGATGCTCTATTATATTTCGAAGCATAAAACATTTTATATAGCATTTATTTGAAAATACAACATTTATTATCGTAACACAAGGTCTTTTAATTAGCATTTTCGAATTAAACATCTGCTAGATATTGTATGTGGCATGTTACTGTGTTTATGCAGCTGGTACCTCAGATGCTGTGGACTTTGTGTGTCCTCCTTTTGTTTGTGTGGATTGCCTTCTACATTTTCAGGCATGCTGTCAGGTTAGGGCTTTTCAACCCTTGTTGTCAAGAACACTTTGTAACTGCTGTTTTTTCTTCAGCTTGTTTATTGTTAATCACAGGCCATCTGCTGCTATTAATCAAGCTTCTTCTTCAGTTAGATTGCTTGGACTTTCCGTAGTCTTTGAAGTTGTGGATATGAAGCAGTGTATATTTTACTTTGAAATGTACAGTGATATATTTTAAGAACATATTCATACTAGTCAAAAAATAAACCACTGTCTTTCTCTTTTTTAACTAATCTTAATTTACTTCATTGCCTAGGTTTTACTCACTTGTTTCTCAGAAGAAATGAACTGAAAATAAGCAAGCACAGGGGTAAATGACTACATCATAAGCAGATGTTTTTTTCTTTCTATTATCAGTACCTGTGAGTGTTGATCATGTGAGTTCTTTTAAAAGGAGCAAAATCTTAAACACTGGAGTGAGATGTTCTGCTCTTTTATAAAAGACACTCGCCCTTCAGGAATTTTCCTTAAGACACTACTGACTACAAAGAGAAGAAAAATTGTGCTTTATTATAAAAAAGTCTGACTGCAATAATGAAGGATATTGCAGGTTCCCTCTAATTATATGAAGCACAGGGGGCAGGTAATTAAATATACACACAGTATATAAGGAATGGTACACCATTTTCAACAAGTTGATGTAAAAGTACTTCATATCCTTTATTTCTATTATCAGAACAGCAAATTTAAAATGTTCATTCTAAACCCAATAAAATGTTATGCATGTTTAAAAGATTGAACATGAAAATACAGTGTGTGGGCAGCACGGTAGCCCAGTGGTAGCTCTGCAGCCTCACAGTAAGATGACCAGAATTCATGTCCCAGGTGCTTTCTATGTGTAGGTTGCATGCTCTCCTTGTGTCCCTGTGAGTTTCCTCAGGGTACTCTGGTTTCCTGTGACAGGAAACATGCAGGTTAGGTAACCTTTCATTGCTTAATTGACTGTAGTGTTTGTGGGTGTGTGTGGACAGGTGCCCCATTCAGATGTTGTTCCTGCCTTGCATCCTGTAATTGTTGGGATGGGCTCCACTTTCCCCACCCCAATGCCATGGATAAGCGGATTAGGATAATGAATGTATGAACTATAGTGTATGAAGAAAAAACTGAATGTGAATATGGAAAACACAATGTGATGCATCTGTTCATGCACATGTTGCAGACTATCAGGTATCTAAGCTCAGTGGACAAAAAAAAAATGAGTCAACGTTCATGTAAGAAGTGATACATACTCAGACACCAACAGGGGGCACTCCAGTATGAATATCGTTCTACAGATAGCTGTTTTGTATGCTGCGGAGTTTTGACTGTGATGAGGAGGAGTAGTGGTGCACCACATGTGTTTGATTCTGTCTATGAAAAATGACAGTGGTGAATGATTGGCAAAACATTGTTATTGCTTTTGGCTGTGCCAAAGAGCATAGTGTACAGGACGTTGTTGACTTTGTGAGTGTGTCAAAACCATACTGTCCAACAGTTCTTCTAACTATGGCATATATCAAAGTCAACCGCTAATAGTAGCCACAACTGGGGGAGAAAGATGGTGCTCACATATAACGACTGTCACCGTGTGTCATGCATTGTGACAGCAAGCAAGTCCCACAGGTGTCCAAGCTTTTATTAATCACTTACAAACCTTCTGCTTGTGTAAATGTGGACTTGGAACTAACTCTGTTACCTTTGATGCTTCACCTCCAGAGTGAACACAGAATGGCTACACCATTCTTCTAAGATAACAATGTAACATGCACATGGTTAGAACTGTGTATGACTGGTACAAAGAACATTCGGAATTATTCTCACATCTCGACTGGTCCGCAAAATCCCCAGATTTAAAATCCCCTATAAAATCTGTGGAATTATTTGGAGCAACGTGAAACTCCAGTGACCAATCTGGGTTTGTGCCGAGATTTGGTACTAGAAGAGTAGATGATAATATAGCATAATTTAGCACTTTGAGCTACTGTTTATATGAAAATGTGCTATATAAATAAATGTTGTTGTTGTTGTTGTAATATGATGTTGCCTACCACTGCAAACGAATGGCATCCATGACACACAAAATTGCAGTTGTTCTACTAGATAAGACTTAGCCAGGGTTGACTTTTTTTTTTGGTCTGGTGTGCTTAGTTAAAAAAAGCTGTTAACATTTGAAAAAGTATACTCTTGCTGCTTTGTATTACGTTTTGTTGAATTTGGTTCTTTAACAAATAAAATGCCATGGTCTTAAGGAGTAATAGATGCATGAGGCATAGGGTTTGAGAGAATAAAGTTGTGTAGGTGGAGTTCCGGTAATTTCTGCTATTGGCTGCTAATGTATTTTAAAATTCTATGAAGGTGTGAAAAAAACATGTCAAACTAAATGTAAATAACTTGAATTTCTTAGGATCTATTAAGGATGATTAAATATTCAGCAAAGAAAATCGGAAAATGAAAAATGATTGTAAATGCTGCCACAGAACACTTCAGAATTACTGATAAAATCAAAGAGCAACTACAGATAGTGTGCATTTTGTTATCTGATGAATAGTTTGTGTGTTGTAAAGGAAATCTGACAGGTCAAATGAACACCAATGTAAGTTTTCCACAAAGTGTTTTTTTTTTGTATTTTTCAGACTGTAGAGTGGGTTGGAGAGTTTTAGAGTTATGGATATTAAAAAATGCACTTGTATGATTTGCATGCAATGCTAAAGTGGCCGTACAGTATGTGTGTTCACCCCTTGATGGACTCTCCCCTGCCCAGGGATTGCTCCTGCCTTGCGTCCTGCGCTTGGGCTGAGCTCCAGGATAAACCATTCTGCATGGTGTTTGCGTACTTTAAACTAAACTGATTGATTGAAAGCAGGTTTGAAAGATTGATGGTCTTGAAAGGAGATACATGAATAGAGTGGAGTCAAATTTTAGTTGCAATGCCGATTTTAGCCATTACTCTGAAACGAATGGGCAGAAGCGGCCGGTTACGGTGGCACTTGAGGCTCAGGGTGAACTCCTTGCGCTAACGGTGACTCTGTTGTCTGTATTCACGCACGTACCCGAAAATCTTCGTCGTGACTCTGGGGTAGCGCATTCCAGTGCAGGCCTGGAAATCGTTAGGGCTTTGAAAAGGAATGGATAGTGCACTTCGGGCTTATCGCTTGGTTACCTCGAATAAGCAGCAGCGCGACTCGCTCGCTTGCTCACCCGCCCGCCCTGTCCTGCCGCGCCTGTTTTGATCTCATCGCCGGCCCCTCCTATCTCGTGTCAGTTTTCCTACCTGCTCGGGATCGGCGGCGTACCCACCAGCCGAGTTTTTTTTTTGTTCCGACTCAGTTCGCACCTACGGTCCGGAGGTCTTCGGCTGGAAGGTAACGTGCTGCTGTGTTCCTTCTATACGACGAATTAAGTTATTTCGTTGGTAGCTTAGCTTTAATAATGAAACCTTCGCCCGCGGTAAACGGTGCAAAACAAAACAAAACAAAAGCACTATTCACCCAACAATGGAGTTTTTTTTTCCTCTTGTAGCGAAACTACACCACACCTACTGAAGTGTTTTACTTACCTGCCCCCTTGTAATTGTGCAGCTTCAAAAAGCAGAATACCTTTGTGTAACGTATGCATAGAGCCCATTTTTTGAGAAGCGCGTGTTTGTTTTCGTGGTGAGATCAACGAGAGATAAGAGTGGCGTGTATCCCGCAGACCGCACGGCGGACACCGGAGGAGCCGAGCCGGGCCGCGCCGTGCGTTCAGTGGGGCATGTGGGTGCAGCACTTCGGCGTTGTTCTAAAGTGCCTTCTGCTGCTCCACCCTCATTATATGAACGCATTGAAAGATGTGCAGCTTGGATAGATGGATTGTGAGGAAGTGTATTGCTGGAGGGACCAGCTCTTTGAAGTCAATGTCGTGACACTACGATTTATGCAGTAACTTAATCTCACAATGTGTGGCTTGTGAATGACATAACGTGATGAATCCTAGCTAATCCACATCCAGATCGGCCGTTCTGGCAGCAAACAGGCTGTAAGCCAGACCGCAGGCATTGACAGGGTGCCAGTCCATCACAGGACCCACACACATTCTACCAACATTGAATAACCCAGCCAGCCTAACCTACACCCGTTAGGAGATAAAACCCACACAGACAAGGGCTAGGTGTGGGGTCTGAGCCCAGGACTGGCAGCACATACTCTGGTTGGTGGATTGACAGTAAAATTAGAGGAATGGCAGACACTGAAGAAGAGATGAAAAAATTCAAAAAGATCTGGACAGATTTCAGAAGTGGGTGAGCACATGGAAAATGTAGAAACGTGCCAAGGAAACATACATTCTAAATGCAAGATGGTAGACATTGTCGTACACTAAGCAACCTCTGAAAAAGATTTTACCAAAGTGTTTTCAGCATCAAAGCAATGGGCAGAAGCAAATAAAAAAGCAAATCAAATGTTAGGTTATATTGTAAAAACTCTTGAATATAAATTGAAGAACATTATGCATAATGCACTAGTTAGACCACATCTGTAGTATTGTGTGCAGTCTGGTTGTCCCACTACAAAAAAGACTTGGCAGCACTTGAAGCTGTGAAGAGGAGAACAAACAGGTGCATCCCAGGGCTTAAGAACATGTCGTACACCAATAGGCTCAGGGAATGAAACCTGTTTAGTCCGTAGTAGAGGTGTGGGGACCAAATTCAAGTCTGTAAAACCTACAAAGACATAAGTAAAGTAGAATTAGAGAAATTCTTACAGCTTAAATTTGAATCACGTAGTTGAGGACACCAGTGGGAATAATGGGGCAGTTAACTTAGGACTGAAGACAGGAAGCCCTCCTTTACGCAAAGAGTTATGAGAGTCTGGAACAAACTACTGAGACATGTAGTTGAAGCAGAAACCTTGAAAACCTTTAAGAAGTATCTGGATGAGATAGTGGAACAACTGAGTTGTTAGCTAAACAAACGAGCTTGATGGACCAAATGGCCTCCTCTTGTTTGTCAAATTTCTTATGTTCTTAGTACGCACATGCAGCAGCTCTAACCCCACTTTGATTTTCATGATTATAAATGCATTCAGTCAGACTTAAATGCAAAGCTTTTAATAGAAATATGATTTTTTTTTATTTATATTTGTTTTATTTGAATAAAATGACATTGCTTACGGTCAAGTTGAACTTATACAACAAATGGCTTCAGAAAGTTAAAAAAAAGAAAGCAGGAACAAAAAAAAGATGAAACCTAACAAAACAGAATTCAACACCCATTCTGAAAAGTATGGGTTTTATTCATGATCGGAGCAAACATCTACTATGTCACTGTTTTTTAGATTATACATTTCATATGTTACTGAGCTGAAAAAAATCAATATGACAAAATGAATGGATATTCAAAGCAAGAACCCTGTGGTGCAGCAAAAGGAAAAAAAAATAGAAGGTGAAAGATGCAGTTTTGCTGGGAAAAAAACAAACAAAAAAAAAACTAAATTATGATTTCAGCAGATAGTCCAGAAACAGCTACTGTTACTGCATCTAGCAGCAGTCTGCACTCCTATAACACCGACACAGATGTGAATAGCATAGCATTCTGGAAGACAATGAGACCACTGCAGAAGATAAAACACACCCAACAAAGACAAACCTGGATGAATGAAACCCTCTGTTATGTGGTCTTTCATTTTATTTGGTGCTAAAAACACACCCACAGACCAAAAACATGCAGGTTTAGTGGATTGGTGATCCTAAATTGGCCCTAGTGTGTGGTGGGATGTGTGTGTTTGTCCTACAAGGGACTGGCGCCTTGTCCAGAGTTTGTTCCTGCCTTATGCCCTGTGCTAGCTGGGAGAGGTGCCAACACTCCACCATGACTCTGTTCAGGACTGAGGAGGTTATAAAGTGACTGACATTGCTCAATTAACTTTTATTATTTGTTTTCTTCACAAGTGGGTATAAGCCTTTAAGTAGTGTTGCATTGATGTTTGTTAACTGCACCATCAGAAGAAAGTTGATTTCCCACAGATGTGATGTTGCACTCACCAATTCGTTTGTTACATTAATTGTAATGTGTAAATGAACAAAAAAAAAGGTAATGAAGACCCAATATAGTTGTTTTTCCCTAGTTCGAGTCCTGTTCCTAATTTATTATTGACATTTATGATTTCCATAATGTTTTCATTTGACTATTGGAAGTAGTAAGGTAAGGAGTGGCCTTTAGATTTCTACATTAAACTGCATTTTCCATGTGCTCACCCACTTCTAAAATCTGTCTGGATCCTTTTGAATTTTTTCATGTCTTCCTTAGTGTCTGCCATTCCTCCAATTTTACTGTCAATCCACTAACCAGAGTATGTGCTGCCTGTCCTGGGCTCAGACCCCACACCTAGCCATTGTCTGTGTGGGTTTTATGCCACATCTCCAAACAGGTGTAGGTTAGGCTGGCTGGGTTATTCAATGTTGGTAGAATGTGTGTGGGTCCTGTGATGGCACCATGGGGCCCATGCGGGTCTTAATCAGGCTTTGTCTGGCCATGACTTCATATTGTTAAAATAAAATGATTCAAGTTAGTGTGGCAAATTTAGGAATATGCTGGATATGACATATGTGACAGTTAAACTTCTGCTGTATGGACCTGAGTCTTGGTCACCATTTCCGAAAATGGAGGACACCAAGTCCATCTATTCAACTGTCCCATTGTTTAGTGTTCTTTTATGCTGTGTCCTGAATGGTGGCTCTGAGGCTAGGGATCTGCTCCAACAATTGGAAGGTTGTCGGGTCGAATCCTTTGATCAAGGTTCTTAACCTGCAATTGCTTTGTCTTGGGTATGACGTTAACATGCATACAGCCCAGCAAGCAGATCCTCCAACTTGCATGGGAAAAATCCGAGGTTGGTGGCAGGATTGGCACTTCAGCCACTGTAATAAAAAAAAAACCTCACACTATTCCATTCGAACTAGTGTGGGGCTGAGGTGTCACCCATTGAATGACTGCGCTGGGGTCCTAATTTGGGATCCTGAGGTGGTTTGTTGTTTGGTGGGTTCAGCAACGTTCTGTATCAGTGCATTCTACCAACCTCTCTCTTTTATGCTTCTGTGGGTTGGAACAGAGACTGTGCCTCTCTGGATAACAACAGTTACAATGCAAGAAACAACTACTGGTCAACCCAGAATACAGTTTGGTAGAGTGAATATTGTCTACTGCCTTTTTTTGGCCTACAACGTATAAAATAACAAGTTCAAATTACACAAGGCTGCTTATTTCTTTTTAGTACTAATACTGCTAGGATTATGCTTGTTTTTTTCCATTTCTTGCACTTCTCCATTAACATCTATATAATAAAAGCCCAGTGCGATGTCCGTGTCCGGGTCCGCGTTCCTTTTGGCTGTATAGCTGCCCCATTGAAAAGCCCCAGGTGTCCCTTCTCAGAATTCCTGCTTACCCTCCTCCGTTCTTTCCCCTTTGCTTTTATTTTTCCTGTTCCCGAAAATCTTTTCAAAACAAAAGTAAAGAAATAGACAGAGCGTCACATTAACGCGTCTTCTCCCTCTGCCTATTAAATAATCAATAAAATGAAATAAAAAAATCACGAAAGAAACAGAAACCACAACCTACCCTTACAGCGTCCACCGCGCTTCTGGCGTTACAGCCAAACACGTGGTGTATGCAGGTTATGAGGTGTGACGCTAATTAACGCCCGTACTACAATAGATTATATTGTTGATATACTATTAGCTATTTACAGGGATCAACTCTTTTGGGGAAGTTCATAACAAAAAAAAATTAAATTATAACTAAAATGTGCACTTGAGTATTTTGAGCCCCACGTCTGAGTCGGATGGTTCCCCTGGTCACCAATTCGTGTGTTTCACTAGGCCCACTATGCCTTTCCATCTTCACCTACCCATGTGCACTTGTACGGAGGAGACCTTACGGAACAATGACGAAATGAAATGCAACTAAACCTGCTGCTGCGAGAGAGGACACATTACAGCGTGATCATGAAGCAAAGAGGCAAAGGCGTGATAGTCGCTCGCAAGAAACGGACACTCAGCATTCACACAGATTAGCTGAACGATGTGTCTCTGCCGCACAACAAAAGGCAACTGAAACCCCTACAGAGAGAGAAGACCGATTACGCCTTGATCGCGAAAGAAAGAGGCAAAAGTGTGCCAATGAGACGCCCGACGAGAGGTCGTTACGACTGAGTCCTTCAACTGTGGTCATCCAACGCGCAGCGTAGCGCGCGCCAAGTTGCTAATTTTTTGAATAAAATAAAGCTGCAAAAATTGGAGAAATAGTAAGATATGGAAGGAAAGTGTATTAGGGAATCTAATAGATGAGGATGGGTACTGTACCATGTTGTCACTAATCACCATTCATACCAGCAGATTTGCATTGTCTTTCCTTATCGTTGATGAGTTCAGTTCAATTTGCATTTCTTTGCAGTGCTCATTACGGAGTCCAGATACAAAGGTTTTTCAGGTACAGTATTTACAGCCAAACTGTATTAATGGTTAAGTACAAACCATACCTTATTTACAACACACAAAAATAGTGCAGTTTAAATTTTATTGACATAAAATAATTCATCCATTTTCCTATCTCTTTATCCTGGGAAGAGTCATGGGGTAGCTGGAGCCTGTCATAGCAATCATAGGGCACAAGGCAGGAGCAACACCTGGACAGGGTGCCAGCCCTTTCCAGGGCGAACATACACACACTAAGGCCAATTTAGCATTGCCAATTGACCTAATCTTCATGAGTTTGGACTGTGGGAGGAAAACCATTTGGACACGGGGAAAATACGCAAGCTCCATGCAGAGAACACACAGAACATGAACCTTGTCCTCTTAAGGCCGGGTTTATACTTCACGCGATGCATGCTGCAACGGACGCTCCTGCTACACAAGTGTTTTACTGTTTATACTTGTGCACGTACTTTATATAAATCTGGAGGAATTCTCCAGGTGGCAGTGCGAGATATCATCACAGTGAGAACAGGTTTGGCTTTGCTGTGTTGTGAACTGCCTGGAACACCCATTAAATTCAGATAACACCTTCCCACAGTATCTCATTTAATCATGTTTAATGATTACATCCATCAATCCAGGGATGTGTCCATTCCAGCAAGCATTGGGCACGAGGCTGAAACAATCCCTGGACGGGGCATCAGCTCATCGCAAGGTGAATACAAGCACTCACATACACTAGCATCATTTTAGTGTCACCAAATCTGCATATCTTTGGAAGGAAACTGGAGCACACTGTGGAAACCCAGCAGGAAAACATGTAAGCTCCAGGCAGGGAATACCAGCGACGTGACTCCCTGCGAGACTGCAGCGCAACAGCTCCACCACCGTGTCACCCCCATGTGTGTAATTTTTAACAGTGTTCATTATTTAAACGAATTTAGTGATCTATCTGTAAAAAGTAACATACTGTACATGCTTTAATGCATCTCTTCATGAAAGTTATATCAAGTATAAATCTTAGGATTCTAAATGTGCAGAGAGTTGGAATATCATAAATTTAATGTGTTCTGTGTGGCGATTGCTGCTGTCGGGTCAGGAGGAAGCCCAGAAAAAAAAAACAGCAGAAAAGATGGTATGTGAGACTTTTAAAATTTATTCTGTCATTATGATCAGGAATATGCGACACTTGAATATAAAAGCACCTTTTTTCATTTGTATGTCGGCATTTTGCTTCACCACATCGAAGCATTCATCAAACATCGAAGCACACACATTGAACCTGCTAGGATCCGGAACGTGGTTTTCTGTCACATGTAGATAGTAAACAGAGACACTGACGTCACGTTCTGACTTTTATTACACTGCGGTCCCCGACTTTTTGCTGGTACTGCAACTCGCGCACATGTTGCGTTCATTTCTAAGGACCTGCTCAGAGGATGCGTCAAATGAACACTGGGAACACGTAGCGGCCATGATGCGTACACATTCTGAGTGTGAAGTATAAACAAGCCCTTACTGTGAGGCAGCAGTGCTACCACTTGCCACAGATAATATAATGTCTTTGACATTATAATTGAGATATAGACAGAATACAATGCAGTGAAAATGAAACACCAGTCAAGTATATTTTTAGAAAAAAACAAATGTGTGGGAGAGCCATTGGCCAGTTATAACAGACTAAGTCCCCTTACTGATGTCCTATTCCAAAATGGCCACCCTTCTTCCTTTTCAACATTCTGTAATATCATAAAGAGCGTATATGCTGAGCAATGTAGTAATAACAGATTAAATGTTTTTACCATTTAATCCCAAGGCACCCAGTTTCTGTGGATTCCCTTTTCATGGGCAGGAGTAGTTTTCTGGCAAAGTAGCATTTGCACCAAGTGGCACAGCAGGATCTTCACAAGGGTAGACTTAGTGTAATCTTTTTGCTGGGCCTGGGACCAGTGCCTGCTGGAGAAGTTATATCTTGCTTGCTCCCGACTACCTTTGCTTGTAGGTTTCTTTTCTGTTTTCATTAACCCTTGGGTTGACTATTTCACTTCTGCCCTCCACGACTTTGTTACAAGAAATGACTACATCTGTTTACCCATTTTATAGAAGCTGGTTCATCCATTTTCAGTGCAGTGGTGTAGCTTTCACCAGGCACTATCTATCATGCACACAATCACACTCATTTTGGGCCAGCTGTCAGACTGAGGAAATGGAGTACCTGGAGAAAACCCTCTGATATACTGGGAACTTACAAACTCCATGCACACGCAGACCAAGCTGCAAGCTACACAAAGATCCCTGAAGAAAGAGACTACATTGCTACCCATCAAGTGATATCAGAAATTATACACATTCACAATTCAGCTATTTTTTTGGTGTTGTTAAACAATTTGAATTTGTGTTGCAGCTCATTATATTGTAAATAAATACAGCAAATTAAGGAAAAGGTTACATTTTTCAGATGGAAAGTATAAAATAAATTTAAAAATCAAATTTAAGGGTAATACATGGTTGGGACTCCATTCTATTCCATAATATTATTTATTAATCCACATTTAGTAATGCACGTAATACTTTGTTTCCCAGAGTATTTTCCTACATTTGAATTCATCCAGTCCATCTCTTATTAAACCTACCTAAAGTATTTTATTAGTTTAACCTAAAGTAATTTTCTGTTGTTTACATTTTAAAATGTTAGCAGTAATGCAGTATGAATATTCTTGGGAGTGTAGGCGGAACTACATGCTAGTTATCTGTGAGTTGATGATAGGGACAGATGTCAGTCTTGAATATATATTTTGGTACATTTTTTGCAGTGAGCTTATGAAAAAGCACAAAACGTCTGCCTGCTCACAAACTCCTGTATTTACTACCTTGGATAACACTTGTGTGCTTGTTTTATATAATACAATCTCTGACATGCCTATTAAATCGGTATTGTGCCAGGCGCCTGCAAAGCATCTGGTATCACACCTGTCTTAAAAATCAAGAATACTTTACTAATTACAGATTTATTTCAAACCTTCCATTTTGGGCTCATCTGTCTTATGCTTATCAGTCTGGTTTTAGGGCAAAGGAGAGCACCAAAGCTGCCTTGATGAAGGTTGTGATTAATTTTCTTATAGCTTTGGATAACAGTAACAGCTCTGTTCTAATACTACTATGTCTTTCAGTGGCTTTTGAGACCGGGTGTCATTTTAAATTCATTCAACATGTTGAATTTTATTTGGTGTTATGGTTTTATAATTTCCTTGGTTTCAGTCTTACCTAACTAGGAGGCAGAAATTTGTGCCTATTTTCATCCACCCTAACCCTATCCCTGTAACACAGTGTGTTCCACAGGGCTGAGTAGGTAACCCATTTCTTTTTATTATTGATTGTGTCCCGTTTTTTGATGGTATAAGGCAGAAAGGCTTGAGATTTTATTTCTGTGCAGGTGAAACTAAGATTAATGTTCATACTAGGTGTACTCTGACTTCCAATCAGATTTGCTGATTGAGAGTGTTTTTCATAACTGTTTAAAAAATGTAATTGCATATAAAGTAAGCAGTGCTGCTTATAGATTCTAAGACCCTTGTTAAATCTGCTGGCAACTTCAGTATTCATATCAATGTTTGCACTACCTCTTCTTCAGAAGTTAGGATCTTGGGTGTCGTTTTGAATTCTCATTTGAGCCTCGTATTAGGAATGTTACCAGATCTTATTACTTTCAGGAACATTTTTATACACTAGACCAGGGGTCGCCAAGTTTGGTCCTGGACCACCATGGCGGCAGGTTTTCATTCTAACCCACTTTAATTGAGTGCCCTGCTTGTGCTGTTAATGAAGGTCTTGTGAATTCATTTTTATTGAATTGCTTTTTTAAGATTTGGCCCACCTGAATTTCTTCATTGTTCCTCTGCTTCATTTCTTTCCTTAAATGGCACCCAAACAGAAATGAAATGTGAAGTTAGGGAGCCAACAGAAGACCAGCTAAGTCAGGGCCTCAAATTCCAACCAACCAACCAGCTGCTTAGTGAGGTGCCAATTCCTGTCGTTAATTTAACCTGTTCTTTAATTCCATGGCTTATTGCTGCTCTCGTGGTGCATTAGCAGACATTTCCGAAATTGTTGATTTTCTAAGAGCTCTGTTAAAATGTTTTGCGGACCTGAGCAGATTGACATTTCTGAGACCTTCATCTTTCTTTATTTTCAGATATTGTATGATGGACACCAGTTGTTTTGGCTCATTTTGTATCTCATTATTGTTTGGCTGCTAATTAAGGAAAAAGAAACAATTAAGGGGTCTGAGTCTTCAAGAGCAAATCAATTAAAATCAGATCAAAAGACGTTAATTAGCAGCAAAAACAGGTCACTCATTCAGAAAAGGGTTAGAATGAAAACCTGCAGCAACGGTGGTCCTCCAGGACTGGAGTTGGCGACCCCTACACTAGACTTCTCTTGCTGATTGTGCTGCTCTAACACCTGTCCATGCTTTTGTCACCTCCTGTACTGATTATTGTAATAAGCAAAGTGCTACACTGTTCACAGCATGTCCAAAAATCTGGAGCTAGAATTTCAACCCACTAAATCATGCAAACGTACAATTTCTTCACTTCTTTCTGCTTCTTTGATATATCAGTGATTTGAGACTGGCTATCCACAGTTTCATTGGTTTACTGGATCAGACATAAATAACTGTTATTTTCTGGTTCTGCACTTAGTTAATAGGCTGTTTGTGATCAGGCTTAGTTTTTGGATTTATGAGTGATATACTGTATATTTCACTTGTTGTTTTAAGGTGTATGACTTTATTTTCCTCAGAGTTCCGTTCATCTATATTGCTTTTGAAAGTTTACGTCAATTGTTCGTATATAGGGTGGTCCAGATCTAATTATGCAATTTTCATTACGCTGTAACTTAAGTTTATTACACAGAAAATCACCCGAAAAATCCTGGACCATCGAGAAGTGTGTGAACTGACGACATGAAGAATCATCTTTGAGCCGAAATGGAATCGTCCCTAAATCAAAGTCATCCAGACGATCTGGATCTGCATAATTAGATCTGGACCACCCTGTATTTAGTTTTTGTCATATTCTTTAATGACAGTAGATTGGCTGTGTTGAATGCTGTGCTTGTTATATGCATCCACATTTTTCTGTTTGTTTTCTGGATCTGGAGTGGAGATGTTAGTGATATATTAACAGTCCATAAGCAAGCATATAAGGTTGTTCAATAGTTCTGTCTGTCTTTCTAGCATGTTACATTATTACACACCATGTCGTAATCTGTGGTCCACTAAGGAAGGGTTACCTGCTGTCCCCAATATTAAACACAAGTTACTAGGTGACTATATAGTTCTTCAGTACCCAATTTATGGTACACCCTACTTCTCTGTATTCAACCATCCTCTACAATTGCTGGTTTTAAATCTAAGTTGCAGACTTCTAGTCATAAACAGAGTTATATATGCTAATTGTATTTTGTTATTAATTTGATAGTTTTATCTTTGTTTACCTATTTTCTTTTTTGACTTTGTGCATAAACAAGTTAAACTCATTTTCCTTGGATGTCATTAAAGGCACCTAAATAAAATGTTTAATTTTTATTTGAAAAGTGAAAAGCAAAATGCACTGGGAAAACATGGAAACTCTACAGCCTGTAGTAATATCCGTATATATATTGAATGTACTTGTTTGTATATATAAGATGGAATAATTTTCCAAATCCTTACACCAATACAAGGTCATTTTCGGCTGAACACAACAGCACCTTATGGAAGACATGAACCACCGTTAGTTCTGGTACACTCTCACAGACACATACACAGAGTCTCCATTTAGTCTATCCTGAATACCCTGGGAATGTGAGAAGAGATGTCCCAGAGAAAAAGCTTTGAGTTGGCATCCTTAAACACTTTACCTCCCGTTCAGGCAGGTTTAGTAAATCATTTAAAGGTCACAAATAAGTAGGAGGTAAGAATAGAACCAGCAACCTTGTGTTGTCAGTGCTCAAGTCCAACACCTTAGGCACACAATGAAATGAAAGTGAACAAAGGGTGCGTAATCTACAAGTCTCATCTTTAAAAATAAAAATCATAAGCCTTCAATCACACACTTCATTGTATTCATATCATTGTCCTAAACCAGGATTTCAAGCTCAGAAGGCTTGAGTAGCTACAGGTTTTCTGCCCTCCAGTTCCAGAGTGTGGGACCCCTGACCTGACAGGCTACATGATCTTAACTCCATTACACATGAACAGAGAGGGCAAAATCAAGTTTTTCAACATTTTCAAAGTCGGCATTCATATTTTCATGTACTAACATACAGTATGTGTAGTTAAACTAGATCTAGAAATTAGCTTTTCGCTCAATGGATTTTGGACAGTTTAGCAAATTACCAAATTTTGACAAAAGGATGAACATGGCTGTGGTGAATATGCATTTTAAGAAGAGGGAGGAACATAGGGTGACGTACAAGAGTGGAGGAAGATGCGCACAGGTAGATTACATCCTATGCAGAAGAGTCAATCTGAAGGAGATTGAAGACTGCAAAGTGGTGGCAGGGGAAAGTGTAGGTAAGCAGCATAGGATGGTGGTCTGTAGGATGACGTTGGAGATCAAGAAGAGGAAGAGAGTGAGGGCAGAGCCAAGGATCAAATGGTGGAAGTTGAAAAAGTAAGACTGCAATGAGTTTAGGGAGGAGGTGAGACAGGCACTGCGTGGCAGTGAAGAATTACAAGAGAGCTGGGAAACTACAGCAGATGTAGTAAGGGTGACAGCAAGAAGGGTGCTTGGTGTGACATCTGGAAAGAGGAAGGAGGAAAAGGATACCTGGTGGTAGAATGAGGAAATACAAGAGAGTATACAGAGGAAGAGGATGGCAAAGAAGAAGTGGGATAGTCAGAGAGATGCAGAAAATAGACAAGAGTACAAGGAGATAAGGCACAAGGTGAAGACAGAGGTGGTGAAGACTAAAGAAAAGGCATATGATGAGTTGTATGAGAGGTTGGACACTAAGGAGGGAAAAAAAGGACCTGTACCGATTGGTTAGACAGAGGGACCAAGCTGGGAAAGATGTGCAGCAGGTTAGGGTGATAAAGGATAAAGATAGAAACGTACTCACAAGCAAGGAGAGTGTGTTGAGCAGATGGAAAGAGTACTTTGAGAGGCTGATGAATGAAGGGAATGAAAGAGAGAAGAGGGTGGATGATGTGGAGATAGTGAATCAGGAGTGCAATGGATTAGGAAGGAGGAAGTAAGGACAGCTATGAAGAGGATGAAAAATGGAAAGGCCGTTGGTCCAGATGACATACCTATGGAAGCATGGAGGTGATTAGGAAAGATGGCAGTGGAGTTTTTAACAAGATTTTTTAATGGAATCTTGGAAAGTGAGAGGATGCCTGAGGAGTGGAGAAGAAGTGTACTGGTGCCGATATTTTAGAATAAGGGGGATGTGCAGGACTGCAGTAACTACAGGGGAATAAAATTGATGAGACACAGCATGAAGTTATGGAAAAGAGTAGTGGAAGCTAGGTTAAGAAGTGAGGTGATGATTAGTGAGCAGTAGTATGGTTTCATGCCAAGAAAGAGCACCACAGATGCAATGTTTGCTCTGAGGATGTTGATAGAGAAGTTTAGAGAAGGCCAGAAGGAGTTGCATTGTGTCTTTGTGGACCCGGAGAAAGCATATGACGGGGTCCCTCAAGAGGAGCTATGGTATTGTATGAGGAAGTCGGGAGTGGCAGAGAAGTATGTAAGAGTTGTACAGGATATGTATGAGGTAAGTGTGACTGTGGTGAGGTCTGCGGTAGGAGCATCGGATGCATTCAGCGTGGAGGTGGGATTACATCAGGGATCGGCTCTGAGCCCTTTCTTATTTGCAATGGTGATGGACAGGTTGACAGATGAGATTAGACAGGAGTCCCTGTGGACTATGATGTTTGGTGATGACATTGTGATCTGTAGCGATAGTAGGGGAGTATGCTCTAGAGAGGAGAGGAATGAAGGTCAGTAGGAACAAGACAGAATACATGTGTGTAAATGAGAAGGAGGTCAGTGGAATGGTGAGGATGCAGGGAGTACTGTTGGTGAAGGTGGATTAGTTTAAATACTTGGGATCAACAGTACAGAGGAATGGGGATTGTGGAAGAGATGTGAAAAAGAGAGTGCAGGCAGGGTGGAATGAGTGGTGAAAAGTGTCAGGAGTAATTTGTGACAGACGGGTATCAGCAAGAGTGAAAGGGAAGGTCTACAGGAGGGTAGTGAGACCAGCTATGTTATATGGGTTGGAGAAGGTGGCACTGACCAGAAAGCAGGAGACAGAGCTGGAGGTGGCAGAATTAAAGATGCTAAGATTTGCATTGGGTGTGACGAGGATGGATAGGATTAGAAATGAGTACATTAGAGGGTCAGCTCAAGTTGGACGGTTGGGAGACAAAGTCAGAGAAGCGAGATTGCGTTGGTTTGGACATGAGAAGGATGCTAAGGATAGAGCTGCCAGGGAAGAGGAATAGAGTAAGGCCTAAGCAAAGGTTTATGGAACTGGTGAGAAAGGACATCCAGGTGATGGGTGTAACAGAACAAGATGCAGAGAACAGAAAGAAATGGAAGAAGATGATCCACTGTGGCAACCCCTAAGGGGAGCAGCCAAAAGAAGAAGAAGAAGCAAATTACCAAGTCATGTACTTGTCTGTTATAAAAATATCGAAATTAAATATTGGGATAACTTTCTTATTATCTAATGACAATGCTGAATGAATAGTTTCATTTGTTTTGTTGTTTTATGTAAGATGTTACATTCTTGCTTAATGGAGATAATTTTCACTGCTTCTTTTTTCGCAGAGGAAAGAGTTTACTTAAAAAGAGGCCTTGGTTTCTGTTTAAAACGGTACTTGATCTGGTAAAATACCAGAACCCTTTCCTAGTGGTCCATCAAAGCTATGACCTAGAAAATATTATAGCTCTTGAAGACTAATGCCTATTCTTCTGTAATTATACTTCAGCAGTATTTTAAAGTTACAGCAAGATCATCTATGGTTTAACTCTTTAGATTTAGCCCTAATAAAATGACAGCACTCTGTCGTTTTACTAGTAATAAAATTAAATATACAGTACATGTATTTTTTGAAGACCAAAACTTGCCTGGAGGTACTTGTAAATCAAGTATATCCTGTGTAGTGCATGGCAGGACCAAAGTATTAAAACAAAGTAGATTCAGTGTACAGGTATATATTTTATATCTCATAAATAAGGATTTGAAACAAATAGACTGACAGGATGTATAGTGGACAACAATTATATGTTTTTTGATAAAACCATCCAGTGTAGGGGATGCATGCAACACTATGATGGATCTTAGAAGTAAAGTTGAAATTGCCCTAGAGTCATTATTCTATGCAGTTGCAATTCAACCAGCCATGCTCTAAAATACTGGGTTAGTTTGTAGTCCATCTGGGCCCTGGGAGTTTCCCACATGACTTTGGGTGTGTATACTCCATGAAGAAGATATTCCAAAAGGGATTTAAATCTGGGATATAAAAGTATAAGGTGACTACAGCACTACCCATTCTGCTGCTCATATATTATCTTCTCACTTCTTTTTTATTCTTGTATTCTCATCTAAATCCACAGGCCAAATAAGCTAAACATGCTCAGATGTTATTGCTCCTTTAATCTTTTGCCAGATGTACAGTGAACTGGAACCTGGCATATGTTGGTTCCGGCGTTGTATTAAATGCTTCTGGGAGAGGCTCCAGGACTTATGACATTCACCTGGGTTAACAGGCCCATTACATTTTAGATAAGTGGGTAAACTTCTCCCTAATGGTACAGAATCACATTCATCAAACATTGTTTATTGTAAGATCTTTGGCAATGTAGCCTTAAGCAAACTTAATGTCTGCCTTGTGAGGCAATGGTGTTCCATCTAGATCATTTGCAGGAACTGTGCACTGGCAAACAACAGTTTAGAAAATGGATGGATGGATGGATTTTCTTTTCAGGAATTGTTATTCTTGGAGTGTCCCTATCAGTGACCTCTCAACCAGTTTGCATGCAGGCTGAATTGCATGACATCACCTGCTGTTTTCAAGAAATTGTTTACTAGACTGCTTTTAATGATTAGTTATCCATTCATTATCCAACCTGCTATATCCTATATCCTTACTACAGGGTCACGGGGGGTCTGCTGGACTCAATCCCAGCCAACATAGGGCGCAAGGTGAAGTAAGTAATTACTAGTTTTCATGTGCATTTTCAGCTGTAAAGCACAAGGCAAAATCCAGAAGGTGCATTACTTTTCTTATGGCAGCATATATATATACAGTAATCCCTCGCTATATCGCACTTCGACTTTCACGGCTTCACTCTATCGTGGATTTTATATATAAGCATGCAGTATCTAAATATTTTACACAGATTTTTCGCTGCTTCGCGGGTTTCTGCGGGCAATGAGTCTTTTTACTTCTGGTACATGCTTCCTCAGTTGGTTTGCCCAGTTGATTTCATACAAGGGACGATATTGGCGGATGGCTGAGAAGCTATCCAATCAGAGCACGCAGTTAAGTTCCTGTGTGCTGATTGGCTCAGCAACAGAGCGCCGAATTCGATTCCGCTGCGGTAACCAGGAAGTCTCGCCTTGCTCATTCAGCATCAATGTGTTTCACTGTGTAAAGAGTTAACTTTTGTGCTCTTTTGTGTTTATCTTTGTGCATAGTAAAGCCCTTCATTATGGCTCCAAAACAATCTGCTCCTGCTACTGCGCAAAACAAGTTATAAGTGGACGTAATAAGGCGGTAGTCCGAATGGAATCTGCTTTAGGGATTTGGATTGAAAACTGCCGGAATAAGAAAAACGGCGGTGCTACACATTCGCCTGAAGAGGCTCCTTTAGAAGAGCTGTAACGCTCTCCTTTGTTGTGCAGTAAACTTAAACTCATCGTTATCGGACAAATCGTTGTGTCATTGTTGGTGAGTAACCATAATTAATTTTCTATTTACAGTACTTAGTACCTGTACGTACGTTTAGTGTCACTGTACACTCATTTTACTGTATACCATTTTTCTTGCATTGTACGTATTTATTGCTGGTGGCCTGTCTATCATAATGGCTGTAACATATGTGATATTGGAGATGCTCGTTATCTTTAAAATAATATTTAGGTTTTACTGTATATAAACAGTGTGTTTACATACATAATTTCAACAAATTTTACCTAATATCTAAGAGAATTCAAAGGATTTATGCTGTATAACTGTGCGTGAAATGTTTATAAGAGTGTGGGAGAGTTTATAAGGGCTTAAAATATATAAAAATAACCATATGAACATATGGTTTTTACTTTGCGGATTTTCACCTTTCGTGGAGGGTTCTGGAACGCAACCCCAGCAATTGAGGAGGGATCACTGTGTGTGTGTGTGTGTATATATATATGCAGATTAGGTGCATTGGTGATTCTAAATTGTCCCTAGTGTGTGCTTGCTGTGTATGCGCCCTGCCCGGGGTTTGTTTCCTGCCTTGCACCCTGTGTCTGTCTATCTATCTATCTATCTATCTATCTATCTATCTATCTATCTATCTATCTATCTATCTATCTATCTATCTATCTATCTATCTATCTATCTATCTATCTATCTATCTAAAGGACAAAAATAAGGCAGATGTAGGAAGAACTAGACAAATATAAGAAGAACTTAACATAGGAATAAGAAGGGAAGTGCGTACAGAAGGAAAAGGGACAAGGGATGAACTCATGCCGACTAAGGCAGAGCATTCCCTGGAACCACAACTAAGTGACCAGAGACTAGATAGATAGATAGATAGATAGATAGATAGATAGATAGATAGATAGACAGACACTGAAACAGCCAGAAGTCCAAAACACGTGCGTCCTCTGCCTCCTGACTCGGGGTCCCCAACTGGAGTGAGGCAGTGCCTTTTATAACGCACCCGGATGTACTCCAGGTACTCCGTGATGATCCTCCTGCAGCACTTCCTGGTGTGGCGGAAGTGCTGCATGGGCACCCAGAAGCACCCCAGGTGTACCTGCTTCCTGTTATGGCGGAAGTGCTGCAGTCCATATCTCTGGGACTACCCGGGCGTCCTCTGGTGGTGGCCACGGGCCCTAACAGGGTTGAGCTTCTACGCTCCGATTCCATGGCCCCCATGCAGACCGGGGCGGCTGTACCCTCTTGTCCCGGGGGAGATATTGTCCCTCTATTGGTCCTTCCACCTTCCAAGCGTTCTGGCTGTGCAGATTCCCCAACTGTCCACCTGTCTGTCTATCTATCTATCTATCTATCTATCTATCTATCTATCTATGACCTATAAATATCTGGGAGTGCAGCTAGATGACAAATTGGACTGGACTGCCAATACTGATGCTCTATGTAAGAAAGGTCAGAGCCGACTATACTTTCTTAGACGGTTGGCGTCCTTCAACATCTGCAATAAGATGCTGCAGATGTTCTACCAGACAGTTGTTGGAAGTGCCCTCTTCTACGCAGTGGTGTGCTGGGGAGGCAGCATAAAGATGAAAGACGCCTCACGCCTGGACAAACTTGTTAAGAAGGCAGGCTCTATTGTAGGAGTAAAATTGGACAGTTTAACGTCTGTGGCAGAGCGACGGGCATTAAGAAAACTCCTGTCAATCATGAAGAATCTGTCTTTCTTCAGTAAAGATTTAATTTCCCCTTGGGTACAAATAAAGTTTCATAAATCATTGTTAAGCATGTTTTAGGTGGCATCATGCTGTAGCTGCAGTTAAGACATCTGATGAGGCCCTGTCTGAAGTACAGTGATATCTTGGTATACGTCCTTAATCCATTCCAGATCCTTTGACTTATACCAAACAGGACGTATACCCAATGAATTTTTCCCATAAGAAAGGGAAAATGATTAATCCGTTCCCATAAAAAAAATCCTATTGTTATTGGCATATTATACATTGATGGGGTTGTATAAAATAATTTAAACACTGCTTAATACTAAAATACATAATACAAAAGCAATTAGATGCAATACATGAAAATTTAACCTCACTTTACTTTTTAATAACGTCTTTGTTTTTCACAATCGTTGATATCGTCGTTCTAGGCATACAGTCGTGGCTTTCTCTTGAGAGAGGTAAACAAGGGTAGCGCGCGGTGTTCTAAGATGTGAGTCATATTCCAAACAAAGGTCGTATACCAAGCAAAGTTTTTCACATCCAAACAGGACGTATACCAATTTGGACTCATTCCAAAGCAGACATGAGGTACCACTATGCAATGTACTGTATGTCATTTTGATTTTTGTGTTAGAAGAAGAAAGGCATGACAGTGCTTGAGAAAGCCCAGAGAGGAAATACTGGGTCAATTCCAGGACTGTGTAGTTTAAGAGGGAAGTTTGTAGGAGTTGAATCAATTTAGCCTCTCAAAACAAGATTAAGAGGTAACATAAAGGAAGTTTTATGTCATATGGTGTAACTGGTATTCAATGAAAAAGCTTTTTTTTAATGCAGACATCTACAAAAATGTAGAATTAACTGCCAAGCGATGAAGCTGATAGTTGCTCCAGTGGGTGGGGTTTTGGGGGTGGTGGTTTGGACATGTTAGATGAAAAGGAGTAGGACGTGCTGGTTTGAATAGCTTTTTCTTATCAAAACCTTTTATCTTCTTATCATTACCACTACATTGTCACTTAAATCACTCTGTTATTCTGCTGTCAGGCTCTTGTTTCGTCATGTCTGCATAAAATGAGCAAATGCTGACAAACACGTCCAAAATAGTAATAGATGTTCCCATTTAGAATGTTGTTTGTTTAAGTTACACTTGAAAATGAACTGCTTAGTTAGTATCTTGAAGCCATAGGCTCTGCTTTACTTCTTTGGTCCAACAGGCACAGTACTGCACAGATTAGATTTTGCAGCATAAATAATTTCAACCACACCTGAAACTTTTTAATCAAAGTAGTATCAAAGCCATTTTAAACATTTTCGCCAGTAAACTGAATTTTTAATTAATCAAATTAGGCCTTGACTCCAAGCATTATGGATTACAACAACTGGTAAGGAGCTTATTAACAGTAGCACTGAGATGATTACATTTAGTAATTCTGAAATATAAAATTCTGTCATGCATACAATGTTGTGAGAATAGGCCTTAGTTTTGCAATTCTGAGCTGGATTAAGTGAGTCTGGAGAGAATATATTGATGGACTTTTTGAAGGGCCAGAACTGGAGTGGAAGGTTTGATGGGTGCATTGATGAGGACATGAGTCAGATGGAAACGGTGTACATTCCGAGTGATTTTTGTCTGCAGAGAAACAAGTGAGGTTGTTGTTGACTGTGTGATTGTGTGGAAACTGCAATGAGTTTAAAAGTGGAGAGTGAACAGGGATGGTGGGGGTGTGCCCTAGGGTCAGACACCAGGCAGAAGAACATAAGTAGAGAAGTAAGCAATGAATTAGATACAAAGTTCTCTATTTCAGTATCTACAGTGTCCCACACAGCCA
Source organism: Polypterus senegalus (assembly GCF_016835505.1). Taxonomy (NCBI): domain Eukaryota; kingdom Metazoa; phylum Chordata; class Cladistia; order Polypteriformes; family Polypteridae; genus Polypterus; species Polypterus senegalus. The sequence goes on along the minus strand of NC_053159.1, from coordinate 140,394,502 downwards.
GAACAGTGATGGTGTTATAGTTATGTGTAAATAGTTTGCAGTTCAGTTCCTTTAGTTTCCTTATATAGCTATAGAACTAATTTGTATTTTACAAGGGGAACAGGTTGCTTGCAATGACCCAACAAGAATAAGTGAAAAGAAGATGACATACACCAATGCAATAATGTACTTTAGTATTTTAGAATAAGATGTGACAGCCTCGTGAAGGAAATGGTAGCTCAACTTCACACATGGCTGTAACAAAGCACCACTCACTTCTTACAACTTCAGAAGCGTCAAGCTAAATGCAATAATTTTGTCTTTTCTGTTTACTTGATTGTTGTATGCGGAGATAAAATGCATTTGCATTTCCATTCATCTTAAATGTGGCAGTTGCAGATGGAAACATTCCAGTGCTGAATCCAGTGGATAACAAAGTGACTTTAGTAATTAAGCTATGAAAAAATATGTACAGTGAATAATTCTAAGTTGTGTTTATTTTTAAACATATGTAATAATTGTATACTTAATTTAAAAAAGTACTACCGTATATACTCGCAGATAAGTTCTCCAGCAGATAAGCCGGGACTTGATTTTATCGTATAATTTCTGGTATTTTATAATGGCGGTCGTATAAGTTGAATGCAGAAAACTCACGCTATTGGTCCAAGAGATTATGATATGCTAACGCCCACCTGAGAGAGTAACCATGGAGCACATTGCCTTTTTTTTCTATGTGGGTGCGGCAATGCACTGTGTGTGCTCCTAACCTCTCTCTCTCTCTCTCTCTCTCTCTCTGTCTCTCTTGTGCCTACATAACCACATGGTAATACCAGAACTATTCCGAAGCAACGTTTGAACTGCTTTGTGTGTCTTACACCCTCATACAACTTTATCGTAAGAGCATCCCTTATTTACAATGAAGCGTTCAGTCAGAAGAAAACATGAAGCTGGTTTTAAAAGTCGTTGAAGTAGCGAAATAAATCGGTAACTGCGCTGCTACAACAAAATTCAATGCGTCTGAGAAACTGGTGCAAGATTGGAGGAGGCAAGAAGATGTAAAAAAAAATAAAAAATTAAGTATCGCATTTTCGAACAGGTGTATAAGTCGGGGTCTGATTTTATGATTGATTTTTTCGTGGTTTCAAGACTCCAACTTATACATGAGTATATACGGTACTTAAGCCAAGTAGTAGTGAGCAGATTTTGTTATCAAAAATATCTGCAGTGACAAATTCTGTATTTTTGTGATTGCTGATTATTATTTATTATTATAATTATTATTATTATATCATTGAGCACCTTAGTGGTAACCCTGAACATGGATTTGGAATTTTATGTAAAAACGGTTAAACCTGTGTGACTCTTGGGTTATGTTGTCATTATATGATGTAAACTGTTAAGCACAAATAATACACATCACAATATTCTATTGCCATCTATTGAATAAAATAACACAATGCTGCAAAAAAATTCCTATGTGTTCTGCCACTCTATGGTAACACATCAGTTTCCTTGAGTGGGGCAAAGCCTTCAACCAGAACACACAATGCCATGTAAATGAATAACTTAAAGACAGTTTTAGAACAAACTGAAACTTAATTTAAATTATTAGTTGAATGCAATGTAGCAACTGTTTATGTTCATGTCAGGGAAACTGTGGAAGCCACAAAACCTTGCACTGTGGTAGCCTACAATAACACAATCAATATGTCAGTTGTTTGGATAAGGCAGTGACATTCTACCCTCTCATGCACAAGCAAACAGAAAAAGTACTGCAAGCGTGCAAAGGAAAAATGCTTGTACTGTTCCGATTGCTATGTTGTGAGGCTGTGAGTTATTGTCTGTTTCAAAACATATCACACAAATGTTGTATACTAAGTCTGCATCAGTACAACAGTGGTCACTAGACATACCTTTGTTACTGTATTTATGCTAATATTTTGGTATTTATATATTTATGTTAAATGTAGTAACATTTTTTGTTGTTGAAAATAATTTAACCTCTTAGGCTCGATTTTCATTGATTTTTGTAAAGCATTTGACTCAGTTGATCGAGCTGCCCTGTGGGACATCCTGAGGGTTCGCGGGATCCCCTCAAGGTTGCCGGATATCATGGCCAGCCTGTACACTGGTACTGTGAGTGCTGTGCAGAGTGGAGGCAGAACCTCTGTGTTTTTCCCAGGTGATTCTGGGCTTCGTCAGGGGTGTGTTCTTGCTCCTACTCTGTTCAATCCTTGTATGGACTGGGGGTTAGGCAAGGTCGCGGGGTCCAGCATCTGTTGGTGAAGAAAGATTCACTGATTTCGACTTTGCTGACAATGCTGTGATCTTCGCGGAGTCAATGGAGGTTCTGATCAGGGCACTCGAGAGACTGAGCGAGAAGTCTGAGTGTCTAGGTTTGCGAGTGTCCTGGATAAAAACCAAGATCTTTTGGTGTTGGCCTTTACTGACCTCTTTGGCACAGCAATCAGCAGTGTGTCTGTTTGCAGAGATAGTGTCGACCTTGTCGAGAGGTTTACTTCCCTTGGCAGTGACATTTATGTCTCTGGTGACTCTTACTATGAAGTCAGTAGACGGATTGGGAGAGCATGGGGGTCATGAGGTCGGAAAGGGGTGTGTGGCTCTCCCAATATCTATGCAAAACGATGAAGGTCCAAGTCTTTAGAGTCCTGGTGCTTCCTGTCTTGCTATATGGTTGCGAGACATAGATGATATCAAGTAACCCGAGACGAAGACTGGACTCCTTTGGTGCTGTGTCTCCCCGGAAAATCCTTGGGTACTGCTGGTTTGACTTTGTGTCGAATGAGTGGTTGCACATGGAGTCCCAAATGAGGCACATTACCTGCATTGTGAGGGAGTGCCAGTTACGGCACTATGGCCATGTGGCACGTTCCCCCGAGAGTGATCCAGCTCGTAAGATCCTCATTGTTGGGGACCCGAGTGGCTGGACCAGGCGAAGGGGTCGCCCACATAACACCTGGCTGCAACAGATAGAGGGTCATTTCTGGAGGGTGAGACTGGACCGTGTGTCTGCCTGGGGGGTTGCCAAACAGGATCCTGAGTTGTTTCGTTGTGTAGTGGGTGTGGCAACGCACTGTACCACTGCATGCTTCCCAGCTTGACTTGACTTAGGGTCGTTATTTGTTGGGTTAAACCTAATGCTAAGGAAGATAAGAAATGCTTCCTTTGTTTATGTTATGATTAAGAAATGCATGCATTTGTACTGTTTATTTTCATGTAATAAAACCATGCAGCCTGTTATTGAAATGGCTTCTTAATTTTGCACAGTGTTTTAAAATAGAAGTAGTATAACAGCTATAGCAACAAATATAATTTTGTTAGTAAATGGAAGTTCAAAAACATGTGCATTTGTCAAGACTGCAGCAAAAGTATAAGAAGGGAGACATCATGTAGTGGCGGGGCATCACATATTCATTGGAAGAGATAAAAGTATACAGATACATGGAATGCTTCCCTCAGTTTTCTCTTCATTTTGTGTGAACTGCTCTTAATTTGAATTTCACTAAAGTTTGATTAGAGAGATTGATACTGTATATATTTCACATCTGTGATCGGCAGCCTTTCATGTACACCACATTCTGTATTATACAGCAGTTTGGAATTGACAGTGGTTCTGTCAATAGGGTTAGGGTTAGTGCTCATTGTACCAGGTGGATTGATATGAGAATCATTTTTGAGGGAAGAAAAGAAATGGAAAGAACACATTTTTGGCAAAGAGTATCTGGCTCAGGAGAACAAAACCTTCCCCTTGCCTGCAGCTTGCACTTTACATCTTTCTTGTCTCCTTTTCTTCTGTCACCCAGGTACCTGATTTATTAGACGGGAAAGATAAAGCTTTGAGAACAGAAATTCCTTAGAAATGTGAAATGGGGCATTAGGTGTTTGACCCTTCTTCAAGTATTTTTTTAAAATTGATAAATTCTTGTTGGGACCACAGTGTTCGGTGGCAGTAGATTGGAAACTAGGGTGGTCCATATGTTTTCATTTTATCTCTTTGTAGAGTTTGTAAACATACAGAAAATGTTGCACATTCCTGTCCTTTAATGGATGGGCACTGTATTGGAGTTGGAGGCTGAACACACAGATTCCAACTGTTTTACTATGCACTTACGTGTAAATGCATTAAGTTGCTCCAGGTATGTTTCACAAGATTCTACACGATAAAATTCTTATCTATTACTTTGAAAGACTTTTATAATTTTGCCTTACTCACCTTTGAAACAACCCACCCATTTGAAACAAAATTGTATTGATTCTAATTCTACCGTGCTGTTATCTCAAGCTGTCCTATCCACTGCACTCATCTGTGGGTCTTTACTTATGTAGACTGAAGCGTATAGTTGTAGATAGATAGACAGATACTTTATTAAGCCCAAGGGGAAATTCACATACTCCAGCAGCAGCATACTGATAAAAGAACAATATTAAATTAAAGAGTGATAACAATGAAGGTATAACAGACAGACAATAATTTTGTATAATATTAACGTTTACCCCTCTGGGGGAGGAATGATCTCATCAGTCTGTCAGTGGAGCAGGACAATGACAGCAGTCTTTCGCTGAAGCTGCTCCTCTGTCTGGAGATGATCCTGTTCAGTGGATGCAGTGGATTTTCCATTATTGAGAGGAGCCTGCTCAGTGCCTGTCGCTCTGCCACGGATGTCAAACTGTCCAGCTCCGTGTCCACAATAGAGCCTGCCTTCCTCACCAGTTTGTCCAGGTGTGAGGCATCCGTCTTCTTTATGCTGCCTCCCTAGCACACCAACACATAGAAGAGGGCGCTCGCCACAACCGTCTGGTAGAACATCTGCAGCATCTTATTGCAGATGTTGAAAGACGCTAGCCTTCTAAGGAAGTATAGTCGGCTCTGTCCTTTCTTACACAGAGCATCAGTATTGGCAGTCCAGTCCAATTTATCATCCAGCTGAACTCCCAGGTATTTATAGGTCTGCACCCTCTGCACACAGTCACCTCTGATGATCACAGGGTGCGTGAGGGGCCTGGGCCTCCTAAAATCTACTACCAGCTCCTTGGTTTTGCTGGTGTTCAGTTGTAGGTGTATTTAAAAGATTTTATATTTTGTATACTTCTTGATTATGTAAAATGCCTTGTGAGTGTGTTTTCTATGAATGACTCTATATAAAACAAAATTGATTTATCAATAGATTAATAATGCATTGTCAAAAACACACAATGATCCTTAAAAATTAAAAGCAAAAATACAAAACTTCAGCAAAAAGACCGATTAGAATAAGCTAGGACGGCAACCCATCTATTATTTTTTAGGCGTATTTAGCCTAGTTCACTGTCACAGCCTATCTCGACACTGGAAGGGTAGCTATAACCATCCCTGGACTTGGCATCACATCTTGCACAACACACTCAGTGGAATCAGGTAAATTTAGAATCACCATTTAACCTAATGCAGACATCTTTTGAATGTGTGAAAAAAATAAACACAAACATATAAATATACCACACAGACAGTTTTGGCCAGATTTAAGATCCTGAACTCCTAGAGTGAACCAGCAGCTCTAACCACCATGTCACTGCACCAATTCACAGTAGTTACATTTCAACAGCAAATAACAAATCAATCACAGTTAAAGCTACAATGATGGCTTCATGGCAGAAATGACAGACAAAGTTGTAGAACAAGATAAACCGATACATTTAGGGTAAAGCTTTCAAAAATGTTCAGTTTAAGTTAATATTGACAGTGCTCTCCTGTGTACTATCACAGACATGTAAGACAAGGACCATCAATTAAAAAGCCAGATAGAACAAGTGGATCTTCTGTCTGGATTTAAAAGACAAATAAAGCCTCAAAAAGAGACATTTAAAGAAAGTTCTAGAAAGTACGAGCCATTACAGAGTTTCATACAGTCCTGAGAAGTACCACAGACGATTCTGTTTCACAGACATTTATGGCATGAATAGCACAGATAATTATTTTGGAGTATCTCAGTAAACAAGTCATAGTTGAGATTTCAAGATGATTTGGTGTCCAACAGGAAGCTACTGTTGGTGAGCCACCTTAGAGATAATAAGGTCAAAGCATTTGACTCGATACAAGACTCTGCAGAGATCATAAGTTCATTTAAGGCTACTGTTGAGAAACACATGAGAAGAGGAGGCCTAGGAGTTTGCAGTTTGGAGGCTGCTATGTCCTTTGGAATGAGTGTACTATTGTACCTATGGGAGGCAGCAGGATGACAAGTTACTGAGAGTTTTTCTTTCCAGTTACACTAGAGTGTCTGCAAACAGAAGCCAGTGATGTAGAGTGTAGTGTCCAGAGCAGGCAGACAAAGAGAGATTACATAATTTCTTTCAGTGTGTGTACTGAAAATAGGATTTTTTTTCTTTTTTTAACAGCTCTTATGGTGCCTTTTAGTAAAGAAGTTGATTTATTTGGTTCACTAATACAATATCTAGCTTGTTCATGATGTTTCCTTAAAATAGACCAATTAAAATGGGGAGTGGACTCAACAATGGAATGCTACCCCTTGTCTTCTCAGTGTGCCCCAGAATTAATCAGTTATATTTTCAGTATCGTCACTATTACAGTATCTGTGTTCAATATTGCAACTGACAAGAGCGTGCATGGAGGTTATTATTTAGTAGGAAACACAGACCACCAGTCCTCAAAGAAAGGTGGGTCATATGTTTCTTTTTCATAGTTTGCCAACCTCAGTCTACGCATGCTGCTGTCCATGTTTGTCATGCCTGCATTTCCTATCCCAGAGTTTAACGCATGTATGTGTTCTTCATTTTCAGCAGAAGTTGATGTTTTTTTTTCCCATTAGCCATGGCTCATGAAAACATTACTATTTGCCATGAGAAAGACCTGCAGACCTAATTACATTGCTGTGGTAGCCAGCACCTTCCATTTTTTTGACACAGGAGGGTGTTTCCTGTTATAAGGTCTCCATTAAGTCTTAGCTCAAGTTTCAAAACCCAGTGGTTCACAAGTTTTTACATGACAAACAAACAACCATTTGCATTTTATATATTCTGAATGTATTACTCACAGAACCCAAACAAATAGAAATGTCTAGCGTAATGGAACACATTTCAAATCACATGAAGCACTGCAAAATGTAAGTAGTCTCATACAAACAATTACATACTCCAGTTAGCTTGTTCCATCTTGCCTCAGATACTCAGTTGGCTTGTGATGAGCCACTGCGTTGCTCTGAATTCACAGTCCCAATTGAAAACTCCTGTATATGGCAATGGTTTTCAAGTGACTAGGCAGTGCATAGGGTCACATAAGAGACCTTTCCTGTTAAAACCCACCATTACTTGCATGTTTTGGGAGCAAAGATGCTTGTTGTCATCCATTGAAAATTGATTTTCAGAACCTACATTGTGACAACGCGTCCCCCAAAGCCTGTTACTAGAGACACAAACTCCAAGTAACGGGAGTGGATCAGTAATCGAAGACATACTCCAGAAGTGTATATACAAGAAAGACAGTTTTATTGTGCAACCAACTGACAAAAAACTGGATTAAATTGATCACATACATTTTTCTTTCATTAAACTAGAATAAAATTGTGTCTTTTAAAAACTCACTGTAAAAATAAAAGAAAACCACAATAAAATCTTCTAGGCCGGTCAAATCCATTATTGTAGAAACTCTTTTCAAATAGGCCCTTGGTGGCACTTTATCTGGGATTCAGCCATCTTTATACAGATCCACAAATATGAAATTCAGCCTCCCTCTTTGTTCCTCTTTATATTACACAAGACAGAGAGGACTGGTTACCACCTGAGCTACACCCCTACCAAATCCAAAATAGAGCTCTACTCCAATAACCCCGTTCAATTGATCAGCCCAGCCTTTTTTTTTTTTCCCAATCAGGCTTGTATGTGATTACCATCACACTGAATCCCATGACATAAATAAGACAGCAGTTCATATAAAACTATGCTCACATGCCCGTGCATCTTGTCCTGTACTTCAGTGACCTCTCCACACACTTCTCCACAGCACAGACTGCTCTGTCACCTCAGTACTTACCTCTGTTGCCAGACTGGTGCTGTCCTAAGAGACGCACAAGTCTGCTTGCACATTCCTTCACCTTTTTCCCTGTGCTCTTATAACACAATACATTTTTATCCCATCAGACACCTATTATTATTGAGTCATAAAGCCTGGTAAGTAACCATACCTTCAGACATACATTTTTTTACCACCTAGGGCAATAACCCACAAGGCGAAAGTGACAACAACATAATATGTTATATTATTATAGTATATTATAATTCATATATTATTATTACCAGTTCCAATGCAAGAATTCAGGCAGCATTGGGGCAAGAAAGGAACCAAACTGTAATATGGTTGTTTCATCTAGTGTTTTCACAATTCTTTTTTTAAAGATCTTGCCTCTGGGATGAAGACACAGTTCAGCTCTAGTTAAGTGGATAAACTCAGTCATGAATGACTGCAGACTTTTGCTGTGGGTAATGATGAGCTGTTCTGGGGTCTCTCACCCAAAATCTTCTTGCTTTTCTCCTCTTTTAGAAAATGGGTTCAGATATGTATTGTTTTGAGATCAGAAGGATGTGTTTATTCTGCTCAATTTTAGCCAGATTCTTTATTTGCTAAAAGATGTGTCAGTTCTGAATGACAATTACTAATGATAAGGATAAGCATTAATTGCAGCATTCATTTATTATTCATACTGGTGTCCGCTTTTCAGGAATTCAGTGGGAAATGGGAACATTTTAAAAGAAGTGATCTGATTCAGACGGGAGACTAGAAGCAGAAGTGTTTCAGTTTCATTTACCATATTCTAATATAGCTGTCTTCTTGATAGGCTGGTTTAATCCTACTACTTTACTACTTTAGACCACAAGATTCTATGAATCCATCAAGCCAGGTGTCATCAATGCAGGCTGGTAGTAACAGTGTACGATCCTTTGCAAGAGTAAGAGCAATGATTCAGTATCACAGAATATTTGAATGTTACTAAGGGTCAATTTCATCCCCATTTCTGTGACCATCACTCACCTACATACATACATATATAAAATGCAAAGATGACTCACTCACTCATCAAAAACAGTTTTTCCCATTTAGTTAAAAAGCTGAAATTTGGCAGGACGTCACATACTGTATGTCTAATTCAGTAGGTACAGTATATACTGTACTATGTAAGAAAGAATGCAGACATCTGTGAAGTGTTGGGGCACTCGTAGGCAAACCCCATATAATTTAAACAAAATTTGGATTATAAACGCATTTAAAGAAAAAGAAAGTGTTGTTGCAGACATGACTCTCTAAGTAGACTACTTCAAGATGGTGGAATTTAAACTGATAAAGGTTTCTGGCAGGAAGAGGTAGGTCCAGGCAGCCAGACACTAGTAGTGATGTCAAGGGTGGTAAATCCGTTAGTCTTTTGGTCTGCAGCGTGAGGAAGTGATAAAGTGTTAGTCAACAACAATGCCCTCTTGTGTTCTGGTGGGAAATTTCAATTATCTGAGCTTTTAAACTGCCCCAGTGCGCATGCATGTGACAACTAAAAAAGGACATTTTGATATATCAATATTTAGGTGTAACCTCCCTTATAATATAAAAACTAAATACCAATCTCAAAAATGCTTTGATGGATTTGAATCAAGTTTTGGTGATGTTTTAGAAAAAAGAAAATTAGCTTATTTGTTTTTTTTTCTGTCAATATTTGTCTGTAATAAAGCTGTAGAGAATGACGTAGCCTCTTTGGATACACAAAGTGGTCCCTGTTTCGTCAGCTTCTTCTTACTATTCACAATGCATTGTAAAATACAATTAAATTCAAGCCAGATTTTAATTGTTGAGTGTTCCTATATACATATACTCCAAAGAATGGGTTGTGGGGCCAGCTTGGTGTTAAAATACATGTAATATTTTGAAGAACAGGGGTGTCCCCTTCAATGTCAGACCATGATGTGCCGTTATGCTCCATTTTGAAAAGCAAAAACAGAGAACTGCTGGTACACCATATTAGCACCCTTCAAGCCCTATATATAACACAAGGCAAGTGTAACTGCATGTTTTGGTCAGTTTAAAGTGGTCCCAAATGGACAGAACATTGTACATAGTTCATGGTATTATTTCTTTTCACCTGTTCTTATCTGTTCAATCCCTAAAACATTCAGTGGGACAAGTAAATGTGCAGCCTGTAAACATCAGTGCTGTATTTAATGCATTAAAGGGAACCACAATTTAGAGTATATTGCTTTTGATCTAAACCCTACAAAAATTTGTAAGAGTACAAGATTACAGATCAAAACTTTACATTCAAATCTGACAGAAACTATCACTTTTACAGGATCTGCTGCAGGCTAGAATGATATTTCTACTCAGAATTACCATTAGATAGATAGATCTGCAGTTGGATGGGGCATTGCCCAGGGGTTGATTCCTGCCTTGCACCCTGTGTTGGCTGGGATTGGCTCCAGCAGACTCCCGTGACCCTGTAGTTAGGATATAGCGGGTTGGATGATAGATAGATAGATAGATAGATAGATAGATAGATAGATAGATACTTTATTAATCCCAATGGGAAATTCACATACTCCAGCAGCAGCATACTGATAAAAAACAATATTAAATTAAAGAGTGATAAAAATGCAGGTAAAAACAGACAATAACTTTGAATAATGTTAACGTTTATCCCCCCTGGTGGAATTGAAGAGTCGCATAGTGTGGGGGAGGAACGATCTCCTCAGTCTGTCAGTGGAGCAGGACAGTGACAAAAGTCAGTCACTGAAGCTGCTCCTCTGTCTGGAGATGACACTGTTCAGTGGATGCAGTGGATTCTCCATGATTGACAGGAGCCTGCTCAGCTTGTCCAGACGTGAGGCGTCCTACTTCTTTACTCTTACTAATTACCTGTTTGAATTGAAAAGAATGTAGTTTCTTCTAAAATTGTGTTTTAAAGTGACCATCAACCTAAGCCAATTCACTAGGAAAAGCAAAAAGTGATCTATGACAGTAATGTTATTCTTATGGCGATTGTATGTAGCATGGTCAAAAGTGGGTGGCACGGTGGAGCAGTGATAGCACTGCTGCCTGGCAGTAAGGAGAGCAGAGTTCATGTTCCAGGTCCTCACTGTGTGGAGTTTGCAGGTTCTCCCCATGTCTCCATAGGTTTCCTCTGAGTACTCTGGTTATCTCTCTGGTTATCTCAGACAAAAGATGTGCATGTTAGATGGATTGGTAATGCTAAATTTGCCATGGTATGTGTGTATGTTTGTACCCTGCAATATGCTGGCGGTTCCTGCCTTGCATCCTATGCTTGCTGGGTTAAACCACAACTCCCCTGTGACCCTAACAGGATTATGTGGTCTTAGAAAATGGTATGGTATATTCAAGAGTAAGGAGCTGCAGTGAACTAATAATATTAGACCCTGGGTGGAATGAAATACTCCATCCAGAAAAGTACTTGGTTGCTCTTCTGGATACATGCGATTGACTCCATGCACTATAACGGAGGTCCATTATCTTAGGAAATTTCCTAGAAGAAGCTGGGTTGCACAGCTAGTAAGATTATTTATTTATAGAGTTTGTGCTTTGTCTAAAAACACCAGAAATGTTAACTTCCATGATCTGTGTGTAATGGTCATTAGACATTTAATATTGTTTTTGATTTTCATGTTACAGAATACATTCAAATTGTTTTTAAAAAAAGAGGTATATGAATATGCAAATGAGGCAATATCTTGCTAGACAGCATTTCAAAACCCTCATTTAAAACTTGTCAGATGTTTTGTTTCTGTTGGATGACTTTGAATAGCAGGAATATAGCTGTATTGACTGATGAAGCCGGAACGAAAATAACCTACAGTAGTTGCTAGAAGAAATGTCTTATTTAGTGAGCTGCCAGTCTGTATGTCTGTCTACTTATGTTTATATTCACTGCAGATGTGCTGACTGACACAGGGATATGTTTGATTTATCATTTATTTTTCTTTTGAAGCAAACCTGTTTCAGTTTCTGACAGCCCTGAGTTCCATTTGCAAGTTGATGAGCAACAACACTTACTGGTTCATCTGTCTATCAAAGTGACAGATGCTGACAAGAGCAATGGAATTCAGATGCCCCCATCACATGATTGGTTTGTGCTTGTCTTACAACTTAAGGCTGAAAATGTTACTGAGAGAAAAAAAGGAAAATGTCCACCAGCTCATCGGAGGAATTTAATCCTGCCTGGGCAATGACAGGTTGCTCTAAAAATGTGCTAGCTGTTTGTAAAGTCCCTAGTGTGCAGTATGTTTGTTGATTTATTGTAATGTCCAGGTAACACATCTGACAGAGTTAATAACATACAAGGCTGTTGTAAAAGAGGAGACACGACAAAGTTAAAGGGGAGCACCACCCTGGGTGAACCCCATATAATAATTTTCAGCATGCAAATCAATGGTGAGACGCCTTTACAGACACAAGTTCAAAACAGAACTGAAGTAGGATAGTGGCCTTTTTAGTTATGTAGGTCTTTGACAGGAATGGGAGGGTGGACAACGGAAGTGAAGTCGGCACTGGAGTGGCAGTTAGGCTTCTGTTCTGCAAAGAGAGGAAGATAGAAAGCATTAAACCACAGTACCAACCTCTGGTTTGGTGTGTTATTACCATCACCTGAGCCCTTAAGCGCATGACACTGTATATACAGTATATACATTCTGTTTTCACAAAAGTCTGTTTTAATTAGACAAGGATTGTCAAACACACACACTGAGTAATTCTATGTGTAGCTCTGTGTGTGCTATTTGATATTTCTCTTGTCATTAATTTATTTTCTAAAGAATACTAGATCTTATATTAATGTGTTACATTAAATGGGAAAATTAAAAAGATATAAGAGCATTGTAAAACAAGAGTTGATGCCATTACAGTGTTGTATAGTGGTAAGATATTGGACTTTTAAACCCTGAAAGCTGCCAGTTCAGTTCCCTTCTGTGAATCACTGTGTAACTCTAACTGTGCTGCAACTATAAATATTTGTAAACTGCTGTACTGTATCCAGATATTGTAATTCACCTTGAATAAAGGTGTCAGCCAAAATAATAATATTGTGTCTTCTTTTGTGATATTTTGACCGTGAGTGTTGCACCAGTGCTTCCACATTGACTGAAACACTAGCCATTTTTGTTGTGTAATAAACAGTTCATTAGTACTGCGAGAAACAAAATCCCAGGGTTCACATGAATAGCCATTTGGGTATTCATGATAAAGAAGTGGAGTTACCTTCATAAAAGTTAGCTCAGGTTCTTTCTAGTCCATTTCCAATATCATCAGTTAAAGAATAAGTTGTCTTCCACTGACTTACGATCCTGTAAATATAGGCAGGCACTCTGTTATTATCTAGACTCTCTAAATTAACTACTCAGCTTAAAACATCCACTATTTAGTTGTTAACCCTAAGTAAAAACATTCCAGTAGGCCTCTTGTTCTTTATGTCTTTGTAATGAAAGTAAGTTAATTCCAGTAGACACTGAAAACGATGTGAAATTTAGTTTCACAGTTCTAAAATTACACATTTTTCTCAAATTTCCACCGTGCTAATCCTTTCAACCTGTCCCATCTTTATTTTAAAAAAGGGCAGCTTCATCTCCAGATGTTCTTAATTTTGTTGTCTTATTATTTGAATTTGTGAAATTAGGCTTTCAGAGCATTTTTGAGTGCTGGTGGTACTCAGAGCTTTTTCTCTTTTTACTTACTGCAAGAAAAGAAACAAAAAACTTAGAGTACCAATAACTCATACACACACACACACACACACACGTGCACATATCTTTGATACTTGTTTCTATAATAGATTACACAACTGTGCCCTTGTCCATCCTGACCCACAATAACCTGAACACCATTGCAGGAAAACTGGAGCATATCCCAGCAAACATAAGGCACATGGCTAGAACAACCCTTGTACAAGATGCCAGTGTCACACAGAGTGAACACACAGGTACCCACACAAACACTAGGATCTGTTTAGCATTGCCAGTCCATCTACCCTGCATGTCTGGGAGGAAACACAGAACTCTGAGAAGACCCATGCAATATAAGCAGAAAATGCAAACTCCACTAAGGGTGCATAATGGGACGTAAACCTTAGTCTCCTTGTTGTGAGGTGGCAACACAAATACTGCGTCCCGGTAACACGCCCTTGTGAATAATGAAAATGGACCAGTGAAACAATGCATGCCAGGTAAAAACTGAGCAGAAACTAAAATGAAAGCAGCAAAGTTTTAAGAGAGTGGTCAGTTTTGTCATGAACAGAGAGGGGTTGCTTCTGTGGTATACATTTACCACAAGATAAAGCAAGAAAAATGAAATGTAGGAAACAGATAGCTGGCTGGAGAGATACTCTGCTGTGATTATGCATGGGTCAAAGGAGTAACCAGTGTAATTTTCCTCATAATTTGTTGTTTTCCTAAAGCGTAGATCTAATCTGTTTTTAAAAGTGTTTTAGCTAGAAAATAATGCACACACAGACAGTGACTAAAATTGTTTAAAATTACAATTGTGGACGATGAATTAAAAGAATAGTTATTGAGTAAATGGAAGGGCAAGTGGACGAATAATTATGAACTTTTTTCTTTTGTGAGCAAAAAGATGTAAACTAGGTCACTGGCCTTAAGGGCATATCACTTCCCAGCTTCTCATGCTCACTCTCTCCCTTTAAACATGACAAATTGACATTTACTACTTGTTTGTTTTCGTGCAACCAGTGTTGAGTGTCATTTAAGGTGTTTGACCTTAATGCCAGAGGTGGCAGTTTCAGTCCCCACCACTGTGTGACTTTAAGTAATTTAGTATACCTGCTTGTGTCACATGGTAGAGATATTTAAACCTATGAAGTTGCAAGTAACTTTCAATGTGGGCCATGCAACTGTAAAAAAGCATGAATAGTTTATTATGATCAGAGTATAGCTGACAAGATTTCGTGATGCATACAGTAGCACAAAATAACGTTCCTCAAGACCACAGTGCAATTAATACATAAGCAATGGACAAGTGCAAGAAAGGTAGAGAACTATACAATACTAAAAACAAATAAATTAATAATAGGTAAGTGAATAATAGATATTATTAGTAAAAATAAATAGTAATAATTTGAAATAGGTAGTTTTTCGTCAGGTACATATTCTGTGTGCTTGTGCTGTTGGAGCTTTCTAAGTTACCCTTTGAATATTACACTTGGCCACTTTGTTTTGTGTAGATACATCTCCTATGGAATTTTTAAAAAGAAACATGACATTGCTTGTGATTATCTGCTTGTTCTATGAAAAAGAAATAAAAAAATTGCTTCTTTTCTTTTTGTAAAAAAAAAATGAAGTAAATGCATTAGGTAGGTATTGCATCATTCCAAATGCAACATTACAATCTGAAAATATTGAAATAATTAAATATTAAAATTAAGTGATCAGTAATCAGAGAACCTTTATATATTGGTGAGTTTAGGAATGAAAGCTCATATTTTCCATTTTTCCCATAGCACATGCAAGCAGCAATAGGTTTTCCTCACACACCCAAAACACATGAATGTTAGTTCAGTTAGTGGCTGTAAATGAAGTCCATGTGATTGTATCTTGCTATATGTTGGTATTTCATTCTTAGTCAGTTCCTACCTTGTTCCCTGATCATTCAGCCTGATATTTTAAGAAAATAATCTTTTCATCTGTTGTGTTTTATCTATCTGCGGTAGGCTAGCACCCTGCCCGGGGTTTGTTTCCTGCCTTGCACCCTATGCTGGCTGGGATTGGCTCCAGCAGACCCCATGACCCTGTGTTAGGATATAGCGGGTTGGATAATGGATGGATGGATGGATGTTTTATCTATGCTTGCTGTACTTATCCATCATTGGAGCTAATTCTCCATTTGAAAAATAATCTGCTCTGAGTGTCAGGGCACAAACCATCTGTATGCTTCTGTTTGCACTGAATACATTGATGTGTGGTATTCCTTGTCAGTGGTTGTCCTGAGAGGAAAAAAATGTAGGAAACTCTGAATATCTCAGTTTGTCCACTCCTTGCATATCTATAAGCGTTCGTGTGGGTAGTTGTGTCATGTGTGAATACTGTACTGTTCTGTATTCATACCTGTATTTCTATAAAAAAGTTACATCTGACATCTCAGTCTCATTCTGTGTTCATACATTTATTTCTATAGAAAAAAAGAGTTACATCTAACATCTCATTTTCAAATAAAATGTATTTTGCAGTTTAAGAAGCGCTGGTATTGTCAAGCCTGGCTCACAGAGTTGCATGAGAAAATGAATTTAAGGTGAGTCCAGGTTTTCACAAAAAATACAGATACTTTATTACTGTATAGAGAAGTGAGGCACAGTCTCAAGACTACATTCAAAATATATGCTGTTCCTTCGGCACTCATGGTAGGAGCTGTGACACGGGCAGTTGTCCTGCTTTAGCTCGCATCTATAGATTTGAAGAACACCACCAGCACCAAATCACCATTGTGGCAGACCAGGAGAGTGCAAAGAAATGCAGTTCAAAGCCAGGTGTTAAATGTTCTAAACATCAGCTACAAGCATGTTACGCTGTAGGCCTGATCCTGCAAAGGACAACCAAGTATTTTGCCCTTGGTTTACTGTTTACCAGATGCAGCAGAGCAGCTACAGAGCAGTCTTTGTGCTGCTGCTGTTACTGTAGACATGGCAAATCACTAGCAACCATGGTCACAATAATATACATATTTTTCCCATATTCATTATAATGAAGTTTCTGTTATAACAAAATATTTTTATGGTCCCATGAATTTTGTTACAACGGGATGCTACCTGTAAATAAAAAATGTAAATGAGTGGATTAAATCAATTATTGTAAACGAGGCTTTGGAACAGCGCTGCTGGGGTTATTGTCTATAGAAACATGTAGAGTAATACAGTGAACCTTGGAGTAAAGTTGTCTTTCCTCTGGCAAGATAAGAGACAGGTAATTGAGTTTGGCAAGGGCTAAGGCTTTTACATTTGGTGCCTCAAGCTAGTGGTGCACAAGTGATGGCTGGAAGGAGACTACAAAGCTGAGAGATGCTGAAAGATTTATGTTCCATAGCTGGACAGAGAATCCTAACAGTGATGTTGTAAGAAATAGGAATGTGTGATATGACCTACTCAATTTATTGCTATCACAGCCCTTCATAAGACAGTTTAGAAAAATGATGGCTGCATACAATAAAGATTTACAACCACAAATAATATACTACTGATGAGTCCTGAGTGTCTCCAGTAAGGTAATTATTTCTGCGTAAATATCAGAAATTGGTCTGAAAAGTCCACAGTGGCACCTACAGTTTAACTTAAATGGTATTTTACAGCAAAAATTCCTCAAGCATGGAATGATAGCCTTTAATTTATTATTCAGAAACACCACAGGCAGGAAAAGAATGTGGTTTGGTAAGAGAATATTGTATTTTGGCCTAATCTCGTGTTTTACTTGAAGAGTAAGGGGTCATGTATAAAAAGTATGTGCTGGTAGACTTAAATGTGTTATTTCTTGTAGTTTTAGGCAGGATAACACTTATTTTTTTCATAGTGACCTCAGTAATTTTTTTAATAAGGGCCTTTCCATCAAGAACAATGTTCTACTTAACCCTTAGTGTCAGACAGCACTCGCAAAGAAATCACATGCAACAAGACAGCATTTTACTCTTGAGTCGTTTTTATTCAAAGAGTAAAATGTCATCCTTGTAGCTAAATTATTTACTTTTAAGTGCTGATGGGGAATTACAACAAAGCAGTAAAAGGGAATGGTGTAAGTAAATATAGGAGTAAATAAAGTTCATGCATGTTTATGATGCAGTGTTAACAAATTTCAAAGGAACCATAGATAGGTGAGTTTTTTTTATCTATGGTGGCTATCAATTTTATACTCCAAGTCCTATTCCTTAGGTCTATTTCACATATTATGTTAATGTATTTAGTTGAGAATTTTACCATTTTTCTACAGAAAATAAATCAATGTTGTCAGTGAAAACAAAACTACAGTACATTAATTATAAAGCATAGAATACCCACTTTACAGTTGTTTAACTCTGTCACTTTTGGTAGACATCATAAAGTTGATGCTCATACTGCTATTCCCTACTTTGCATTTACGACTAGACTGCAGCACCAATAGTTTTAACATTCACTTCTAGTATGGATTTTATCTTAGCAAGTTTACCTGATGTCTTGGGCTTGTGGATTCATCTGGAAAATACACAATATTGTTAAACAGAGGAATGATCTCATCTGCCCTAGCTTTTAGAAGTGGAATCATCAGGTCAGGTTTTAGCAGTCTTCAGTTTGACAGAAGATAAATATACATAAAACCTCTTCAAAGAAGCCGGGATATCCTAACAGCCAAAGAGTATTTCAATATGGGGAGAAACTGATGTAGATATTATTGCTGTAAGCATAGACTTTCTGTACAGAATGTTTAAAATACTTTCTCTTTCTTTGTGATGCTTTTGCCCCATATAATTATTCCATTTACTGACCTGTTTTGTCGTAAGAAAAATATATGAGTTCATATGATTGGTGTGGCCAAAGAGACAAGAAACAGAACTGTAAAGCACAATTCTGCTAGTGCTATCCTCACCACTGACTCACTGTTTGACATGTAAAATCTCTTGTTTTAGCATAACTCCAGTTACAAAACTTTATATTAACTGGTACTCCCTTGAAAGGCTTTAGCTTCCATGTAATTCTACTAAAGTAGTAGTAGTATATTTAAATATGTATTTATATGGATTCAATGTAATGTACCGGTACATCATTTGTGTGTGTGTTAATAATTTATATCTGACATTTATGATGACATATTTTTTTACATTATTTTGATGACATCATCCCAACACTTTTTCATAAGCATATTTTTCATCTTCACTTTCTTTTTTGTGCGTTTATTCTCATGGCATTGGCATTTTGGTAAATTGGATGTTTTTTGTCATTAAGCATGGAATGCGCATGGTTCATAACAGAAGTGCTAAAAAAAATATATTGCCACATGCAGGAAACATCATCTAAACTTTATTAATTAAAGTTAAGCTTTCCAAAAAACTATGTGCTCAAGCATATAATCTGTTTAGAAAGAAGATTCTTGTTATGGTTTAAGTTTTGTTTTCACTTAGACTTTGGTTCAGTCTTATAAACTCTGTTGAGGAATCTTATACTTTGTACTGAGACTTTAGAATGCTTTTGCAGAGAGATGCAATGTTGTTAAAACTATTTCAGACTAAACATTGTTACAGTTAGATATGAATTGTACAGCATATACTGGTTGCCTCGGACAAGTCTTAGTTTTCAACACAGGTGGAAAATTTAAGTAATGACTTTCAGTCTTACAAAGTAACATTATTATTGTGATAAAAACTAAGCCTAAACAGAATGTTAACAGCAGCACACATTTGAGAAAACATGAATAATTTATCATTACAGCACAGCTCCCATGATGCAGTTTAGGAAAATGTGAATTTTCAGTCCTACACTTTTGCCAACATACTGTTTATCTGATTTAGTTGTGCTATACCATAGATTTGACAAAAGCACTCCTGTACTTAAGCACACATTTAATGAAATAAAAATATTTCCAATAATATGATTAAAATACAGTACATGAGTCCAAAATGAAACCAAATAATGTTGTGCCATACTACTTGGAAAATAATTCATAGACAGCTATATATATTGATGAACTGATTTCCACAACATGCTACTATATTTTTTCCCTCCTCCATGTAACTAAGAATGAAACGAATGATCATTTAAAAACTCTGCAATACAGTTGCCCTGTGGTTTCATT
Organism: Polypterus senegalus; assembly: GCF_016835505.1. Taxonomy (NCBI): domain Eukaryota; kingdom Metazoa; phylum Chordata; class Cladistia; order Polypteriformes; family Polypteridae; genus Polypterus; species Polypterus senegalus. Next base: position 140,374,705 of record NC_053159.1, on the reverse strand, counting down.
GCTACCTTATAGCTTTGGTCTTGGGTTCAGTTTCTGTTCCAATCAGTCTTGGTGAGGAGATTCTCTGTTCTCTCCATGTCATTGTGGGTTTTCTTCAAATATTTTCTTTTTCTTTCTGCTGAACTACTTATTACAGTATATAATCACACCTGGATGTACAAAAAACAAACATATGCTGGTTAGGTGAAGTGGTGATTTCATATTGGCCCAGTGGTAGCGCGAGTGTTTCTCTGATATATTGGAGCCACTTTCAGGTTGCATTCCTTGCTTGTGCACGATGCTGCTTGGATAGGCTCTGAGTTCTTGCAACGCTGAATTCATCTGTCTGCAAGCTACTTTGACATTGCACATGCTTAGTCAGTTGTAGAAAGAGTAGAAGTGGAGAGACTTTTGCAGCAACATGAATTAAAAAATTTGCTTATACAGTATATCATCATTCAGGTATTTTATTTACTACTTTAAGGAGTGGTTTGCTACTGTACTTGTAAGATAATAGAATGATTAATCTTGGTATTTGTAATACAAGAAACTTCATTTAGAAATGCATTGCTTGGGTGCACCATGTTTCTGAAATTACTTTTTTGGATATTTTGGAATGTGTATTTTATTCTGTCATCTGTTGCATAGTTATTATATTGCACAACACAGTTGCCTTACTTTCATTATTTCGTTTTCATTTAATGTTACTCTGTAAGCTATCCACTAGGAAAGGAATCCTATCTGTAAATTTATGTTGCCTGAAACCGACTGCCAATTGGGAGTTGTGAACCAAGATTAGCTAACTGTTGTTATGTCACTGAGCCCTGTTAGGATTTAATTTACTCCTTTTTCGTAACTTAACTCTTTCAGGGTGGGTGTCGACTTACGTCAACACATAGTGTTGAGGCAGGTGTCAACATTAGTCGATATCCGGGAGTAGAGGGAGGTAATCAGCTGTAAACGTCGACAAAGCCTCCTGTTAAGTTATAGCTCTATTTGCTAGCAGTATGCTGCATGCATTATGTGTTACAGTGGTGCTGCTGTTTCAGGCACCCGTTGCCTCTTACTATTATCGCCGGTTTCGCAAAGATGGCCACCACCGGATGCCTTCATCCAGCAGCCAGCTACCACAGCGGTCACAGTATGCAGCGACAGATGCCTGAAACAGCAACAGCAGTGTAAGACATAATGCAAGCAGTGTAATGTGGCATTGCACGCCATTGGTTGCTTGCAGGACTATGCTGTGTAACAGGTATGTAAATTCATAAAATGTATAGGCTCATGGATCATAAAACACAGGGACATTTGTCATAAATATTTTATGTTGATTTATGTGTGAAACCATAGCTTTGTATGCTTTTCAGAAAACTGAGTTTTTTGAAAAAAATATTCAGCATTGGGCAAAAACGGAAAAAAGTAATTAGTCCTGAAATTTAACTGAGTTAATATGTACAGAATTTTTCAACATTTAAGGCATTAAATTAAAATAAAATTAAGATGTTAAAGATTAATAGACTACTGTATACAGTTCTAGAATTGCACCTGAAAGTATGAGATCAAAGTAAAACTTAGTCTGCCTTTCCATTTTAAAGAACTGTTTCTGTGCATTCAACCAATTGTTTTATGAATCTATTTTTTTTCAATATGGGGCAATGGAGGGCCAGGAACTGAACACAAATCCATGGGCCTCTGAGACAGCAGAGCAAAATTAATTTCCATTCAATCTTCAATTGCCTTTACCAGCTTTTTCCATTACACAATTGTTTATACCAATTTAGAGTCCCCAGTTTACTTCACATGTACCGTATGTGTTTTGGATGTGGGACAAAATCAGGTTGCTCAGAGAAAACCTACACGAACATGAGGAAATCATGCAAACATCACCAGTGTTCTCCCTAGAAATTTTTTCCAGCCGGGTGGAAATTTGGTGGTGGCGAAAATTAAATGTGCACTATTTTTATTAGTTAATTATTATTAATTATTTTCTAATTAATTATTTTCTAATGCTCAGTATGACTTCCTTTTTTAAGGTTTGACACTTGTGCCAGAATACTTTTATTAAATTTAAGAAGTATCCAATTCAGGATCCTGCAACCCTAATAAAAATTAAAAATAACAATTGTTATGACATAAACCAAGAGGCACAAGTATCGTCGCTGTTGGGAAGAAAAGTGGAAACAATGAAAAAAAGTATCGGAAACCTAATGAAGAAAAATTTTTAAATATTCTTTAAAGCCAACTTGCATATGCAGAAGGTGTCTAAAATTAAATATTTATTCTTCTTTTCTTCCTAGAAGGCCAGTTGTCTGCAGCTTTCCCATAATCAAAGTCCCCAGGATCTGGGCCCTCCAAGGAGATCAGCATGAGATTATTTAGCGTGCTTTGATTCATGCAGTTTCTCAAACTTGTCTTGATTCTTTTAAGGGCAGAAAACCCCCTTTCACATTCAGCTGTGCTCACTGGGATCATTAGCCTAATATGAGCTAGTCTGGCTAAATTTGGAAACGACTCTGAGCTCTGATGTCGTTGCCATTTTTAGCAAAATCTGTTTTGGACTGAAGTCTTTGTATGATTGACTTCTGATCATTTTTGACACAACTGTCCATTCTTACCTGCTACTTTCATATTTTAAAACTGGAGGGCTACCATTTTTGGAGTAATGATCGAAAAGAATTTCAGCAGACTCACTTGAATCGTGAGTTTCTGCATTAAAAACTTTTGAAAAGCTGGATATAATTGGCATAATTGGGTGTTCCCAGCCTTGAGTTTGCATGTTTTTCTGGTGGGTTTACTCGGTGTGCTTCAGTTTCCTTTCAAAGTTGAAGTTAAATTGACCCTGCTAGTCTGTATGTGTGTGCTCGTATTCAACCCGTGATGAGCTGGTGCCCCGTTCAGGATTTGTTTCTGCCTCGCACACAATGCTTGCTGGTATGGGTCCAACCCTGAATGGATGGCATAATTAAAAATGTACAACTTAGTTTTTTTAAAGTTCTGAACACTCCGTGGTCTAAGTTTATAACTAGTTTTAATTTCACAAAGACGTTTATTGTGTGGTGATTGGTTATGTGAAGAAAGAAAAAGGAAGGATAGGAACTGTGGTTTTGTTACATCAGATAGAGACAGCACACATGAAATAAAGAAAGCCCACTCAGAAGAACATCCATTGAATTCTGTGTTCGTGTCTCCGACCACCAGATCACGAACCCAGCATTTACACAATATTTAAGTTAAACCTGTGCGATACCCATTCATACATCCAGTTTTTTTGCCTGCACCTCCTCAGTGCAGGAGGAAATCAGTTTAAGAAGTGCGTAGTGATTAACAACTCGGTTGGGGAACACTTAACACAAAGCGTTTAATGTACTACATTAACTTATGATGGGGTTTGAGAAACTCTAGTAAATTAAACAATGATTTTAAGATGAATTTAGTTTATGACATTTTACTTTAATGACAAAATAAACTATGAGAATAAAGTGAAAATGTTATATACTGTAGTTTGTCCATATTTTCTTTTCTTCACCGTGGCACTAATACGCTTCTATACAAAACCCTCAGCAATTCAGTGACAAAACTTTTGCTCAGGACACAGTGTGTGCTGCAAGGGTTTCTGCACAGTTTATGCAATATACAATACAATACAGTTTATTTTTGTATAGCCCAAAGTCACACAGGAAGTGCCGCAATGGGCTTTAACAGGCCCTGCCTTTTGACAGGCCCCCAGCCTTGACTCTCTGAAAAGACAAGGAAAAACTCCGAATAAAACCTTGTAGGAAAATGGAAGAAACCTCGGGAAAGGCAGTTCAAAGAGAGACCCCTTTCCAGGTAGGTTGGGCGTGCAGTGGGTGTCAAAAGTAGGGGGTCAATACAATACAATATACAGAACAGAACAATTCCTTAAGACAGCATAATAATAAAAATTTTAGAAGTACGGTTTAACAGTAGATGATATGACATAATTAGGTTTGGATATTTTTAGAGTCCTGGAGACCTCATCCATCTAGCTGCCTCCCCATTTGGCCATGCCACGGCTGAAACGTTGTCGATGAAAGGACCCTCTTTCCCATGATTCCTGTGATCCTCCATCAGGGATGACTTTACCATAGGCAGGCAAACAACTTGGCAGGTGGGCCGTGGCACCAATTGCCACATTTGGGTACCGAGAAAAGAAACAGAATAGGTGAGGGTTAGTATTCAAATATAATTATCATGTTACTTATGTTATAGTGCTAATGACTAACAACAGAGATGCAGTATGTACAGTTAATCAGCAGCTCTAGTCAGGATATGCTAAACTGAAGTAGTGAGTCTTCAGCCGGGATTTAAAGGCTGAGACTGAAGGGGCATCTCTTATGGAAGCAGGAAGACCATTCCACAGTTTAGGGGCCCTGTAACTAAAAGCTCGACCTCCCACTGTTATTTTATTAATCCTTGGAATCCTAAGCAGACCGCATCTTGAGATCTTAATGTGCTCAGGTTTGTAAGTCATGATAAGTTCAGACAAGTAAGCGGACCTTGGCCATTTAATGCTTTATATGTTAAAAGGAGGATTTTGAAATCTGCCCTGAACTTAACTGGGAGCCAGTGTAAAGATTTAAAAACTGGGTTATGTGTTCATATTTTCTTGTTCTTGTAATAATTCTTGCAGCGCATTTTGGATTAACTGGAGGCTGTATAGAGAACAGTTTGAACAGCCAGTGAACACCGCATTGCAGTAGTCAATCCTACTAGAGATAAATGCATGAATTAATTTCTCACAATCCTGTTTATTTAGAAAGCGCCTTAATTTCCTAACATTTTTAAGATGGAAAAACATGTTTTGGACGACTTTGTAATATGCGCTTTAAATGACATGCTAGAGTCAAAGATAACTCCTAGATTGCGGGCTGATTCAGTAAAATTAATTGGGATTCCAACTGAGTTAAATGACGACAAAATATTGCTGTGATCAGCGTCATTCCCTCCAACAATTAACATCTCTGTTTTATCTGTATTTAAAGACAAGTAGTTCTCATTCATCCATTCCTTTAATTCACTAACACAACTAATTAAAGACAACATCGGAGAAACTTCATTTGATTTAAATGAAAGGTATAACTGGGTGTCATCTGCATACGAGTGAAAATTAACATTATGTTTCCTAATGAGAGATCCCAGTGGAAGCATGTAAAGTGAAAACAGTAAAGGTCCCAGTACTGAGCCCTGCGGACACCATATTGAACTTCTGTGTATAATGATGGAGTACTGTCTGCACATTTCTGTACATACTGGAATCGATTTGATAAATAAGAACTGAACCAAGCGAGCAGGGGCCTGTAAGCCCAACATCGCTTTCTAGCCTGTGCAGTAAAATAGAATGGTCAATGGTGTCAAATGCTGCACTTAAGTCCAACAACATAATTACAGTGGAATTTCCTTCATCAGAGGATATCAGAATGTCATTTACAACCCGTGTTAGTGCCGTTTCTGTACTATGACCAGTGCGAAAGCCAGACTGGAATTTCTCAAATAAATTGTAACGCGTAAGGTGTGACTGAAGCTGACTGGCGACTACTTTTCTAGTATTTTAGAGAGAAATGGTAAATTTGAAATAGGCCTATAGTTATTTAGTATGTGTGGGTCTAGGTCTGACTTTTTAAGTAAAGGTTTAATGACTGACACTTTTAGTGCATCAGGTACGGTGCCATGCAGTAATGAACTATTGATAACGGTTAGAATAGGGCTGCAAGAACATCCAATGCACTTATTACTAGTTTTATTGGCACTGGATCTAGGGAACAAGTAGTGGGCTTCATTTTAGTAATTAAAGTTAAGACTTCCTGGTGAGTTACAGGATTAAAATTACTAAAGTGCTGAATGCAATGTGCGACAGGGTCTGCTAAGCTAGTATTTGGTTTGTACTGTGATGCTGAGATCTGGGATCTTATATTTTTAATTTTCTCATTGAAGAAGTTCATAAAGTCTGTACTGCTAATATCTGTTGGTATTTTGCACTGTTGATCTGAATTGCCATTTGTTAATTTAGCCACTGCTCTAAAAAGTACCCTAGGATTTTTATTATTGCTATCTATTAATGTAGAATAGTATTCTGAGCGAGCTTTAAAGAGGGCTTTTTTATATTTATTTACACTCTCTGTCCAATATGGACAAGTCAAGTCAAGTTGGGGAGCATGCACTGGTACAGTATGTTGCCGCACCCACTACACGGCGAAACAACTTAGGATCCCGGTTTGCAACCCCCCAGGCAGACACGCGTCCAGTCCCGCCCTCTGGAAATGACCCTCTATCTGCCGCAGCCAGGTGTCACGTGGGCGACCCCTTGGCCTGGTCCAGCCACTCGGGTCCCCAACAATGAGGATCTTACGAACCGGATCACCCTCAGGGAAACGCACCACATGGCCGTAGTGCCGTAACTGACGCTCCCTCACAATGCAGGTAATGTGCCTCATTCAGGACTCCATGAGCAACCGCTCATTTGACACAAAGTCAAACCAACGGTACCCAAGGATTTTCTGGAGAGACACAGTACCAAAGGAGTCCAGTCTTCGTTTCAGGTCACTGGGTGGCGTCCATGTCTCACAACAATATAGCAAGACAGGAAGCACCAGGACTCTAAAGATTTGGACCTTCGTCCTTTTGCGTAGATATCACGAGCGCCACACACCCCTTTCCAGTGACCTCATGACCCCCCCATGCTCTCCCAATCCGTCTACTGACTTCACAGGAAGAGTTGCCAGAGACATGAATGTCACTGCCAAGGTAAGTAAACCTCTCAACAAGGTCAACACTCTCTCCGCAAACAGACACACTGCTGATGCCTGTGCCCAAGAGGTCATTAAAGGCCTGGATCTTGGTTTTTTATCCAGGACACTCGCAAGCCCAGGCACTCAGACTCCTCACTCAGTCTCTCGAGCGTCCTGATCAGAGCCTTCATTGCCGCCGCGAAGATCACAGCATCGTCAGCAAAGTCAAGATCTCTGAATCTTTCTTCACCAACAGATGCCCCACAGTCACTGGACCCCACGACCTTGCCCAACACCCAGTCCATACAAGCACTGAACAGAGTAGGAGCAAGAACACACCCCTGATGAATCCCAGAATCAATTGGGAAAAATGCAGAGTTCCTGCCTCCAGTGTACAGGCCAGCCATGATATCCAGCAACCTTGAGGGGATCCCATGAACCCTCAGGATGTTCCACAGGGCAGCTCGATCAACTGAGTCGAACGCTTTGCAATAATCAACAATGGCTGCAAAGAAACTATGCCGATATTCACGTTTGCTCTTCATGAGAACCCTCAGTGCCAGGATGCGGTCGATGGTAGACTTCTTGGACGTAAAACCAGGCTATTCTGGTCACTAGTAGGTGAACAAGTGATCACGGATCCTATTGAGGACAACCCTAGCAAGGACCTTACCTGGCACCAAGAACAGTGTTATCCCCTGTAGTTTCTGCAATCCGGGCGATCACCCTTCCCTTTCCAGATAGGGACGAGAAGTCCCATTTTCCAGTCAGTTGGGATGATGCCAGTCTCCCAAATGGAAGCAAAGATTGCTTGCAATGCCAGGAGGACAGCCTTACCACCAGCCTGGAGAAGTTCACCCCGGATACCACAGATCCCTGCAGCCTTTCCCCCCTCAGCTGGTTCACCACCTCAGTGAGATTGGGTGGTTCACAGCTAATTGGAGGATCAGCCTCAAGAACCGTGGACCCAGAGATATCCAACATCCTAGCCGGAGGATCAGCTTTGAACAACTGCTCAAAGTAGCCAGACCAGCGGGTCACAACTGCAGTGTCATCCGTAAGGACCGTTCCATCAGCTGCCCTGACTGCGACTCTCCAAGGCACAGATTCAGATGTGCATAATGCTTCGATTCCTCTGTAAGCAGGATGTGGGTCACTAGACCACAGATGGTGTGTCACTTGCTCACAGATTGCTCTAACATACGCAGATTTATGAAATATGAGCAAATATAAGCACGGCAGATGGGGTCACTTTAACAAAACCCTCAGTATGAGCAAATAAAAAAATGGCAGAGGGAGTCACTTTAATAGGAACCACAGAGAGTGCTACAAGGATTTTTGAACACAGAACACACCTAATGCTTAAACAACTGTATATATATATACTGTGTATATATATATATATATATATATATATATATATATATATATATATATATATATATATATATATATATTGGTTGCTATGTACTGAACAAGAAGAGAGTAGCTGTACGCTTAGCAGCACTATACAGACTGCACAGTCACTGAGAACAGAGACGTCACTTTCTGACACCCTTTTTCTGATATCTGACAGGCTGGTTCCACTAGACTTCTTTTATTTTATCAGTCCTCCTCGCGCCTGCCCACCTCCACATCCTTTTTGCTTGTGAACTGCCGCTCTCGCCTGTTCACCTCTCCATACTCCTTGCTACTGTATTAAGCTGCTCTGCCCCCGCTATTACCATATATACCCCCCTCTCGAAAGCCCACCTCCCCATACTCTGCTTGTGAACTCCTCTCCACCTTGTACCTGCTATTAGCTTTAACATCGAGTGATTGGCAACATCCTGTCCTGCGCCTCTCCCCTCGCAACTTGCGGTCCTGCTTCTAAAAAATTTGCCCACCTGCCCGCTCGTCCCTTGCCATCTCTGCAGATCATTAGATCTGCCTGTGCCTCTAGATCCGCGGCTGTCATCTCACAATGTCATGCAAAACTAAATTAGCCGGGCAGAGCGGCTAGATAAAAGACGCTAGGGATAACATTGATCACTCAGAAAGGTCAAAAACAAAATCCAGGACCTTGCAAATGTAAGATAACAATACTTACCACTGAACAGAACAGGTGTTTCTATCCAATTGAATGTAATTTTAATTCTTGGTAATGGGAGTTAATCAAATTGATAATCAATAATGAGACATGTAGTTTGGGATCTAGTCAAAGAACATTTTCAAACCTGTAGTTTAAAACCAAGCAACACTACATTTTCAGCATCTGCATGTTTATCATTTTGCTAAAATTACCATCATATGAAATGTGGATTTGAGTCTATTTGTTCCGCTGATCCCATGGTCTATCTGCAAGGATCCTAATTTCCCATTTAGACTAAAGTCATTTAAGGACAGCAATGAAACTATCAAGAATGTTTTCCCATCTTTTATGTATTTGGAACAAACATTTAATCTGCCATTTATCTGCTTTATTAATCTTAGGATTTTCCAGCAAATTCCTTCTGCCATTAAGCTCAAGTTACAGGACACCTGAGTGCAGTATACTGGGTGCAAGTTTGTAAGTTGTGCTTTCCATATTCATAGCACTGACTGTGGCTTATTGTTTAAGATTTATTAACTGTGGAATCTGACTTGATCACCAGTACAAACAAAAACACACAGGTACAAAAGAGCAGTCATTCTTCAAAAGAGCCTGTGCCCTTTTAATGGTTGCAGTACTTTGTTTCTAAGTAGACAGAACCACAACAGTAGAAAAGCTCCATAATTTGGTCAAAATCTTTGCATGATTTTCTTTTCAGAGTGAGGAAGGATGAGAATGTTTAGTAATATTGCAGGTAGAAACTTGTTTTTTCCTTTTTTATAATATGCATATTGTTGCACCTATTTAGAGGAATATGTCAGTTAACACAAGTCATACAGAATCAAATCCTCTGTCCTAACAAGTCCACATCATGAACATTACTAGTATTCCTTTAGTGTACTAGTTTGCAGTTAGTTTACCATGCTAGTTTATCTACACTGTCTGCACAAGTGAATGTACAATATTATGCATTTATGGAGTTAGTATAGGGCTGCATCACCGTGCATCGGCAAAGGAAAAAAAGTTATTTATATGAAGGTTTTTTCCATGTGGAGAAGGAGAAAAGATAAAAGAGACAACATTTTAGTCTTCATCAGGTTTTTATGTTGCATTTCTTTTAGTCATACTACATTTATCAATGGAAGTGTTATTAATATAAATGCATGAAAATTCAGTCTAGACTACTTGACTCCAAATATATGTTATTTCTGTCACTCTTATTTCCCCTACCTTTATCCAGAGTGCTGCAGGTGTCTGTGCCTTTATTAAGACTTTTAACTCTAGATCTGCATTGTAAAGCAATCTGTAAACCCCTGCTTGCTGGAGCCACTTTTTAGTGCTACCATTCAGCTTACCTTAGGGGTGTCAAACTCAGCTTCAGCGGTTCTGCAATGCTTGACGCTTAATATTTCAGTCACTTAATTAGTAACCCATTACAGATGTAAGTGGGATATCATTTTTTGCCTTAATTGTAATTGACTGTACTTAAGATTCAGAACCATTAATTGTGTTTTTTCATTACCCAGCAGTAAAACAGCAATAAAACACAAAAGAAGCCTATGTATTTCCATATAACATGATCCTATTTGCACTTTTGTGTCCATTGCATAATATCTGTTTCAAAAGAAATTGGAAAGAAAAAAAGTAAAAATTGGAGAAATGTTGCTCCATGAAATATTTTGATGCTATCTGTCAAAAAAAAAAAATCAACAGTTTTATCATTTTCTGATGTGGCAGAATCAAAGCACTAACAACCCATAGAATTAAATAGGCATCAAGAAGAAACTTCATGATTCAAGAAGCTTCCAATTTAAGAAATTAGTTGGAGAGAAACTGGCAGCTCTCCAGAACTGCATTTGAATCCATTATCTGGTTATGTGTTGCCTTAATTTGCATCTCCTTGTTTTGCTACTGGTTAATGATAAAAGAAACAAGTGTTTTGAATTTTAAAAAGCAACTAAATTAAAATTAAGGAAGTATTCTTACTAATAATGAAACTAACTAGAACAAGAATCTGCGATCACAGTGATGGCCCTGCAAAATCAGAGATTGACACTCCTTGCTTAACCCTTTTAATTTACTAATTTTGAAGGTTGCGCTTTATACTGGTGCTACTGGCCTGGATGCACCCTTATTATCCAAAATGAGGACTTTTCAATTATTTTCCATCTTCTTCATATACGGTGTAGGCTGCCTGTCCTGCAAATCCTGCACTACCACACGGTCACATAGAGAATTCACAGCTTCTGATTGGACATCCTGTCCCCAGTGTAAAGTTTCATTAAAGGACATTTCCAGACTTGAGAAGTACACTTGTTATTCAGCTGCCATATAAAGATCAATTTAAATTCAATTGGTGGCTAAACATGAATATTTTAATACCTCTAAAGACCTCAAAAGGCTGCTGTTATTTAAGGATAGCAGAAGCAACCTGTTTTCATCCATTTAATTTATTGTTTATATTGCACGCATTAATAGTGGCCTGTGGCGTAAATCTTTGTGTTTGATATCACCACATTTCCTCAACAGAAATTATCCTATATGGCAAATTGAGGACAAAAACAAGAAGTTAGTTTGTATCGTCTTTCTGCTTCATGTTCATAGATATCCATCCATTTTCCATACTCTCCAAGGAATCCTAGAATCTGAGGTCATCATGGCAACAGTACAATTGCTGCTGCTCCTGGATGTGTTTATACATAAGCAAAGAAAACAGTGACACAGACTGTTTTTCACATTCCATCTTAATCCCTGACAATGTATTTCTTTTCTTTAAGGTGGACTATCATGTTATTTATCACTGATCCAGATATTCTATAACAAATTACTTTGCATCCATCTTCCTTTTTTCTCTTTAATCATTTTTTGGTCTTTTCATTGAAAGGTAGAGAATATCAGTTTCATTTTGCCAGAGGTATAATTCTGAAGTGTTCACACCTCCCAATTTCTGTCTGACAGGTTGACTTTTTTTGATAACATTTTGTCTGCTCGACTTATGGCAGTAAGTGGCTTATTCTTTTTGCCCGTTTCTTATTCTGCTACCAGCTGGCATCCAAAGTGTCACATGGGATTAAAATTCCTTTGTGGCTCAGGGTTCACTGTAGTCAGCCATGCAGCTTTATAAAAAAAAAATAACCCTTTGCTCCAATTATTATTTAGTATTCTTGTAAGTGTTAAATGTAATCCCTAAGGCAATTTTAAATTAGTCTGTGAACATAATTACCTTGATGTTTTTTTTAAATATTTTCAAATTGTTCTTCAAAAATAGACATATCAAAGTATTTTGATAGACAAATGGTTATAACCTCCCTGATTTGAATTCCCACAAGTGTTAGACTATTACATGTATCTGTATTAGGATTAAACGTAACATCCAACAATTTTCTGACCACCTTACACCGGTAAATCTAAGTGCATATTTACTCAAACTAGGCCAATTTAACCTAAATGTGTTTTGGAGTCTTGAAGGAAACAAGTGAACGAAAGTACATGTTGTGTATAAAGGTTCTGGTAATTTTCTACATTATAAGCGCATGACTTGGTTTTTATTTCACTAATTATCAACATATATTGAACAAAGGGTGTCCTTCACCTCCCAAGTCTAAACTGAAACTATCTTCAAATCATAAATTTGAGGTGAGGAGTAAACAGTTTAGTATGTTTTACTTGGAAATAAATCACTCAATCATTGCCTAAATACTTTCACAATTGGAGTAGCTATTGGATTGCAGAATGGTTCTTGAAGGCAGGCAGGACTATTCACCTGAACTAAACAGGGTGTCTATTTATAGCAAGCCAACCATTTCCAACTGTTTATTACTATAATTCATTACTGTGTTAAAACACCCTTGTATGCCATAGAATATGATTAAGTCCATTTTACAAGCTCCAGGGGTCAGAAATTGGAATTATACCTCTTTTTCAAACATCTGCTTTTTTTTCTCTTTCTGTGGACATTGAAAGTGTAAAACTTCCAGTTTAGCTGAGCTTCAGCTAAATTGAGTTCACAGTCTTCATATCCAATCCCATATGATGCATCCTATTGTAAAACTGTCTTGCACTGGTCTTTTAGGTGGTTACTCAAGTTCCATGGCAGACAGGAGACTTTGTTTCCCTTCTGTTGAGCAATTAAGCTATAAAGGGCATGTTTAGTGTACCAGCCTTTTAATGTTCACCATCAAAAGTAAAATGCCATTTTACTGCACAATAAAATATATGCTTTGAGATACTGTACACATACTGGTATATCTGATGGGTTACTGCAGAAATTTCTAAAGCATAATTCAGTCTAGTTTCCTAAAGATTCGAAATTCGACTCTGGTTACAGTGACAGCCATGCCTCAATGTAAAAGGATTCACTCTGTTGTCCTGTTGCTGTTGCTATTGACTTGATGTCATTGGTGATTAGTGATGTTCTTGCCTGTCTTGTACATACTTGCCTGCTTTTTTCCTTTGCTCATTTTTTTTTATAGGTAGAGGTGTGAAGTAGTTATTCTCGTACAGTTTCACTATTGATTCACTTTGGGCAATGAACCTGTTACTAGTAAATGCCTTATGTGAATTTATGCTAGTCTGTTTAACATGTCTCTGACACCTTTTCTACAATCTGGCCATGGTTCTACAATAAACTGATGGACAGATATTGCTGTTTTCCATTTAGAGTATGTCAATTAGTTTCTGCCTTGTTTGTGATGTATTCTACCAAATCAGTTTGCCTTGAGTGTTGTTGCGGTGCTCTGCACCTGCACTTAGTTAGGAGCACAGTGCAAAACAAAGTAGTTTCTGCTACTGTATTTTATTTCTGAAGTGGAAATGATAAAATGGTCATCTACCTCTGTAAATAGGATTACTTCTGTTCTTGTTTGTGTATTGTATATACCCCATTTTTTGTCATCCATTATACACCCACCCAACCTAGAAGGTGTGTGTCTGTCTGTCTTTCTGTTTCCCAAGATTTCTTCCATTGTTGTTTTTTCTACAAGGTTCTTTTCATAAAGTCAGGGTCTGTTATAGCCCATTGAGGCATTCCTTGTTTGATTTTGGGTTTAACAAGAAATAAACCGTTTCTGTTGTTGTCTGTAGTAGGATTGTTTTTTTTTTTTTGGTCTTCTTAGCCTTCTGCTGTCAAAGCTTGTGCTGAGCCACACACCTTTCTTGCAATTTCTTTAAAACTGCAATAACTTTCGAGTCATATCAAACTCCATCTATCCATTCGTTTTTTATCTTGTCTCTACAACAACATTTCAATTTTATTAAGCAGACAATACATTTTTTCTTTGTTCTCTGGATTATTTCTTCTTGTGTTTAGCAATATCTAGCTTATTATTTCGTCCTAGCAGTCAAAAATATGCTTTTCTTTTCAAAATTTTCTCATTATTGATGTTTTGACCTTTTCTTCCCTTAAACTTAACTATGTCCTTTTTCACTCCATTTGTGTATTTTACTTGCTTTGAGTATTGATCTTTTGTTCATCTAAACATATCTCTGTGTTCTCCAGCCACAAGCTTGAGAAACTTTGCCTTTAAATCTATGTAGCGGTCACCTCAGAGTGCCCATTTAATTTTTAATTAATTCACTTGATAATGCTCAGACAAACAGTTAACAGGAGATAGCTCATGTTATCCAGGAATGCTAGAATATCATTGCTGTGAAGCAAGTTAGCACTGTCCTTGACATTTGTCATTATTCTTTCCACTCTCTTGTATGTCCTACCTTAGACTGGCCTGAACGTTTACTGTTATATTCATTACACTATCACCTGTTTACCATCTATAGCTCTTTTCCATTTTAAATGCTGAAATAATATGCTTGAACTTAATTATTTCTTACATACCTGTAGACGTCTGATTTTCTTTCATCGTGACCTTCTATTAAAATATACTAATTGCTTTTCACATTACTTGTCTATCCAATTTAGAATTTTCTTAAAAAAACATTCACACATTCCAGAAATCTAGTACCTTTGGAAATGTGACTTTGCTGATGGTTTGCCTTCAGAAAAATGTAAGATAACTGAAGTTGTCTGATAGCGATCTACAAATTTTGTTCAGGTTTGTGACAGCTATCTTCTAAAGCAATGGTCTCATACTCCGGTCCTGGAGGGCTACAGTGGCTGTAGGTTTTCATAATAACCTTTTTCTTGATTGGTGACTAGTTTTTGCTGCTAATTAATTCCCTTTCCTTTCCTTTTAATTGACTTGTTTTTTTTTTTTTTAATTTGTTCCCCTGAATTTCTTCACCGTTCCTCTGAATTGCTTCATTTCTTTCCTTAAATGGCACCCAAACAGAAATGAAATGCAAAGTGAGTGAGCCAACAGAAGACCAACTAAGTCAGGGTCTCAAACTCCAACCAATTTCATTCTAGCCAGTTACTTAATTATGAGCTGATGCTTGTTGTTAATTAAACCCGTTCTTTAATTTCATGGCTTGTTGCTGCTCTCATTGTGCAATGGCATACATTTCCAAAATTATTGATTTTCTCTTTTCTAAGAGCACTGTTAAAATGTTTTCTTAATTTTCAGATATTGGGTGATCGACACAGTTTGCTGGTCATGATTTGACTTTTATATCTCATTATTGATTGACTGCTAATTAAGGGAAAAGAAACAATTGAGGGATCTAGGTGTACAAGAACAAGTCAATTAAAATTAATTCCAAAGAAGTTAATTAGCAGCAAAAACAGGTCACTAAGTAAGAAAAGGGTTAGAATGAAAACCTGAAGCCACCGTAAAGTCTGTCAGTTATGTTCGATGAGTTCTACTTCTTTCTGTTCTGCTGGATTCTGAGATTCTTGTATTAAATGTGAAATTCTGAATTTAATGATTTATTTTCCTCCCTGTCATTTCTTTGCTCCTTTGTACTACCCATGTCATTTCATTTGCTACTTTTTCTGCTATGCATTTATTCTATCTATCAGTGCCCTAAACACAATTTCATTGCTGCTGGAAGCCAGACCCTTTGTTCAGCATTTGGCACAAGACAGGAAAACAGCCCTGAAGGGGCTCCCAATTTTAAGTTACCATTCAACCTTCTCATCTTTGGGATATACAGGGTGGGCCATTTATATGGATACACCTTAATAAAATGGGAAGGGTTGGTGATATTAACTTCCTGCTTGTGGCACATTAGTATATGTGAGGGGGGAAACTTTTCAAGATGGGTGGTGACCATGGTGGCCATTTTGAAGTTGGCCATTTTGGATCCAACTTTTGTTTTTTCAATAGGAAGAGGGTCATGTGACACATCAAACTTATTGGGAATTTCACAAGAAAAACATATACTAATGTGCCACAAACAGGAAGTTAATATCACCAACCATTCCCATTTTATTAAGGTGTATCCATATAAATGGCCCACCCTGTAGAACAAAAAGCATGGAGATACAGAGAAAATGTACACTACATAGACAGCAAGTCCACTGGGATCTGAATCCAGGCACTTGGAGGCATAAGGAAGCAGTGCTGACCACCCAGTGCATAATTGGGGAATTTTTTATACTTCTTTGTTTTAGTTTGCCCTGCAAATCACATTGTTATAGTGCTTACTGAGACTGGTGCTATATCTATTTCAAATAGGTTGCAATTCAAAGCATTAAGCACAACAAAGTTTTTAAAAAGATATTTAAAATGATCACTATATACAAGAAAACACAATTTAGTCAAGTCTGGACTGTTTGTCCCAGATAGATAGTAAAATAAATGGATATGAAGCAACTTCGTTAACAGATAGTGTTGATTAAACTTTTTTTATTAAAAGAAACATTTTATATGCAGAACTTGAATGTCAGATATGTCACATTTTTGCAAAGTATGAATGAATATTTTTAAAATTACCTCTGTTAGGCAATTAACTCTTGAGGCAGCCACCATTTACAAAGCAAAATCCATCTGAATGTCGCTGCATTATTGTAACTGTGGCTTAGTGCTACAAAAAGACAACTGCAAATTTGTACATTAGAGGCAGCAATATGATCAATTTGATCTTTGAAGTGACATTCTTATTCTTCACACAGCCTGTTTATAGTGTTTTCACTTGATGAAATGAAGCCACTGCACAAATTTGTCAGTGCCTGCTGGCCCCTGTGGGTATACAATTAAATCGTATTACTTATGATAAATGCTTCCCTAAGCTTTAGCTTGTAGCCCCTGGTCTGGTTTATGACTAAGATGAAATCGGATGGAGTATATTAATCCCTTGGTAATTTGTACAGGTTTCTATCAAATTACCTTTTCTGGTAGCAAGTTTTTCTTTTTCCCTGAAAGCAACCATGGGAATATGTGCCTAGTCACACAGAAAGATTGTGCATTACAAACTTGTCCTCCAAAATATACGGTGTAGAGGTACAAAGGACCAAAGGCATCTGGACATACTAGATCTGTATTTGGCTTCTTTTATTTTGATGTTCTCAACATCTGAATCTTTCCTTGATTTTGCCAATTCTTAAGATAAAATTACCCAAGAAATTAATTTTTCGCTGTTTCTCCACACTCGTCCATCTTCAAAACATCATTATGCTTTGAATGGAATGTAAAGAAGTGTCCTTGCTGTGCCCTTGGCAGATCAAACAGGAAAAAAATGAAGCATAAATTTTGCTGTACATACTATTCCTTTCTGTCTTTGATTGAATTTTATGCTTATTAGTTTTTACAGAAGAATCTGCTGGTGTCTAGCACAAAATTCATTTCATTAGTTTACTTTTATTTAATCTATAATTTAAAGGGCAAGTATCAGTATCTTGCACAGGACTCCTTTGGCATTGTGTTGTAATATGTTTGGAGCTTATTTGTTTTATTAGTGTGTACATGTAGCTGTGTCAGAGCTGTGGAGTCTTGGGTCCAAAGCCTGGCCTAGACATAGTTTTGTTGGAGTTTGCATTTTTTCCTCTCTGTCCAGATGGACTTTTTGTGGCCTGCTCAGGTTTCTCTCATCTCAATGGGCGGCCAGCAATAGAAAACCCAGGAGGGGGTAGGAGGCCAGCTGGTAGAGATCGTCAGGTCTGTGTTCTCTTTTTGACTTTCTCTTTTACAATTTTAATCTCTACCATTGTCAACCTGCCATATTTCATCAATTTATTAATGGATAAATATTGTTGGTTTACCTTTATGTTTAATCAGTTTCTGTCTTGGTCTTTGTGTGTTTTAACAAATCTGCATTTATATGTGTACCATTTCTGTATTTAGTAACTAGTATAATCTATACTTAAATTTTGACTGAGAATTGTTCACAGCCCTCTGTGCCTGCACTCAGTGAAGAACACTATGCAAAAAATAAATTGTGTTGTATTTTATTGTTTATACACATCCCAAATAACACACACATTTTCTTGATTGGTGACTCTAACCTGGCTCAGCATGAGGAATGGCTGATGTTGCTGGGATAGGCTCAGTAGCTGCCTTCTTGGAAGAGAAGGTTTGGAAAATTGATTGATTCTCCTTAGAAACTTCAAAGGTATGTGTGTAGCTAGCAGCTCTAAACTGGTCCAGTGCGAGTATGTTAGTGAGTGTGCTCTAAGATTCATGCTATTTGTTTATTACTGCGAGGATAAGATTGTACTGTGCAGTGGTTAAATTTGTTATTGTATTTTAATTATTTAAACCCTTGTGGTTGTGCATGACACTATATATAATAAAGTTTGATGTTAAACAAAACTGTTTCTCCAAAGAAGAACTCCATGCTAGAAAAGGGAGATATGAACCCAGATGAACCTGCAAGGAAAAAAAATGCATTGGAATCTGAGAATTCAAGCTGAAGTTTAAGTTATTACACTGAAATGCTCCTTTTGCTTGACTCACTCAGTCTAGTAACTGTAATACAATACTAATGATAGGTAATGATCGGCCCATCATACAGTATATAGAATGAAACCTCACACGATATATGCTCTCAAGACTTAGCATTTGTCTTTATGGGTGGTTCTTCAATAGTCAACTTATGACCTGAAAGTAACAACTGGCCTTGAATCTTATAGTGTGAGTGCTGAGCGACAGTGTATGGTGGCTGAGAGCTTTTATAATAGTATTTAACATTTTAAGGCAATATAGAGTATGCAATATATGTCCTGATGAGAAGAAAGTTGTTCACCAATACTATTTCATGCCGTCTTCTCCACTTTCTTTAGTGCTTTGTTGTCCTGAGCACAGCAGGTACTTTACCAGGAAGCTTTACAATCAGTGAGGATGGACTCCACTGTGCACCTGTAGACTCTGATGAGAACAGATAGAGACGTCCAGGCTTTCCTCAGAGATCTGAGGAAGCAGTGGTAGTGATAGCCTTCTTGACTGTACCCAAAAATTCTTTCTATAAGTTGTCTACTGATTGTTTATGGTGAGGCCTAAGGTGGTGAAACCTAAAAATACACAAGTTATAAACTAACTGACAACCTTTATTTTGTATGACACCAGTTGTGTGCACCGTACATGTGCAGTCCTGTTAATTTATTTTGTACATTTTCAATGTTGGCAACTTAAGCGACTCACACAAGATCACACAGTGAATCATAAAGGGGATACTGGAACTGCATAAACCAGCAGCAGACTTCATTGTTTGTACTGTAAAATATCATTTGACAATGAAAGAGCTTGTTCATGGACCTCTGGACTGTGCTTGTGTTTTGAAAAATATTGCACAATTCTTTAAATTTCTCCATGTGACGAAGAAAAAAGAGTGTTGAAAGCAAGCTATTTGGAATGCATTGTTTACTGACATAATGGCTAACAAGCCATACAAAATAGACAAGTATGTACAATTTTGCTTTACATTTCCATGTAGCGTGAACACAACAGGAACTGCAAAATGTGTTTATGTTATCTTTTCTTCATGGAGATGTTTACACCTGCCTTGTGCACTCAGTGTCAGGGGTTTGGAAAACATACATCTGGAAAAGTTGCCTTTCAAAGTGTCTTGACAATCAGGGTGGGTTTCCTCTTCTCAAATTGAATTTCCATGTTTTCATAATTGATTCTGTAAAGTTTATTTATGCAGGGAGGCTGCCTGCCATCAGCATTCAGGAGCCCTGCATGGTGGATTGACATGTGCCCCTTATGACATCTGCTAATATATAATTTAAGAAGTGAAAGAATGATATTTGTTTAGTGGCAAATGGAGGGTAGAACAACACCCCAGAAGGATCAGACAAGGTGAGTGGCACTTGAAATCAACAGGTGTCCGTTATATAGGAGTACAGGTTATCTATTGTTGTACACCAGTAAACGTGGAGAATGCATCAAGAAAAGATGCATCGAGTCCCAGGCGCATTTTTCCTTTTCTTTTGGGTCTATTTTTGACCTCATAAAAATGGATTGAAATTGAAAAACAACCACCTGATTAATTAGCTGGTAATGTCTTAAGGCCTGCGGTGGGTCGGCGCCCTCCCCAGGATTGGTTCCTGCCTTGTGCCCTGTGTTGGCCGGGATTAGCTCCAGCAGACCCCCGGGACCCTGTGTTTGGATTCAGCGGGTTAGAAAATGGATGGATGGATGTCTTAAGGCATCTTGTAATCTGCTTGTTTTTGGTTGCTATTACTCCTCCTAGACGTTGCTTTAGTCATAGCCTTACCAAGCTGCTTCTTACTGAACTACAGAAACTATATCTACCACAGAATGCTGAGCGTCCTGATGTTGAATATACATATAACAAAGAATGTCTACAACTCTTTTCATGTTGCAGCAGTTTATATAAACCTAGTCTTACACTTAAGAGGCCATAGTTTTACTCTTACATTGAGTATTCACTCAATTATATTGGCACATCCTGTAAGTAGTACAAACTTGGTGTTTGTCATGTTGCTGTTGAATATTACACCCACTAAAGTCACTTTAGTAATGTGACTATTTGTCATTTTCTCTAATATCTGACAGCTCATGCCATCTTTTGATACCATAGTGGAACAGATTTGTCTTCACCTTGACCAGGAGAATACAGTTACCAGAACTGTATCCATTTGTACAGTTGACAAAAGTTTGCCATTTGTTTTATATGGGCATTTGTATCAAGTGGACTCTGACATGTCCTGGTGACTAAGACACTGGAGTGTTCATCACAGTGTTGCTGAATAAATCACCATTTGGCACTAAGTAAGAAACTTAACATGATTTTGCTATAAGTGTAAATAATATTGTTTTCATGTATTTTCACAAGAATATAGAGGTACAAAGGGTTAAAGCTTTACATCTGCCAGACAATTTATGACTATTTCCTCACTTAAATTCAAGTAAATGATTCCGGGGCTTATACTGTGTGACAGGGTAAGGACATTGACAGTTCAGTTCAGTTCGATTTTTTTAGCATCTAATTAAAATTCCCCTTTAACTTCCCTTGCGAGAGGTGTACAATGCATGAAAAACTAGAAGAAGGCCTATGAAATACTGGGTTTATTTATATTAGAATTGGGAGAAACTGGAAATTCATCTAGAATAAGATGGTGATTGTTAGCAGGGTTTGTAACACAATCTTCACCAAGAGGAGCAAAATGAAATAATGATATTTAGGCTCAGTAATTGTAGAGCTTTTTAGTATGGTGGTAGTGATTGAAAGATGCCATATTAAATTAAAGTTGCCATATAATTCAACAGAATTTGTGCATTAAGAAATTAACAAAATAATCAATTTAATGTCCTCTTCATTGGCATCCCACGTACAGATAACATTTCCTAAAAACTAACAAAACCTATTTGAAAGATAGAAGTGCAAAGTGAACTGAAGGCAATATTATTGCTGTGAATACAGCAAAAACCTTCAAATCATTGCAGAGACACAGTTGCTTGCTTAAAGACAAGTATATAAACTGGTCAAGAACTCAGGTCCAGCGAGTGAAGGCCAAGACTCTTGTCTATCAGAACATGCCAGTCTAAACCGGTGAGGTAAGGGTAGATAAAAATAAGCAGCTTAAGGTAACAGAGTATTGGATTGGGGTCATTGATTGTGGAAAAACAAACCCTTAGCTGACCAAACCAGAAGTGGTTGAAAGGAATTCCTTTGTGACCACAAGGACGTGACTTTAGTCTGGTGGATGAAGCAAAACCTGTGGGTGGTTTCCTTTTATTTGAATTAGTAATGCCTGGCTCTTCTTTCTTTGTTTGCTATATATTTTGACCTAGCATTACTGATTTTCTTTTTGGTCATACATTAGATGCTACACTGTATGAATTCTTGTGTATGGTTTTTAGGATTGCATAGCCGAACTAAAAAGACAGAAGTCTCATACTGCAAAACTTGAAATTAGACTGTTTTCATTATTCTCAGTAGGCACTCAAAACAAGAATGCCATGCTTACTCCGAGGTAACAGTATATGTATGATGTTAGAAAAATCATAAGGCCGAAATTTGAGAAGGCAGGTGTTCATTCCTATGCTATCCATCCATTTTCTATACCTACGTTTCCCATTACAAAGTCATTAGAAGCAAGATACCTTATCCAGGCCATATGGGCATAAGGCTGCTGTCAGTCTTAGATGGGCAAAGTCACGTTCTCATCAGTTCACCTAACACTCATCTAAGGGACAAAGGAGCATTTAAAATACCCAGGGGTGGAACATATAATCGTCACACTTATAGGCACCTAGGTAGACTACAAATGTAGATCCATGAGTTGTGAGGCAGTAGCATGAGCCATTGTGCAACGATGCTATCCACAGAAAATGTGAAACAAAATGTTATGCATGACTTTCTGATTTGAGCAGTATGTGTGGTTACTTGCCTCATTTCTAGTGTCATCTTTAAATAACGTATGTCTCCCCTTTACCTCCCAGCAGCTTGTGGTCAATTAAGACCATGTAATGTTATATTTATGGCCCAAGCATGGTGTCTTATATGATCACTGGTATTCCCACATTGATGAAACCTCAAAGCGACTTCTCTTGGCACTTCAGCCTGTCAGGGGGAGGAGAAGGAGTTCAAGCAGGCCTGTTTTTCAAGTAAAGAGGATATCTTGCTGTGCAGAGAGGCTGGAAGTCAGCAGGAGTAGTCAGTAGATGATAGACACCAGGGTATCTGGTAGAACTGGTTACTCTATCTACAGTTTTGGATTTCATGTCTCAGCTGGGGCTCACAATGGAACTAAGCACAGCTTTCCTCCCAGGTGGTCTTGTGTAGGGGTAGAGGAGGTACATGGCAGTGGATTGGGACAAGTGAGGCTTTGCAATTTGTGAATTTCTTGCAACTAAACGCTTAGACACATCTATTTCAGCCTTCACACTGCTCTTTCTGTAACATTGTTTCTGTCAGTTTTTACCCAGTTAGCTCTGATCTGTTACGAATGGTACAAGTTACACACATGAATAACCCCAACTACAATTAGCTTTTCTCCCCAGCTGTTTTTATGAGAAAAAATTATAATTAACAGAATTAATCTTTAAATTTCATTTGGGGTGCCTCAGAGCACTTTTTTTTAAATATATTTTGTAGCCAAATTACTTTACCAGTGATTTTAGTAAAAATGTGCAGCAGGCTGACTTTCTTAATAATATTAACAGCACCATTTAAATCATTCTCTTTCTGGCTGGGACGTTCAAGGTAAAATCTTTCTTTCTTTGTTACTTTGGTGCAGGAATTAAATTTAATTAATTTTGTGTTTTGCAAAAGATATTTGTTTTAATAGCATTCACTATGAAAGGTGAACAAAATTAACAGCAATTGATTAATAAAATGAGTCTGTTACCAAATAAGCAAATTCTCTGATGCCAAGACTCCTTGGTTTACTGTTGTTTTGAATTAAAAGAGAAACTATGACAAACCTCTTGGCTAAAATGACATAGAACAATTCAAACATTTATAAACACAAACTTTTGCTAGCAAAGCGAAATGCATTAGTAGATTATAAAGAGACTTCACTGAATTGCTTTAGTAATAAGCACGAAACATGAAAGATTTTATTGTAGCAATTGGAGCAGACATCGGATCGAGTTCTACATTTTAAGAAGCAAACACCTAAACCATAAAATGTGGATTTTTAAAAAGATTTAAGTTAAGAAACTATATTTTCGTAGATATTTAAACAGTAACTACACAACAATTGTGTAGAATTTTATTAAAGTTTGAACTTAAAAAAATACATTTCAGACAGTAAATTAATACAGTTGTCAAATGTAATGTATTAGTGTTTTCCAAGACATAAACATGGCAATAACTAATGCTTTCTTCTGACAGTCATTGCCACTGAAATAAATATAAAGAATTATGAGCATGTTTGAAAATAGTGTTTCCCATTAAAAGTACAGGTAAGTTGAAGAGTATTTCTCAGCTGAGATACAGTATGAAGGTAAGATTCAGAATAGTTTTAGTTAGTTTAATGCAAATGTCTGAATTTCCCAGTGCTTTCAGATGTGGTCTTTGCCCAGAGGCATTTCCTTTTGGTCATGCTGCGATTATCAATAATCAGTCACTGAGATGTGGCTTGTTTGAAGCCTCTACACACAGAGCACCATGCTAAACTTTAAGGAAATCTTTCACGGTTATTCCTATAATTATGAATGTATGCTGCAGGTGTTTGTGACGCCTCTTTTGGCGTGTGCTAAGTGAATCTTGCCTTTCAGCTGTTGGTATCAGTGGCCCAGTTAGATGTAAAAATTTGTATTTGACGTGTGTATTTCTAAAGACTAATTTTAAGACAATTTTCACCTTGTTCCTTTTACTTAAGGGGAATTTTACTGCTCTTTTGAAAGTAACACCTCCCATCCAACACATTTACTGTCTTACTTAAACCTTCTGCATTTCAGCTCCACAGGACAGCAACAGCTTTTTTCTGAAACTATTAACCCTTGAATTCATGTAGTGCTCATCATCTTTACCGAGCACTTGTTCTGTACCTGGGCTTATTTTCTCATTCAGCCGTTAACTTAGTGAGGCAACTAATTCAATGCAGGGCCCATCTATTATGGATTCAATCCAAACAGCTGACAGCATATTGATGACTTGGAGCCCCTTGCTAGTGGAATGAGCTGCCCACATTCATCCAAACACCTGATTCCATCAGTGTGTTTAAGAAACGTTCTAAGATGTGGCCGTTTTGTGTAGATGTTTGTAATTGCTAATTGCTTTTGATGATAGTTTCTTTTCGTAGTTAAGGTAAGGTTAATTTGTGATGTGCCCTAATTAGTTTATTGGCTGCTTACCTTTAAGGTATAGAATAGAGGATCTCAAACTCAGTCCTGGGGCTTCAGGTTTTTGTTTCAACCAGATTCATAATTAGTGACAGCAACAGATAAAACTGATCTCATCTAATTAGCTGGTATTCTTTCTCTTCTCTTATTCTACATTCAGAAAAGCACAGCAGCATGATTTTTACATTTATAAGACATTAAGAAATATTTCAGTTTTTGCTATAGATTTAAATGCTTAACTCTCTTTTGTTGCCCTTTCTCTGAGCAGTTTGCTCCCTTCATCGTATCTTAATAATGACAATTAAAAGCAAGCAGAGCACACATCTAGGCACACTGAATCGTGAAAGCCTGCAACTACTTTAGCATTCGACCCACTAATTAGTAAATAATGGATTAATTAAACAATTAGAACAGCTAAAAGTAAAAAAGTAGAATGAAAATCAGGATGAAAAAATATTGTTAAACAATACATTATTCCAATTTAACTGCTTAGTACATTTTAATAAAAAAAAATTACCAAACTTTTTCTATATTGTTGCCAAAACACAGAATCTGGGAAATAATAGTTCACTTAATTAGCGCTGGAATCCAATTTAAAACAAAAAACTGATTGAAACAAAAACCTACAGCTGCAGTGGGTCCCCAGGGGCCTCATGTATAACGGCGTGCATAGAACTCACAATATAACATGGCGTAAGCACAAAAGCGGGAATGTGTGTACACACAGAAAAATCCAGATGCAGGAATCTGTGCACACGCAAACTTCCACGTTCTTCTGCTACATAAATCCCGATCAGCATGAAAAGTAACGCTCGTGCACGCGCCTGCTGTCCCACCCCAACTCCTCCCAGAATTATGCCTCTTTGAATATGCCAATCAATATAAATATCCCTTAAGCTCAGCCTTCTGTGAAAAGACAATAGGAAAAGCGCGGGGGAAAAATATAAGAATTTCAGCGAATACCAAGTGGAGGCAAGGAAAAACGTACTATTTGTTGGTTTAAACAGTGGTATAATCAACAAAAGGAAGTTGATCGAGTGACAGAGTGTCGGAGAAACTTGAAAGCTCAAGTTCACAAAGTCACACAGTGCCCGAAATAAAAAAGAAGTGGTCAGATATCAAAGTCGCCGTGAAAAGGCAAGTCGTATCCCATAGTCTGAGTGTCATATGAAAGCTTATTAGGGTATAGAAAAAAAAAATAGGCACACAGTGGGGAAAAAAGCACGAAATGTCAACTTTAATCTCGAAATTTCCACTTTAATCACGTAGTTTATTTTGTCATTAAAGTAGAACATCATAAATTTCATCTTAAAATTGTTTAATTTACTAGTTTCTCAAATCCCATCGTAACTAAAGTAGCACATTAAATGCTTTGTTTTGTATTTGATCTTCTATGCGCTCTATGTGTGTGAATCACTACATGTTTCCGCGCTTTCTCTTTCTCCAACAGGACACAGAATCCATTACATTAGTAATATTACAGCTCTCTGAATAATTAAAATACTGAGATATACGTGATATCTTTATTATGACGATAGGAATGAAACCATGTTATTAAACATGGGAACACGGTGGCACAGTGATTGTGTGCAACCTTCGATGAAACTATTGCAGCAGTACTGTCTCTTTCAAACGTACTAACCTCCAATTCCTGTCCTTACTTTTCTTTCTCCAAATACCCTATCGTTATCCTTCCATTGTCGCGCCAGCCCAGCAAGAATACAGCTAGAGGTAGGATCAATCCGTGAACTAGCTAGCACTACGGCACCGTGTCCTCACATGTTTAATTATTAACAATACAGATTATTTAAATGAAGTTAAAGTTTTATCTGTAATATAATAAACATATTTTGCTGCATTTCATCTTAAAAATGATATCATCATCATATGTAAGTATGCGCTTTATAAAGTGGCTCATTTTGTGCAATATTATAACTGTATCGCAAGTTTACAGTGAGGTGATTGTACTTATAAGTACAAACAGTTCTACAAGGAGCACTTGATGGACTGATTGAGTGTTTAAAGTTCTTGGGACGAAACTGTTTCTGAACCACGAGGTCCGTACGGGAAAGTCTCTGAAGTGCTTTGCCATGGCTGAGGCAGCGTGTGCTTGATGCTGTATCCCGATAATTCTCTTTCCAATCAGCTGCTGCTGTGATTCCCCACTCAGATACAGTGATATAAATACTCTGAGTGGTGCAGTGAGAGTAATATGGAAAAAGATGCTCTGCTGTGGCAACCCTTAACAGGAGCAGCTGAAAGAAGAAAAAGAAGGTGCAGTAACAACACTAAAGCAGTTATAGTATTTGGAATACTATGGCTATTCCCTGGACCATTATATTGTTATAGGTTAATTACAACCAGATGCATTACAATAATAAACAATATGTGGTTAGTTTCAGTGTATTTATAAAGCCGCGTCAGGAATGTGGATGTAAGAAAGAAAGGGTAACCACACAGGAACAGCAGCACTGCTTTGACGCTGGGTGCTGCCAGTCTGCAAAACCAAGCGCAGAACTTGCGTACGACAGGGTATGAGGTACCGTGGAAATGTGTGTGGCTTTACGCCAAGTTTAGGTTTTATACATCGCAATTTGAACGTGGAAACGTTCGTATGCAACGTTTCTGTGTGTACGCACCGTTTATACATGAGGCCCCAGGTTAGAGTTTGAGAATCTCTGAACTAGAGCATTTTTCACTTGTTTTGGTCTATTTTTGCAACCTATTCTTGAAACACTTGTTTCAAAGCAAACCTCACAATCCAGACTTCCTGCTTGTCCCTTTGTACTGGAAATCACAGCCTAACCATACAATCTTTAAGACATAGAGGTTAAAAATTGAAACATAAGTCCTTTTCTGTTGAAGAAAATAAGAGGTCCTAAGGGATTTAACCATCTAGAGTTCTCATTATGCATTATAGTTTATTCCATCTACTATAAACAGTATTCCAGGTTTATCAGTGAATTTGATGTGTTCCTGCATTGAGCCAGGCAAAAGTGAAATGGAAGGTTTTTATCTTTTTGAGTTATTGATCCAGTTTAATGACACATATCACATGCATGTCCCTGCCGATGTAAATAAATCTCTCAATGTACTCGACACTCTCTCCACAGACAGACAGACACACTGCTGATGGCTATGCCCAAGAGGTCATTAAAGGCCTGGATCTTGGTTTTTATCCAGGACTCACACATGCCCAGACACTCAGACTCCTCACTCAGTCTCTCAAGAGCTCTAATCACAGTCTCCATTGACTCCACGAAGATCACAGCATTGTCGGCAAAGTCAAGATCAGTGAATCTTTCTTCACCAACAGATGCCCCAGAATCAACTGGGAAAAATTCAGAGGCTCTGTTTCCACTAATCCACATTACTCACAGTACCAGTGTACAGGCCAGCCATGGTATCCAGCAACTTTAGGGTGTTCTGCAAAGCCTCAGGATGTCCCACAAAGCAGCTTGATCAACTGAGTTGAACGGTTTACAAAAATCGACAAGGGCTGCAGAGTAACTCTGCCGATATTCGCATTTGTGCTCAAATGGAACCCTCAGTGCCAGGATGCTCCGGTCGCTGGTAGGTAAGCAAGTGTTCATTGATCCTATTGAGAATGACTCTATCCAGGATCTTACCTGGCACCAAGAGCAGTGTTATCCCGTTGTAGTTGCCACAATCCAGGTGATCACCTTTCCCTTTCCTGGGCAACAAGTGTCGTTTTCCAGTCAGTTGGGATGACACCCATCTCCTAAATGGAAGCAAAGTGCTTGCAATGCTAGGAGGATAGCCTTACCACCAGCCTGGAGAAGTTCACCTCAGATACCACAGATTCCTTCAGCCTTCCCTCCCCTCAGCTGGTTCACCACCTGTACAGCCTCAGTGAGATTGGGTGGTTCACAGCTAACTATAGGATCTGCCTCAAGAGACTTGGACCCAAAGATGTCCAGTGTCTGAGCTGGAGGATTAGCTTTAAACAGCTGCTCAAAATAGCCAGCCCAGCGAGTCACAACTGCAGCATCATCCAAAAGGACTGTTCCATTACTCGCCCTTACTACAACTGTGGAAGGAACAGAATTGGATGTACGTAATGCTTTGATTCCTCTGTAAACAGGACATGGACAACCAGACAATATATGATCTAGACAACCTAACCAAATAAATGCATCTCAATAGTGAACTACCTGTTCAGCATCATGTTGCACATACAGTACACGTGACCATTTACCAGGCACTTTGTTTTTACTGGAACTTTGAACAGTACAGTATCTTATGTTTCTTGCAGATATAAAATCAACTGTTATTTTATCAAGTCTCCCAGTGAGAAGTCCTATTTATGTGAGTCTTCAGTGTTTAGTATGTTATATTGTCAGTACTTCAAATCTCAGATCTGCATCTTTGAGCTGCAGATTGACAGCCTGCCAGAAAAACAATTTTTATTGTGTTCCTTCTGTGCTTGTGTAATTGTTTGTACTGGAGTGAAAGACGTACATACTCAAAAGCGAAAAAATGCTCTCACAAAAAAGTGTTATAAAGTTCTAATTCTTAAAAAGATAAAGCAGTGTCTCACTCCATTATTTTGTACATGAAGAACAAAAAAGTAATGTAATTAAAATAGCATTTTATGCAGTATATCTTCAAGCAGTGTTTGACTGTAATGTGCTCTTCAGTATTTGTTAAGCTATCCACTTTCCTACAAGTTGCATCTCTTGATGCGTGCCAGCTAATGCCCATTACAGCTGTATTTAGATTCACCTGGGCTCAGTGTGGGCATTCCTTTCAGCTCGAGTTGATCCTATATTTTGTGCCCTCAAACTTAATGTGGCACTGGTTTTTGCCAATTCTAGGTTGGTTCTGCCTTGCACTTGATACTGCCTAAATAGGTACCAGCAACATGTTACCATGGAATGTCAAAGGTCGTTTCAAAAAAAAGAATTGATGGATTTGCCTTATAATTTGTGAATATTTTTTGTTTACTAACTCCTGCTCAAATCTAAAGGTTTGCTTGCTTTCTCAAGATTTTCTGTCTCTTCTATCAAATGTACACACATCAACACCACAGTAGACTTTCTTCTATAAAGCATTTTTAGGAATTATGTGGATATTTTTCACTTAAACAAAACAGTTAAATATTGATTGGTGAACAGACTTCCTTGTTATTCATATTCATATTCTCACAGTTACTATTTTTTTGTCCATAGTATGAAAATTTTTTCTGTTCTGCTTGTGTGTACATTATAGACAATATTTACATTGTAAGGAACATGGGGGTCAATCAGACACATTAGATGAGTAATTATGGTTCAGTGTTTAATATGTTATTTGTTAAAATTGAGGGTAGCTTTATATTTACATTTGCATGTTTACAACTGTGTCTGCTGAAGGAGGCTATATGTTTGCAGGCCACACCTGCTTCCTTAAAAAATAGGTTGCAAAACTACAAACAAACATGCACGTCATGCAAGAACACATGAAGAGCACAAAAAAATAACAATTAGCACTGCTTTATAATTCTTCTTTTATTACACACATAGATTCAGGCATGGAGAAAACACTATGAGTTTTTATCATATGAACAAGAATATTTTGATACTCCAGTGAAAACACAACATAATCATATTTTTAGTTTATTGCTGAGTTCTTGGCTCTTCAACTATCCATGTGGATCAGTCTGGAGAAAATATGTTCAGAGTCTGGATAGAATTTATGAATGGCATTTTAATCTTAAGACATAAAGGCAGACATATGGCAATCAGAAGGGTGAGTTAGCTGGTCATTTCTTGTCAAATATTATTTACAAACAGTGTCATAAGTAATGAAGTTGTCCCAGATGTCTGCCCCTTCTCTCTGCTTCTCTGTGTCACAAAAATATTCTAACAATTCTCTTTCATATACAAGAGTATGCCCTAGACCTTTAGTTCTTACTTTGTAGTTTATCCCTTGTGTTTATGCTTAAGAACACCCTTGATTTATAGCCTAGTTTATAATGAGTATTTGTACACTGGTCTGCTGGCTTTAAATAGCACAGGGGCAGTATCCTAACTGGACTGTCTTGAGTAAACCCATCCCCCAGCTTAACACACAAAGTAAAAGGCTCATAACCAAGCAAACAAATACTAGCATTAATAACTTCAACAAAATATTTATTAAGACAACTAATAAAGAAAAGCAAGCAAAAAATAATCAACAGCAAGATATAGAAAAAACAACTTCTTGGTCTTCATCGTTTCCCATTTCTATGTGAGGTCAATGTGTTTGATCAACCCTCACCAAACAGCTTGGTCCTGCACCTCCTCCCCAGTCAAACCCTTTTCCTTCAAGTATTCCTTTATTCTATCTATCTGCCACCTATTTGGCCTGCCCCGCTTTCCGTCCCTTGTACTTCCCTTCCCATCACTGTTTTACCAACGTATTCATAGTCTGTCCTCATCATACAGTATATCCGTACCACTTCAACCTTCTTTTCTGTACTTTCTTAGATATCTCTCCCACTTTTGTTGAACTTCTGATTGTCTCATTTCTTATTCTGTCCTTGTTTGTAACTGTAGACAAACACATCTATCTTAACATTCTCATTTATGCCACACTCAACTACTTTTCCTGCACTCCCTTTACTGCCTGTGCCTCAGCTCCACACAACAGGAGTGTTTTCTTTAAAAATTTCATTTTAGTTTTGTAAAGTTTGACTTGATTGTATGGAATGTTACTTGCTTTTAATACATTCAAAAAAATGTAAAAAAATAAATAAATACAAATAAAAACCTTGATTTTTTGATCACACAGTACTGCTAATGACTTTTCCAGTTGTTTCATCCACACTGTACTCAGTGAGTTATATCTGCACCCAAATGCCCATCATGGGTTACAACTGATTCTAGATACTTACATTTTTCCACTCTTTTCAACAGCTCTCCGTGCTGGCTAAGATCTGAATCCAGATCATAATTAAACCTCAAATGTTCAATTTTTTTTCCATTTATCCTCAATCCTCCATCATCCAAAACATTTCTCTTTTTACACAAACACTGGGTCCTCACACCCTCATACATATCCTGGACAAAGTTCTCATACTTCTTTAGTGCTCTTGACATGTTACCCTACCATAAGCCTTCCCCAATAAAAATACCATTTGCAAGTCTTTCTGTTTGTCTTAATGTTTCACTGTGAGTTGTCTAAATTGTTCATCTACCTGGCATAAAACCAAACTGTTCTTCCTGAGATTTCTGTCTATAACCTTTTCCCAGATTTTCATAGTGTGTAACATTAGCTTTATTCCTGTATAGTTTCCATAATCCTAAGTATTTCCCTTCACCTTATAAATAGGTACAATCACACTTTCTCTATTCCTCTGGTATTTTTTCCTGTTCATGGATCTTCTGCATTAGACTCACAATACATCTACTTCCTCCCCTAAACTCTTGCAGACTTCAACTGGTATTTCATCTGGTCCTGTTGGCTTTGCATTCTTCATTCTTTTCAGGGCCTTCCTTATTTCCTCTTTACTTATTCTTGGTACTAGCCCTTCATTTGGGGCACAGTCCCCCATTACTACCCTTGGAACAGCTTTTCAAAAACCTCCTTCAATCTATTCTTGATCCAATCATACTCCCCTTACTCATCTTTCATTTGCTTTATCTGACTAAAATCCTACCCTGCTTTATAGTCTCCCAAGAGAAGGTGAACAGAGAGAGCAAGATGAGGACTGAGAAGAGAAAGCCAAGAAACTATTAAGGTCAACAACAGGAGATTAAACCAAACCGAGTGATTAACCAAAGGAGGAGACTAACTCAAAATAGGGTCAAAACCAAAAATAAATCTGAGAAATACACAGCAAAGATATTCTACAGGATAACTACAAAGTTGAACATGGATCCGCAAGCTATTTATCAATGATTCAATAGAATGTGATGTCTGGTGGGATGAGTCCATAGCAACCGCGTAGCATTTTATGCAGAAAATGGTGGAGCCTAAACAAAATAAAATGGTGTTGCAGGACTTAAAACAAAACCATAATGAATTTTAAACTTTCAAAATATGCTTCTCTTTATTAAATTCAGCTTGCGCAAATACTCCTGATAATAAAAATCATAGCTGGGATGTCTTAGCTCTATAACAAAATTTATTATCTGGAAATTTAAAATAGTTGTGGATTCATAACACCTTGTTTCTAGCCTTTGCTATTCTATAAATCATTCTATAAAAAAATAATTTTCCAGAATAAATTTGAAATAGCTGTGGATTCATAGCACCTTGTTCCTACTCTTGTGCCTCCAGTTTTATATACACTTGCTCCAAAGCTTGTGCCTTGGCTTTTTCTGTTGCTTTCTTTGCTTCCTTTTTTGTCTGCCTATGCATTTCTTTATATTCCTCTCTCCCTGATTGGTACCATGTTTTCTTTACTCTTTCTTAACCCTTATCACATCCTACACCTCAGTACTCCTTCGCCACCATGCCTCTTTGTCCCCAGGTGGTCTCCTTCCTTTCATCCTACCCAATACCTTTTCAGCTACTCTCAATACAACTTTGCTGTTCTTCTCTAAACATTCCTCCAAACTTTTAAATAGCTGCACTTCAGTTAAATCTTTCTCACAAAACATGTTCCACAGTCCTTCCTCTTTTAATTTCTGCTTGCTCTGGTTTTATTCTGTTGCTTACTCTGATCTCCCAGTCCATAATTACCAGTTTATGCTGCACTGTCAACACTTTCCCAATTTATGACTGTACGATTTTTTATTTCTATCAAATTATATTTTTGACCATGAAAAAGTAATTTGGATTTGCCTTCCTAACCTACTGTAAGTCATTAACCAGTTTACTTTCTTTTCAAAAAATGTGTTCAAATCAAATGTGCATCACCTATGGGATATGCCGTAGCATTTTTCTAAACTGTTTGGATTGATTTCTTCCTTGATAGTTTTGGCTGAAGTTTTACAGCTGGATGGCCTTCCTGACACTAACCCTCTCTATGTATCTACCCTTGGGACAGGAACCCCTTGGTGGCTAGATTATTTATAAAAAACAATACAAGGGTTAAATAAAAAGAGAACACACTTGAGCCGTGGATTAAAGCCCCTGGCTGTACCAAAGGACATTGTCCTAGATTATGGATTTTCCAAAATGTTAACTAAGAAACATGTTTGTAAAAGTATTTAAGGCTAGACCCCTGCATTGATTGAAAGGACTTTGAATTTGGATTAGCATTTAGGATTAGGTGTGTACTCAGTTGACTTTTTGGTCTTGACTTTATACTTATTTTTTGGCTATGATTTTGTCTCTTCCATCATCCAATTCTTTTCCTAACTATTTTTTTTTCGGCCTGTTATTCTGTGGCAGAACAGGTTGTGTGTATGTGTGTTACAGGTCTGTGGCTTTATTCAATGATTATTACTGACCAAACAGCAATAAAGAGTATTATAATTTTGTTTTGTTCTTAATTTTTCTACCCTTCTCTTAAAAATGATCAGCTCTTTAAGTGTCTCTTATTAGGGTGTGGAGGACTCCAAATATTCTTTTTTTTTTGCATTAAAAATGTTATATTGTTGAAAATATTTGGTGCCATTCTGTTTAGTTATGGGTGCTGCCATTTTGTAAGTCCATCATCAAGACACAACTTCCTAGCTGCTGGGGGTATAATCTCAGAGGTTGTGACCTGTCATCAATTACTTACAGGTTAAAAGGTCAACACTGGAAGCCATTTTGTATCTGAGCTTACTTCCTAAAAGACTAGTGTGATTCTTTTTAGTCTCTCAGATATGCACCTTTTTGGTGACATTTTTTGACCACAATTTTCAGGTTTTGTTTTTCGTCTTGTTAAAAGTACAGTTTGACTTTTGGCTCTGATCTCTGTATGTATGTTTGACTCCATCTCATTTTCTTGTTTTCTCTTTCAAACAGTACTTTCCCTACAATTGAAACAGTACTGCTTGTAGACTATAACACTGCCTCCGTTGAATTTTTCTCTTGTCCAAATATTAGAAAATGAAACTGTACAAAAGAAAAAAAATCATTAGTATACCATATATACTCGCGGATAAGCTCTCCCATGGATAAGTCGAGGACTTGCTTTTACAGTATAATTTCTGGTATGTTATAATGTCGGTTGTATTAGTCAAATGCGGAAAACTAACGTTAATTGGTCCAAGAAATTATGATATGCTAACACCCACCTGAGAGAGTAACCACGGAGCACACTGCCTTTTTTTTTTCTATGTGGGTGCAGCAATGCACTGTATCAGCGTGTGCTCCTAACCTCTCTCTGTCTCTTTACTGTGCATACGTGACCACACGGTAATACTTGAACTATTCCGAAGCAACACTTGCACTGATTTGTGTTTTTTGTATCTCACACCCTCATATACCTTTATCATAAGAGCATCCCTTATCTACGATGGAGTGTTCGATCAGAAGAAAATATGAAGCTGGTTTTAAATTAAACGTTGCTGAAGTAGCGAAAGAAATTGGTAACTGCACTGCTGCAACAAAATTCAATGCTTCTGAGAATCTGGTGCAAGACTGGAGTAGGCAAGAAGATGTAGAAAAAAAAAAATTAAGTGTCGCATTTTTGAATGGGCGTAAAAGTTGGGGTCTGATTTTATGTTCAATTTTTCCAGTTTCAAGACCCGACTTATATGCGAGTATATACGGTAATTTAGTGTTTTAAGATAAGAGTGAAACAACGGTCTCCAGTGTTCTAAGACTGATTTTGACTGCTGCTAAGATGACTACTCTTTATGATGCCAAACATCTGCCATCATAGTGGCTGTCTTTATTTTGTGTCACTGCTTAATCTATTCTAAAGTAATCATCTGTTTAAGGAGAGGGGGATAAACTGGATAAAAGTGTAGTTGTGTTATGGATTTAAAAAATAATGTACTGTTGTGCTAAAAATAGTACAAAACTTGTAAAGAAATTTTAATGTAAAACAAGTCCTATCACAAAATGTTTAAATCAATACTTGCAAGTAAAAACAGGTAATGTGATTTTATGTCTGTATATAAGTATCTGAAAAGTAAATCCTTTGTCTGTGGTCTTGTACATGAACTTTGTGTAATAAGTGAGCCTACCCCTTGATTAGGGTTAGGGTCCCCCTGATTGGGGAGTCAGTGTTGGTTCTGGCCCCTGTGATTCTGCATTGGATCAAGCTGGTTTGACAATGTATTTCTGTTTAAAACATGTAGGGAAGACAGGAGAAAGCCATGTCTTATCCTGTGTTTGCTCAGTGGTGTAATTAAGTGAGAAAGAAACTGGAGAGGTAAATACAGTACCCACTATCAAACTTATTTGTGTAGCAGTATATTACCAAGTGTTTTAGCAAATAAAGAGGCATAACTGTGTGCACAATTAATTATTAATAAATATGTTATTTGTTAGAAAATACTTTTCAGTCTGAAAAATACATACAAATAGAATGGTATCTACTTAAGCCATCATAATTTTTAATTGGCCTGGATTTTGCCAAAACAAAACTTTTGGGCTGTTTCTCTCCTTGTATTTCATGTACATCTGAGTGTATAAGATCCACCAGATTGTGCCATTACATTTTAACTCATGTACAATGAACTGACATGTGTATGTGTGTGTGTGTGTGTGTGTGTGTGTGTGTGTGTGTGTGTGAGTGGTGGGCTGCTGCTGCTTAACTTTTCTTTTCTACCTTTGTTTGGATGATGGAAGACAAGATAATGCTCTATGCATAATTAGAATCACTTTGGCATTAGGACGTTTTTAAAGTGGCAAGAGCTTTACTGAATTCATCTCTTGTTTAGAGTAAGGAATCCTTGCCTTTGATATAGAAGTTGACTGATTTGATGGCTCTTTTAACAGATTATATGTTTAGGCTTGTGTGTGTTTGTCTGCATTTGAGTTTTAAAGTATTCTTTTTTGATGTTGAAAGTGGAGGCATGTTGGTTTTGCAAACACAGAACAAGTGGTGATTTATCATCATGCTGCTTCCTGAAGCGTGTTTGCTAGGAGCTTCTAGAGAGCCATCCATCTTTGTGAATTGGTCACATAAGTTAGGTTTTCAAAATATTTGCTTGGATCAAGTTGCTGTCTGAGGAACTGGATTTCAAGCTGCATTAGGAAGGTTTGTGGTTAAAGCTTCTACCGTTACATTTGTGCCACATTCTTTTGTTGTTTGGTAAATCAAACCAAAAAAGATTTATCTATTAATACTGGTAATAGTTCTCTATAATAGCAAAAATGTTTCAGTGTTTAAATATAAATTAAGTTTAAATGTTAAAGCCTATTCATTCATTCTCTCCCTCACTTTTTCTTTTCAGAAAATGTGTGATTAATACATACAGCGGAAAACCACCATAGACAGCCAACCTGTCCATGTCCCTCCTGAATTCCTACATACATCCATTTTCTGAATTTCTTTCACAGGGTCACAGTCTGGCCTTGAAGCAAGCACCCCTGTAGTGGGTACCATTTCATGGCTGCATACTTTTTTATTTATTTTTTTCTTTCACAAGTCAAGACACATGAGGAGAGACCACTTAGTTCCTCTGGTGCATTTGGTTTTCATCCAAATTTCTCTCCACCTGTTTATTGAAAGAAGACAGGATGGATAATCAAGAAGATGACGCCCCACTTACTGTATAAAGTTGGGCTTCTAGCTTAGGAAAAAAGAAGTTGTACATAGTTCAGTACTGGAGGGCTGTAATAGCAGGAAATTTCTGTTCAAGCCAACTTCTAAATTACATCCCACTTCCAGCTGTTAATGAACTGTATCACTTAAATACATGTCTTGTTCTGCTCTCTGTCTCATGAAAATATGTTTTTAGCTTTCTAAAAAAAATCTGGTTACTGTATTATAATTGTGTTATAATTCAGACTACAACGTAGTCCATCATTTTTTACCCTAAAATATTTTATTCAGACAACTGCATTATGATAAACATGGAGGTGAAAATAACTGCTGTTGGCTGATTGATATTTGCATCTCATATTTAATTCCCAATTTGTTATGTAAAAGGACACATTAAGGATTCTAAATCTTTGTAAGCAAATTAGCATAATAGAAACAAAAAAAGTGGAGACTCCTGTGCATTATGAATACAATAAGCATTAAAGTTTGCTACAGGGAGGCACAGTGGTGCAGTGATTAGTTCTGCTGCCTTCCAGCTCCAGGTTTGTTTCCTGGCCCATTCTTTATCTGTGTGGAGCTGGCTTGTATCTTTATTTGGATACTTTGTTTTTCATATGACATTTTAAAGATGTGCATGCTTGGCTTAGTATTAGCTATAATCTGGCTTGGCATGGGTATTGGTGTATCTGTTTCTTTAGTGTTCTCTTCCTTACATATAGTGTTGCTGGACCCCATAGACCTGAATTAAAATGAACAGGTGAAGAAAGCATGTAGGCAATGCATAAACAAATAAAAATACAGTGCTATTAGTTACATGAGTTAACTTGTAATTGTGAAACTTGTTGGAACCAAAAGCAGCAGCAATTAGAACTCTGGCTGAATCAGCATACCTGTGACGTAATATATAAATGTTTCTATGTGCCACTTATGAATAGGGCCTCTGGGAAATATTTTGTTTATTGTATTATTATTATTGTCCCTTTGATTATAGTACAGCATATGGTGTTTTTAGACTTCACCTTAGATCGACAGATAGATTATTCCTTTGAAGTTAGATAAAAGCAAATCCTAGAAATAGTCCAAGTTTAAAAATGTACTTGGCCATAATATAACATAATATGACTCCAAATAACATAATTGGGCTCGAAATAATTGAAATGGGAACATGTTCCTGTACCAGTCTGCTGCAGGCACACTTGTTTTATTATGGAGTTACTGTAAATGTTCAAAGCAGAAAGTATAACAGCAATAAGTAGTAAATATGCAAAAAGCAGTAAGATCAAATTGCCAAGACTGAAATATAAAGGACTGTTTGAAGAATAAAGCTCTTGCGACCATCTTATGAACTATGCATATACAGTAACTGTAATATATTCCTGAAGCACTGGATGCTAGAAGGAAGCAGCCCGAGACAGTGTACTAGTCAAGTGCTGAACCAACTCATGCACACAGCTACCTGCAAACACACACTCCCACTCAGACCAATTTGGAATCTCGAATTAGCCTAACTTGTTTGTCTGTTGAGGGAAAACTAGAGCAAAGCCCACACAGATATGAGATGAATATGCAGACTCTTCCGCTATAAGTGAAAGTACAGATCTATGATCCAGGATCACTACCCATTGTGCCACTATGCCAGCCCTAAAACACTGCAATCCTCCTCTCCTTGGATCAGTACTCTGATGGAATAATCATTGTCTGAATCTGTGCTACAAGTGGAGCTTCTATTTCCAGTAACTGCCACTCAGAATTTATCACTCCATGGCAATGCTGTCTGCCTGGAACTTTTTTCAAAGCATGCTTTCTAGATCTAGGCCTGGAGGGATACCCAGGTTATGTGGCTCTCTTTCCCAGGCTGAGGGTGAGAGATGTGGAGGTAGTAGTGGCCTTAGGGCCTTTAAGTTTCACTTTGCAGTTCCCATTCTCTGGTCCTAGCAGCTGGCGTTGAGTATTAAAAAGTTTGGTTGCCAATTGCAGGCCATTGTCTCACAGACCTGCGTTTAACACCCATAACCCTGCTGAGCCCTTCAATGTAACCCCTAAGATGACACCTACTCCCATTAACTTCTCAGACTACAAAGATATAAGAATCTAGAACAAATTAATATTAAATGAATTTAGCTTATTTGTTAAAACACAAATAAAATACAAAGTTAAAAAGATTAAATGCAAAATATAAGTATTAGAAAAATAATATTTTTACAGCAGATTCAGACCTTTCTCTCTATTTTTAAGATGATTTCCCTGTATTTTACAAATTTCATTCAATATTTATAAGACAAATTGCACAAAATTGCTTGGATCCTCCTCCCTCTTACTTCGCTGGACTTTCCCTTCCCAGATGGTGTTATACTTTTTTATATCTATCATCCTTTTAAACACATGATTAAAATATTCTTGTGTTTATATAGTTAATATTTACTTATTTCTATTTAAATGTATCTCAGGCATCACACTGTAATTTAATCAGCACTGCTAATATTTCAAATGATAATATCTGAGTAATAAAACTGTTCAGTTTTTCTCCTGTCCTACAGTTCAAGTTTTTCAAGCTATTTACAACAAGAACTTACAAAGTTGCTCAGTTCACATATTGAAAGTGGAACTTCAAAAGCCCTCACAGTTCAAAACTTAAGATAATTGAGCAAAAATGGCCAGAATTGTAACATTGTCATT
This sequence comes from Polypterus senegalus, assembly GCF_016835505.1. Classification (NCBI taxonomy): domain Eukaryota; kingdom Metazoa; phylum Chordata; class Cladistia; order Polypteriformes; family Polypteridae; genus Polypterus; species Polypterus senegalus. The sequence goes on along the minus strand of NC_053159.1, from coordinate 140,334,562 downwards.
CTCACGTTCTGTTATTACTTAATCGTTAATTGCTCTAAGGTGTCAATCACGATTTTCCAAACCAGTTTCTACTTATTAGTATCTGAGTATCTCTAGTCCATATCTGGTCTGATCAAGTATTTAGGCCGAACTTTCACAGGTGGGCCAGGGTGACCTGGTCTCCAGGCAATGTAGGTTCTTAGATGTAACATGCATGGTTTTTAGTTGAGAAACAGGCAGAAGGAAGAAAACAACCACATAAAGATAAGGTTTCATATCTAGCCTATGTTTCTAGAGCTGTGAGGTAGCAATAATAATTGGACCACTATGCCACCTTCATGTGTTTTGTGTTTTCACAAAACAAAAAAGTGCTGGCTTGTGACGAAATATAAGATACAACAGTATGTTTATAAATGCATAAATTGTAGCAGGATCAAGAAAAGTAGAGATGTCTGAATTTAGCCACACAAAAAATGATTAGCTTTAAAATGAATCTGCACCAGTCAGTGTGAAGCTAACCTTTCAACAGCTTTAAATGAAGAGAAGATCAGGAAATGTTGATATGGTTATTGTTTTCCCTGTGGCTCCTTTGACATAATAGAACGCATACTGGCTGGATATTATTTTTTAGGTCTGTTAATTACTATATAAATGATTAATCACTTTCAACTAATGTGAGATGTGCAATTTGATAAAAGAGAAATTAATAAAAAAAATTCTCTAATGTCTCTAATGATGATTACAGAAGAGAACATTACAGAACATTCTGTTCATTGGATATATGAGATTTGTCTAGTGTAGTTGCTGATCTTCTCATCAGGCCATCTTAGTTTAAATAAACTAACATTGCCACCCATGACTGCTTTAATGACTGAGTGCTGGCATTCCAGCACAGTCATGCTTACCCCTTTTTGTGACAGCCAATAATGCACTGCCTGATGGAGCTGGTGTTGTATGAAGGGCTAACAGGTTAACAGGAACGGCAATTAAATCCACAGTCTTATCCCTTTTTTCTTTTGTCCATTCTGTTTTAGTACATGAAACATGAGATAGCAGAAAGACAAACCTCTCTTCTATTTCCGATATTCAGAGCATATGTGTTCCTTATTCCTAATCATTACATTCAATGCATTATACTTCTAGATAAGCATTCATTGGTTGTCAACCTACAAGGTTATTATAGTTAATGAAAACTAAAACCAAAACTGAAACTATTATTAAAAAAACATTTTCGTAAACTGAAATAAAATAATTAACAAAACCGAAATGGAAAACTAAACAAAACTATTAAAGTAGCTGGAAAGACTAACTGAAATAAAATAATATTTTACTAAAATATTATTTCGTTTTCATTTTTGAATGAATATTCTTGCCGTTAGTCTTAAACCCTTGTAAGGTTTAACTCTAAAACAGAAAGTCATCCACCATGAGCCACCCGCACATATTCATCCAGTGAATGGCGGCTGGTGACGGAGGGCGGGTGTTCACACAGCACTTGTGGTGACAGTGAGAGCTGAATGCGAGTACGTAAAGCATGTGAAATAGAAAGCAATTTACTGTGCCGCCTTTCTTTGTGCTTGTTGTATATCAAGATGTAATTCAAACCTATTACCTGCTCTTGCTCTGCTCATTGTGGGTTTACTGTTCTTATGGTGGGCTACTCAAGTCTCACCACCCCTAACCTTGACACTTCATGCTTTTTTTTTCTTTGTTTCCCTCAATACAGCTAGGTGGGGTCTGCACACTGATTCAAGTTTATGAGCCCTTTTCTTCCTAAGCCCCCATGATTTTCATGAGAAAATATTTTAAAATGATAAAATTGTTTAAAATTGTTCATATTTAGTATCTGTTTTTTATTATGCTTGTTTTTATCAGACAAAAGCAAAACCAGATAGTAAACAATGTAGTGTAGTAAGCTTTCACTAACATTAAACTATATCCAAATCTGTTAAGTGTACAGTTCTGTCTGAATGTGACACAAAACTAAACTTCGTAGGAGCTCCATGCCATAATTACTAAAACTGAAACTAATCGATATAAAAATAAAATAGAAATGTCTGTGAAGTAAAAACTAAACTAAAACTAAAAATACACGCTGAAGGAAAACTGAAACTAAACTGAATTTCCAAGTAAGGTCACAAAAAATATAGAAATAAAACTAATATAAAAAGGCAAAACTATAATAACCTTGGTCAGCTCTGATGCACATAGAGCTCAACCCTGTGACTAAAGGCAAAATCATACTTGTTTGATTTTATCAGAGCAAGTCGCAGACTAGTTGGACTGAGTCACTGGGTATGTCACATTAGGCAATTGGGCACTACCCTGATTGCCTCTGACTTGCTAAGGTTATGTAAATAAAGGCTACAGCTGAATATAATTGGAGGAGTTGCATCATGTGACACAGGCTTTATTAACTAGTAGTAGTCTTCTCAAGCCTCTGAGTTATTGTTTTCTATTACCTTTTCAGATATTAGAACTGCATGCCATTTAACTCATACTCGACTCAGACAGACAACGTAACGATTCAAGACATTAATTATCAAAATACATGGAAATCTGTATGAACTACATCACATTGGCTTTTATATGTCAAAACAAGCACAATTTCCTAATTTTAATTCTGACCTGGCTGACCTAGTCCAACTGGATGCCCTTGTCATTTTCCCCTCCTCCCAGGTACTGTACAATATTGTTGAACATGTTCTGAGTTTCATGTCTGTAATATAATATGACAGTATCATGCTACATCTGTCTTTTTTGATGCTAAAGCTCCCAAACCACTCTGAAATCTCATCCCAAGGCAAGTAGTACCTGCTTGATCAAGGTACTAGTGGCACCTAGTGCCACAGTAGGAAGAATTGAAAATGCGACCCACCATTAACAGTTGGTAGTGATGCCTGCTTATGTTTTATTTGACAGTAACCAGCACATAGTTTTGCACTATGAACATATTGAGTCTTCAGTCTGAATTTAAATGTTGATTTGAGCATAAGTTAAACTAGTAGGTGGACCATTCTAAACTTTAGGGACCTGGTAGTTTTGATTATTTTTAAAATTTTTAGTTGGACTTACATCAAGATATAGCAGTGTGAATTTACACATCAATAATTTCAGTTAGGTACAGGGAACCAAAGCCTTTTACAGCTTTATGTCCCAAGATCCTCACTAACCTTAAATGGAAGCCAGTGTAGAATGTCATAATTATCCTATAATGCTTATCTGTATAAATATGAATCAATGTGAAATTTAACACTTCAGGTATATGCAGATTCCTCAAAGCTGAATCGACATATTTTGTTTCAAGTGGTAGTATACAGCTGGGTGTCATCAGAATCTTAATGAAAGTTAATATTGTACTAAGTACATCATTTTTAGAGAATTGGGCACAGGATCGAAGCCTGAGGGACACCATGTCTATTACAGCCAGACATTTGATGTGTTATGTTATCAGGGCAAGCATCATGTAATAAAAACAAATGAAGTAGATACTTTATTGATGCCAAGGGGAAAGCTCAGTGCTACAGCAGCCCACACAACATCCAATTATGCACAAAAAACTGCAAGAAAGACTCCCAAATCTAAACAGCAGAGTAAATATCCATAATCTATTTAAAAGTAACATATTGAGAAGGCAGAAGAACATAGTATACCCAGCTGTTGTATTGTAAACTCTTACAGCAGCATGCAAAAAAGATCTCTGATAAAGCTTTCTGCAGCACTTTTGCATAATCAACTTCCTGCTATAGTCGCATTGGAAGTTGACCAGGGTGTCAGGCGGAAGGTGTGTCATATTGTTGATGATATCCAGTAACTTAGCCAACATAATTCTCTCTGCCACTGCTTCCACTCTGTTCAGTCTTATCCCCAGAACACAGACAGCCTTCTTGATTAACTTGTTAAGTCTGTTGACATCTAATATTCTCATTCTACTGCCGCAGCATACCACTGGCTGAAAGAATACAATTAAACTACAAACAGATGGGATATATACAGAAATGTTCAACTTACCCCACAAGACCTGAACAACCTCAGGAAGTACAGTTGTGTTTCCATTATTGTTTGTGCAGTAAAAATTATAATACAGCTTTCTTCCTAGGTTCTTCCCAAGGTGCATACTTACTGAACATTTACTACCTTCCATTACTCTTTTATGTGTTTTTGATAATATTGATTTACATGATGGTTCAACCTTCCTCCTCATGTCTGCCAATAACAGACAACATGATTGCAGAAAGGATCTCTAGGTGGCATGTCTAAAACCTGTTTTTAAAGCCTAATGTGTGTTAGTTGATATCTCTTTTGAGTAAGGGCTCTATGTGTTAAAGACACCTGTAGGAGTCAAAATATAAATCTCACATACTGTAGCTGTCTGCTCTGTCCAAATAGCAGTTGCCCCTGTTAACAAGATAGATGATGGTGTTATCTACCCCAGTATGTATCTTATAAGCAACCGACAGAGAGCTCAGTGCTGTTTTCACACTTGGTCTGAGGTGGTTGAGTAAAAGCCTTATTCTTTAAAGTTAATATGGCCAGTGTCATACCATCTGCTGTTCACAAACATCCGTTGTGCCTCCTTTCCACTTACCATTCTCTTTCAGGTCTCCACCTGATTGCATGAACTGCACACCTTTGACTGTAGCAATTGAGTGAGAAATGTGATCCTGTTGACACATTTCCATGAAGCACACAAGGGAAAATTCACATTTTGCTGCTTGTTAATGCACATGTGACCTCACATTCTCCGTAACAATGAATGAGAAGTCAAATTTGTATCTTCTCTTCATCGTACTCTTTGACGTCTGCCCTACACCCTACATTCTTTTTTGATTCATCAGTAATCATTGTTTTTTCTTTAAAGTGTATTACCAGCATCAGCAGCAAAACTGGCTGTTTGGTGTAAACAATTAGTGTAATTAGGTAACATCCAAGTTGTGTAACTAGCTTTCATGTAAGTATGAATATTCAAAACACCGAAGTCTGTCACAATAGGCTGCCATTAAAAAGATGTGGTCCTGCATAGAAAGAATAAAAATGGTGTCATTTCCTGCATTGGTGGAAGACAAACACAGATTTATACTGTTTCTAAGCAAAAGGTGCAATTTGCAGACAGAATCCATCATACATTTTTTGCTTTTTAACATAGCATTCAGTATGTAAGATTACAATTTCAGCCCTGGTAAGTTTTTTTTTTTTGCTCAATTGAGGTTTGTTTTGAGAGGAGTTACTCAGTAAAGCATCTTCCAGAGCTCCTACCAGTGCACATGTTGAGCACAATAGACATAATTTGCCCATCTTCAATAATCTACACTAGCTCCTGATGATTTTATCTTATACTTGTGCCTGATTTTGGGATTAGAATGTATCACTCAAATACAAAGAATAATACAATTTAAAGAATAAATTGTTAGAAAAAAGGATGCACAAGACTCTCCATGAGCCTACACACATAGTTTAGAATTTGCTTTATAATGATCATTGTTCTCCATTACACACTACAGAAATAAGAAATCAGCAGGGATTAGTGTGCGGAATAATTCTGAAATCTCGTAATGTAAAGCAAGATACTGTGGTTCGTAATGATTTTTATATGGTGCAAGTGATTCCGTGCTTGAAGTGAGACGCTTGAAGCTGTGTTGATAGATTGTCCAGGGCCCTCAGTAAACCTGTCTGAAGATCACAGTCAGAACATATTTAGATACAATTTCAAAGCCGTCTGCATTGGTGTCATTAAACTATTAGAAACATTCTTCTTTCTGCTTCATATGCTCATGAGCTGCCACCTTTTATTGCAGTGATGACAGACAATAGCCACTTGTTGTGCCCATGTGGATGAACTTCAAACAATCAAAGCTGACATTTCAGGAACAAGAAAATGCAAAATGAATCACAGTTTTAATAAAGGCATTTAGTCGTTTTAATTTAGAGAGGGTTTTGTATTCATTGCTGATTATGAGTACTTACCATTTAAATCCAATATATTTATTTTATAACCATTATTTATAGATGCAGTAATTAGTGCTGTGCCTTCCTTTCTGGAATGCTTGGATAACTGAACAAATATTGTATGCTAATTCAATTTGACTTTTTATAGATAATTAGCCTTTGATCAACAAATCTGGGATAAGCCTCTCTAATTCCCAGATTGACACTGCAGAAGAAGGTCAAATGCACACAATTCCATGTTGTGAGGCCCTTATTCATTGGTATTTAGCGCAAGTAAATCTTCTGAGTCTGTCTGTCAATAATTAAATTTTTCTTAAATCTTTAAGTACTCTTGTAATTCTTCCACAGGTCCAGGCCTATGACAACATGTTGAACTCTGTTTTTGGTGGTTGTTAATTGACGATGGAAAGATGGATGTTCTTATAAAAAGATAACTCTGAACAGTAAAAGCCGGCAGGCATTCAAACATTCTAAATTATGATTTGAGAGATGAACAATCATGGTGATCATTTGCACAGATTGCGTTATAGCATCATAGCAACAGCCCATCTTCAAGAATACTTTAGATCTTAGCCTGTTACAGATTTTTTTGCATCTTAGGCCATACTCGGATTTAAGGGTGACATGGTAAATTTTATAATTCTCACTTGAATTTAAGCACTACATGTCAAGAAAAAATTACATTTCTGTGTTTACAAAAGCATTAAGACTACTAACTTAATTTAAAACACGTTTTTGTCTACAAGGCTACTGTGATAATGTTTTATAAGATTAGAGGAACAAAGGCTCTTATAAATGTGGCCAGAGACAGAAAAGATAAACTTGAGCAAGTACTTTTTTCCTCCAGTTCTTGTTAAACAGTGGTGAAAATTACTTTTTTACTAACAATAGTCCCATGTCTCTTTGGCATTTCAACACTATAAAGGTATGTAGCCATCAGCAATTTATACACATTGCTAGAATGACTTTGCTACAGAGCAGGTACTTTACTGTTGTAACATCAGCTATTTTCTGCTGGTGCTGTGGCCATGACCATACAGCATATGGAATCCTAGACTCCCATTCACATGTATTAATGTGTTTACCTAAAGTGCTAGTGTCAACACTATGCAACATGTATGATGATTCTATGACTAATTTTTTGGAACTGTATGCTCTTTCATATTTAAAGAAGGCACAAAACCATACAGTCATTTGAGTGCCTGATGATCACAGAGTACTCTGAAATTTACCCTAACAGAAGAGAATTTCAACATGCTATTGCTTTTTGAGAGATCCACAACAGATATAGAAGAGCATTAATAGTAGCAGTCATATCCACAAGCCACTTGTACTGTATGCTGCAAATGAGAAGCTTGACCCTAGCTTTCCATCTCTTCAATCACACTAATATGCAGGTTTAGAATACATTTCTGTGCCTAGGTTATCCACAATGTTAATGTACAGGCTATACAGAAAATTAGAACATGTGTCACATTAGTGGGAGATTGATGTATAACAGTTTAAACAAGGGGTGGTTTGGACAATTAGTCTCTCTTAAACACATTTGAAAATATGTGTAATTTTCTAAACCTGCTTTTTCAGTTTCATGGTGTTATGGGAGCCATATTCTATTATGGTAACACCAGAGCAGGAACCAACCTTCTATAAGGGCATTAGTCCTTCAAAGAACATACATATACATTACATCAACTAACACAGGGCCAGATTAGAGTAGCCAGCCATCTTAATACACATAAACACTTGGACAAATTCTTACTGAAAAGAACCCTTCTGCGTACATTCAAATGTTTTTTTTTTTTGCTGGGTCATTGTAAATAAAGTTCAAGGCTGTTCCACCTGACATAGATAAAAGCCAGCTCATGAAAACACCTAAGAGCTACACCAGCAAAAATACCTCCTTAATTGCATTGAGCTCCCCAATTCTGCCATGTCTTGAATTTAATTACTGAGAATTGAGCTAGCAGCTCTAACAGCACTTGGCTATATTATATCAGAAATATATAAACAACAAAGCATCAAAAAGAATTCTGTAGACATAGTTAATAAACAGCTAGGTAAATCGTGAGCCAGAGGAGATTCAAAATATTAGTAACAAAAAATAAGAAGTGCCTGAAACAAAAAGAACTACAGAAGGTCAGAGCGTCACAAAAATGTCCACGTTGAAGCTTTGCCCTCTGCTTATGCACTGCATAACCAGAAAGCATGTTGAAAGCAGCTGGCACTTTGCAATAAATCATGTCATGACACTAGGACACAACAAAGTTGGCAACCAATTACATCCCAAGACATCCCCATGGTATGTCCTACTCTGACAAGATTAGGAAATGAAACCTTTTTTATGTGGCAGTGTAGAAACCAGGCCTTCAAAATTCTGAGGAGGCTTCATAAATGGGTTCATCAAAGTTCTTTCAATTAAATTGTGAGTCACTTCATGTAAGACTTAAAGAGGAATAGTCACATTTATCTATTTAATGCTGGAGCTTTAAAAATTATATTGTGAAAGGGTGTCATTGTTTTTGCAAAAATCTCCAGAAAAGACTGGAGTAGTGGTTTCTGATGGATAAACATAAATACCAAGAATCAACATCGTGGCATTCTTTATTATGTGCATTGGGCCAGCCAGTCCCCAAAAAATTCCCTTAAAACTACCAAGAAGTAGAAGCCATGACTTCAGGAAACCCCAACTCTATTGTTCCATGGTTGACGCCTGGTGTACAGGATTATTGGTTTTTAACATTGTTTTATTCTGAAAATCTCAAATATACAGAAGGTGTTATCTTTTATCATTTTTTATGTTGCAACTTTCTTATTAACTTCATTTGGAAGAAATTAAGTGCTGAGATTTAAGGAAAAAGAAAAAAGTCCTGGATGTAGTTAATGAAGATAAATGACGAAAGTAATACAATATCAGCAGAGTACAGTGCACACAAACTGGATGACTTGGTGAAAGCTGTCTTGAAAAAAAGGGTGCCATGTATCTGTCTTGCTTTGAACTTAGGTTAGTGTGCATGTTTCTGTGTTAAATGTAGCTTAATATAGAGGCTTTATAGGAATGTTAGGACTTTTCTTTACAGTATTACTTTTTTAGATTTTATGTTTCTTAATTAAAATGTTAGGAATCTTTGAAGACTTTTCTTATTTATTATATTTGTGACTGTTCACTAGGCTGTATTTAACATTCAGATTACAGGAAACAGTACTATGGGTTTCCTCAAAGATGTGTGTACTAAATATATTATAAATTGCAAATTGGTTTGGCGTGTATGTGAGTGGGCCCTGTGATAGACTGGCTCTCTGTCCAGAGCTCATTCCATATTTTGTGCCAGTTGTTGATGGCGTAGAGTCTGGTCTCCTACATCTCTGAATTGGACTAAGCAGTTTTGAGAATGTTATGTTATGACATATTATGGTATTACTGCATATATAATGTATTTGTGTGTGTGTGTATTGTGAAGCCATCCCTGACACATATAGGCAGGAGACAGGCTTTGCACCCAGAACACGGTTTATTTACAGTGCGCAAATCACCAACACACAACACAATCCAGTCCCTTCTCTGGCACCAGTCCATCTGCCTGCAGTCCTCCTCAGGCTTTGTCCTGTTCCTCCCAACTCTGGCCATTGAGTGGTGGTGACTGGCCCCCTTTATAGGGCACCTGAAAGGACTCCAGGTGCCCGAGCTTCTTCCAGCCACAGGAGTGTGGCCAAATAGGGTCTTGAAAATGTCAATGCGCCCCCTGGCAGTGGCCACGGGCCCCATTATGGTTACACTCCCACTCGGCCCAGGGGAGAAACTGTCCTGAAAATACTCTCTCCTCCGGTCCTTCCATGTTCTGGGCGTCCCAGCTGGGTAAGGGCTCCAGCTGTCCACCACAATATATATTGTTCTTCTTCACAATATAATATGTATAATTTATACCATGATAAGTCACAACAGCAATTGAAGAGAAGAAATTGTTTAGCTTTTTGCTATTCTAAAAAAATGTGTAGACGTCATGTATGGGAAATTATAGCTTCACTTTACAAAATGTGACCATAATGATAAAACTACACTATCAGTTATTACTTTTTCCCTCTGCAATACCTTTGTATTACACTTGACACTTTGTTGAATAGTTTCATTTTTGGATTTTCAATTCACTTGATACTTGTAGAGAATTGTCTTTGGAATTTGCTGTTCAGCACTAGTTGCCTCCTTTTATCAACTGACATTTGGTTATCTCGTTCTATTTCTGACCAGTACCTCAGCACATATGGAAAATATTAGCTGAGATAAGGGATTCACAGTCAGATAGGAGTCTGTAGCCAGACAGGAGCAAGGTCATAGGTTACACACCCGCCATATCAGCTGCTCTAAGGTTCATCTGAATTTCTGCATGGCACCACTAGAAAGGAGAGTATAATTACAGAGGAATGCACAGGCTTCGTTACTCCTGCTAATGCAGCCAACCTCAAACATGACATCATTATCCAATGCCATAAAGTTTTAATTTTATCACAGAGTCTTTGTTTAATGCCTTGTGTTTTTTAACAAGATCCACACAATAAATGGTTTAATCTTGTAGTGGTCTTGCAAAATTAATAAAATGCTATAGGAGTGTTGTCAATAGCAGGGGAGGCCCAACCCCATCCCTGCACTATTGAGTTCCATAAGTGAACATTTTTCAGTGCTGCTTTGCACAGCTAAACATTTATACTGTATAAGTACCTCATTATATTTTACTTAAACACATCCTTATTCATATGCATTGACACTGCATAAGGGCAGTGTTTACACTGTGTCTGTACTATTCAAGAGTTCTGGATTCAGATGTTGGTTTGAACAATGTCTCTGCGAAGTTTACATGTTCTTCCCTGCCTATGTGATTCTTCCACTACATTGCAGTGTTTGGACCGCCACCTTCTGTGTGGTTTGATCTGTCTCTTTATTGGTGGAATTTCTTCAGAGACATCAGTTTTCTCCTGCAAATAAACATTAACGGTTGACTTAATTGGTGATTCTAAGCTGACTGATTATGAGCTCTGATGTTCAAGTGTTCTGGCTCCTCACCTTGCTGTACTTCAAAAACACGCTCAGAAAATAGAGGAATGGCAGAATTCTATTGGTAACTACAACGTATAGAGCCATCCAAAGTTGATTCCTGCTGTGCCCTTGTTCTTTCTGATGTTAAGATGAGGTTAAATGAGAACCTTGCTAGGATATAGGATATGTTAGTTTTGAAGATGGATGGATAAATGTTTTGTTCAAAGTTTTTTAATCATTCTCAACACATGTTTTTAGGTCTATTTTGATCAATGCTGAAAAACTAAATTAATGTGTTCAGTTTTATGCTGTCATGACACAACATTATGTAAAATACCACTGAATGCCTTAGGAGGTTTGAGTCCTCAGTTTATATCTATTCACCTATTTTGAAATCCTTACTCGGGGCCATGGGGAAGTGTCCCATCCTGGTAAGACTAAATCGTGGGCCAGAATAAGGGAGGTAAAATGGAGTTCATTGGAGAAAAATCCACACAGATTGCCTACAAGCATTTTAAATTGGACCTCAATTTGAACCCAGCCTAGTAGCGCTAAACACTGCACCATTGTGTTGTCCCTTAGTTTAACACAAAGCATTTACTTGATGCTTTGGTAACACTTTAGTTTAGGTACTGCAAAAATACATCTATTAAATAAGTTATTCATTTCTGTGCTGTTTGCCATATTGACATGATGGTAAAATGACCTGTTAATATGAAGGATTCACAGGTCTTATATAAAATCTGTAATATCAAGAGAAATGTGTATCAGTTAAGCAACCTTAGTACACACCAAAGTGAAGTTTTGTTAGTAGTTCATTGCTAAGATGAATAAACACTTTATTGATGCTTGGTAAGTGTCATGATGACCCTGAAAAGTGTATGTGACAGTCTTACATAGCATCTTTTGAAACACCAATGCTGTGGCTTGTATTCCAGTGTCCACTGTCACTAGAACACTCTTATCTTAGTGAAGTTTGCATCTTTTTGACTAGTTTCTGTGAGTTAGGGTTCAAAGCTAAACTGGCCAAATGTGGCTGCATGTGTTTGGTAGCAGGCACTACCATTCCAGCACTGAGGCTTCTTCAGCCCAGAGTAGGCATGAAGGCTGTTATAGAAATGGGTGGCTAAAATCCCCTGTATGTTGTTTGCCTTCACTGAAACAGGTAACTGAAAGGAAACTTGCTTTTTATGAATCAAATTTTTATTCTTACAGGAAGAAATATTTGATTGTATAATACACATCTTTCCTTGTACACTGCTTTTATGCTACATTATCTGGACAAGATGCAACAATCCAATTTATGCGTCATACAATGAAAGAATGCTACTGGTTTCATTTCACAAAGCAAGTGAGGTCTGCAGCATTGCCTGACATAGTCCATCTGTCTCAAGGAGGAGTGCTGTATTACCGTCTTCTTATCTCTGAAGCTGCAGGTTATATTTTGATTAGAATTCAGTAAGCATAAAAATAAAGCAGAGATTGTCGTTTTGGAACTGTCAAAGCTTGAAGGCAACTTGTGGGAGAACAAACAGAATCAAAGGAAATTTCCTTCATTGTTTCCCCTCCCGTTTGGGAACCTTTTCATCTGAAAGCTTCAAAGCCTTTTGACATTACATGCAGATGTGAAGGACTTGTTTTCTTTTATCTTTTTTTTTTCAGTTAAATGGTAAGAATATAACACCTTCCTGCATTTGTAACGCTTAGTAAAGTCACATTAAATGTAATTTATAAGTCACAATCTATGTGGTGTACATGGCAGTGCTCACATTTTTGATTACAACAATTAAATGAACTTTCATAAGCAGTTGGTCACTAGGCACTCGATCATTTGCATTGCATCTGATTACGACTAGAAGCCTGGTATGTTGTATTTATTCATAGATGCATGGTTTGTAAAGAAGACTTTTTGCCCAGATAGCATTTTAAAATGCAGTTTCCTGCCTAGTGGCTCCCAAGAAACGTAAATGTAAATGAATCTGCTGCTTTATGGGTGTCCCTGTTGGATTCTAGACATTTTCCCTTCTAAAACGCTTCAGGTGACGCTTCTGGTTTGGTGCAGTCATTAATGTGCTTTATTGCTGCAGCTACTTTCTAACTAATAAGTGTACAGGGAGTCAGCACACCTAAATGATCTTGCTCACAAGCTCTGAACTGCCTGCATGCAAGGTTTATGGTGCACAGTTATTTCATTTGTGTAAATGTCTTAAGACTGTGGGCAGCAATTTCGCTTAAAAGTTTGAAAATTTTCTATTTGTGTGGTAGCATTGCAGTAGGCGTCATGGTATAGAATTTATTAGACACATTTTGACAGAAAATAATCCCACTATGCAGTAAGTGATGAGAGTTCGGTATGGGCCCCAGGGCAAACTACTTCGATGGTGATGAGAAGAAAGGAAAAACAGAGTGAATGGGTGATTTAGCTCCATCATATTCCCTATACTTCAACCTTCGACTTGAAACAATTTGTTATGATCAATTGTTGAAGGTGTGACTAATAGTCAATCACCTAACATGCCCATTTCATTGGAAAATATGTATCTCTGTACAAGTTAAATTGCCTATATTAGGAAAAGTTTTACAATGTAAGGTGCTGTATTATATTGAGTTTATTTGCATGGTTTGTACCTATGAATGACAAAAGGAAATTTCCTTGCCATAATACACCACATTGAAGGAGATCATGCAGGATAGGGATTCCTGTTATTTGTTCTGGAGTGGCACAGAGGCTGCACATTTTCTTTCCAATCAAATTCTCAAATAAAGTCCTGCTGTGAAATTCTGTGACTTTTTGCTGTTTTCATTCTACTGTGTCAGATATTTATAGTATTATTGATTATTACTGTGGAGCAGATTAGCAAATTTTTCTCTGAGATTTAAAAATCTGATTACCACTTGTCTTTATTTCCTGTAACATTTTACTGAAAGTGCTGTTTTATTATAAACACATGTATAAGTAAGAGTAAGTTAACTATTGACTTACTGGCTCTTATTTGTCGTTGTGAATTGACAGCAACTAACAAATTACAACAACTGTTGTTCTCCAGAGCTGGGACTGAAGACTCAGTTATCCAAGTTATTGAGCTACACTCGTCATCTTTGTTAATTCGCTCTAGAACAATAAAAATAATATTTCCTGAAGCAGCAGTCCAGTTTGCATGTTGCAGATCTGCATGACCAGTTAGGAAAATGATTAGGCTTGCATGTGTAACCACTTGAAGGCAGTGTATCCGCTATGACAAAAAAAGATAACAGGTTTGAATTGAGGTGACCTGGCTTAGTTTCCAAAATGTCTGACTGCACTTGTAGGTTATACAATATGTGTGTGACAGTGAGTAGGTGTGCGTGGAATTGGTTCTATGGGTTCTATGCCCTTCAGGAAGGATATTGGAGGTTGATACTTAAATTACTATGCTGAGATACTTTCCACTAACTGAAGAGATGTGATACTCTCAGTAGATCTTAGGAAACACTTTAACCATTTACAGCATCCAATAATATGTCTACTGTGGTTTGCATATCATCAACGGCTATCATGAACCAGTGTCAGATTATCTTTAGCAATCAGTACAGCTTCCATATTGAGAGTGATGAACACCAGATTATGGATAACATTATAGCCAACATACTTGAAAGGCACGCTGCTACTACTGTAGATGTCATGGTGCAAGATCATCACCTATAAAAGCTGGTTGACTCAACAGGCTGATGGAAACAATATGATTTCATTACAATACACAAAGATGTTTTACTATTATCTAACTTTCAGCAGAATATCTGCTTAGTGCTGTGTCTGATCATCCACAATTCTAAGCACAATGAAATATCTAAGTGATGTCAACACCCATTCCTAATGAGCTGTGTCCTTAGACCAGTCTCTAAAAGGAATTGCATGGGGAGCTGACAACACTCTGCTAAATGCCCTCCATGCTTTGTTGCCTTCCAGTAGGAGCAGCTGCACAACTATAGTTAGATGTGCCACAAGACACCATTTATGATTTCATGTCATGATGTATAGCCACTTTAAGTAAACCTTGAAGGACACCTAAACTGTTTCTTTGGTGATTGTGGAATTATTTTTTACTTCAGTATCACCTATTCTGTTTGTTGGTTTTCATGTAAATTGGACTGCTGCTTCTGGATGTGCTGTTATTTTCTTTTAGCTTTGCATTAATATTGCAGTAGACAATAGTATGTCTGTTATTATCATGGTATTAATATTTTAATAATATCAATATCTAATCTACATATTATATACTGTACATATAATTTATATTAATGTTATCAACGTGGTATTAAAATAAGCTTGTTTATTGGATTTATATCAGGAAATAGGTGGCTAAATGAGGAAAATAAGTGGCTAATGTCTTCTGTATTTCTTTACTTGTTTAATTTTAAAAAAGGTAAAAAGCAATAAAATAAATAAATAGATACAACATGGCATCTACAGTAGTAGTAACATGGTATTAATAATATTATAATTAGAACAATCGGACGAGAACAGGTCATTCAGCCCAATAAAGCTCGCCTGTCCTTTCCACTTATTTCTTCTATACAACCATCAAGTCCACTTGTGAAATTCATTAAAGTCTTACTGCCTACCACACTACCCAGTGTTCTTGATTAACTCATTTTAAAGTAACAGTCTCGATCCACTGTACTAATTCCCTTCATAATTTGAAACATTTTAGTCATTCATCCATCCATTTTCCAACCCGTTGAATCCGAACACAGGGTCACGGGGGTCTGGAGCCAATCCCAGCCAACACAGGGCGCAAGGCAGGAACCAATCCCGGGCAGGGCGCTAACTCACCGCAGGACACACACACCCACACCCACACACCAAGCACAGACAATTTAGAATCGCCAATCCACGTAACCTGCACGTCTTTGGACTTTGGGAGGAAACCCACGCAGACACGGGGAGAACAAGCAAACTCCACGCAGGCAGCACCCGGGAAGCAAACCTGGGTCTCCTAACTGTGAGGCAGCAGCGCTACCACTGCGCCACCGTGCTGCCCCTACACTTTAGTCATGTTACCTCTTAATCTTCTTTTGCTTAAACTGAAAATGTTCAGCTCTTTTAACCTTTCTTCAAAATTAATCTTCTTTATCCCTGGAATCAGCCTAGTCGCTCTTCTCTGGACCTTTTCTAGCGCTGCTATGTCCTTTTTGTAGCCTGGAGACCAAAACTGCACACAGTACTGAAGATGAGGCCTCACCAGTGCATTATAAAGCTAGAGCATAACCTCCTTGAACTTGTACTCCACACACCGTGTTATATAACCAAACACTCTGTTAGCCTTCTTAATGGCTTCTGAACACTGCATGGCAGTTGATAGCTTAGAGTCCACTATGACTCATAAATCCTTCTCATAAGGTGTACTCTCTATTTTCAGACCTCCCATTGTGTATTCACACCTAACATTTTCACTTCCTATATGTAATACTTGACATTTACTAACATTAAACTTCATCTGCCACAAATCTGCTCAAGCCTGTATGTTGTTCAAGTCCCTCTGTAATGATTTAACAGATTCCAGATATCTGTCAGTCCCCTTAGCTTGGTATCAACTACAAACTTAATCAGCTCATGACTTATATTCCAATTCAAATCATTTATAGTATATATATTAAAAATAGCAGTGGCCCTAGCACTGATCCCCGTGGAACACCACTCTTAACATCAGCCAATTCGGATTTTATTATTTTTTTTTTTTCTATTTTTGCTCTTTAGTAACTGTCATGGTTAAACAAAACAATGCCTATGAAGTTGCTCCAAAAAAGAAACCAAAGAGCAGCTGTGTATGAATATTTTCATGCCAAGCGAGCTCAAATTCCATGAATAAAACAGTACCTTTTCATTAACATTTTTAATTATCTTACGATTAGAAGAAAGAGCTGGAATCACAGTCTACATGGCCAAGCAAAGATGAGAGAGCTCTTTTGCATTCTAAAAAGAAATGTGAATCCATCAGTTTCTCATTAGTTTAATAATTTAAAAAGGGAAAGAAAAAGATGCCTTTACTGAACAAATAAAGCATCTAAATATTCTAGTATTGTAATATTCTACCAGGGGACTGTGTATAGTGCCTTTGAACTTCCAATATGATCTACAGTACACTTTTTACAAAGAGGCAGGTTTTTTGAACATTTTTTCCCCAGGTGGGGGTCCCCCAAATAAAGTCAAATTTCATTACACTTTTAA
Organism: Polypterus senegalus; assembly: GCF_016835505.1. Lineage (NCBI taxonomy): Eukaryota > Metazoa > Chordata > Cladistia > Polypteriformes > Polypteridae > Polypterus > Polypterus senegalus. Next base: position 140,317,403 of record NC_053159.1, on the reverse strand, counting down.
GGACATCCTATTTGGATGGAATTATTCCATAATTTGAAACAAAAGAAAAAGTCACAGAATAATTGGCCAAGAAAAAAGTGTGTTCTATTTGAACTTGTGCTAACACGTGAAATATTAGTAATTATTTGTTCACTTATTTGTATAACTTATGTAAAAAGGGAGAGTCTTTCCAGGAAAAAAATTAACAACCTGTGTGTGATTTCAAGAGATTTTCTGAAGTATCTTTCAACTTCTGATGTTTCATACTGTGTGCAAACATCATCATTCCAAGCAAACTCCCTGAGTAAACAGTACTTTTTTTGTTAACATTATCAGAATATCCTTGGTCTGTTTAATGATTCTATGCTCTGAAGCAGCAGCTAAAATCATAATCCCATTAATCTAACAAAGACTTGAGAAAATCATTACATTTTGAGCTGCATGCATTCAAACTTTTAACTAGTCAGTTGCTTGTTATTTTGAAGAACCTCCTTTCTTCTCCTTCTTGATCACGTCATACAATGTGAGAGGCCTGTGGGGTGAAGAATTTACATATCATTTCAATAAATTTTGCATTTTGTATAGTGCTTTAAAGTGCATTTTGAACAGATGTACCCATTAATACAGTTGGAATATTAGCAGGAAGGGGGCCTTCTCACTTCTGCGCAGCAGTGGTGTCTAAACCTGCAGCTTTGTAGCTTTCTGTCCATTTCTTTGTCCAGTAGGTTGCATTAACCACAAAGCAGATACTAATCAAGGATCTTTATTGTCATCCCAAAATCCATATGCAGAAACGAAATTCGGTATTCAGGTCCCAGTAATTAAACAGTGCCCACGATAACCCCATAATAAAATAATCCTCTAACTGCATGACTTTGCACAGCCTCTTCTTATAATTTTTAAAATATTTCCCGTGTATAAAGTCTCTATCTGCTTCTGTCTTACATCAACAAACTATTGCAGCTGTACACACAGTGTCATTGTTTTCACCTTCTTCATGGCTGCCAGTTATTATTTAATTAATGGTACTAGTCAGTAATTGGCATTTGCACTGAACAGAAGGGAATTTTCCCTCTCAAAGAAACTGGAATTACTGGAATTGTTGGGAGAAATGTTGCATTTTGTGGTCATTTAGTCATGAGACACTCCTCTTTTATTTTAAGGGATTAGACTTTTCTTCCAAAAAATTAAGTAGAGAATTTACCCTGACAGCAGTAGCAATGTTAGAATATTTTACAAAGAGTTAAACCAGCTTTCGGCAATGAATAGTAAAGGAATAAAACCCGGAGCTGTGATCTTTACCCATTACGTTGGTGTTGATAAGAAACATTTCATTATCAATGATCACTTACATGTCAGAGCAGTAAAGAATTGTGTGCGTGTGCGCATTTGTGTCACTGTGCTTGAATAGTCTGCATTGACCTGGCCTGTGATCAGACCACCTCAGTGTCTGCCGATGAGCATGGCTGCAGGGGAGACTACTCAGATATGCAGATAGTTGGATACAAAACATTCAGGCAAGGCTTTCAAACAAGCACACATAGGACCACCATTACTACCCTAACCCGCCCTTGTCTCTTCTTTTTTCCTTTTGATCATGAGACAGTGATGTCTAGAACAGGTCCTAGATGAATGTCAAGTTAAAAAAAGTGGGATTGGTGTTTATTAAACACATGCCGTCACCCGCCTTTCACTTTGTAATTAAGGACTGGATGGATACTGATAAATGAACTAAAAGGTGCGTGTGTGTGTGTGTGTGTGGTTTTATTTTTTTCTTTTACAGGAACAAGCAACAAAGAGGGAGAAGTATGCTTTCATGCAGGCCAATTATCTTGAAAACATAAAGGGATGCTTCTTTTTTTAATATAGATGTAACCTTTCCTCACCTTGCTTACTGAGAATATGATCAGATAAAATTGTCAAGGCAATGAGATAGTGGCTTGCTGTGTGGTATTGGGATGCAGCTCTCAACCTGAAGCACTCACTAGGGAACTGATAGTAAAAAGAACTCTGGTTTGGTGGAATCATAAAAGTGTGCTCATATTTGCTGACAATAAAAATAAAACCCAATCAATACGGTATTTATCCCCAGTCTGCATAGCAAAGAAACCCCGGTGTTCATTGTCTTTTACCTAAAGGTCTCCTCTGAGTGACAGCCGTCTCATCCCTTTAATCTTCTTTTGAGGATCTGTGTTGACAAAATACACTAAGTACAGTGACATGCCTTGACAGTAAACAGTAATATTATCTGGATAAGCCTGCCCAGAAGCTGGACACCACTTTAAGTGACAGGCTCCCCCACCCTGTCACTAAAATTTACAGTGTTTTTCTTTCAATTTTAAAGATGTCTTTAAAACAAATATATAAAAGAAGTAATTACAAGGAGAGAAACATTTCTATAGGATATCTATTGCGTTTCAAAAGTGTTTTGCTAAAGACACCTATTGGTTTATTCTTTATCATAATGGTATAATTTCCAGCACAAACTATTGTCCAAAAATGGCCTTAAATTAGAAGGAAACCCCAAAAAGCTTGATGTCTTCTGTAACATAACATCAAAATGAGTCGAACGTGTAACATATGTGATTTAATTTGACTCATGAACCAGGAGACTCCAGACAAAAAAAAATCAGGTAATCTCAAAGAGTTTATGAGTATTATTCTTATGAACACAATATTATTAATTTCAAGGGAAAATTGCAATTACATCAGTCCAGTGTTTCTCAAGCACTGGGTCGTGGGCTGCTGCTGGGGGGTCATGAGTTGCTGTTGTTTATAATGGTAGTGGACTGTGAGTAGCTCACACAGTGTATCAATTTACCAAGGGTAACACCACCACTCAAATCCTCCATTTTAATGATCACTCTTGATTCACCAAGGAGGAATGGGTGGGTTGTGAAAACACTTACATGGTAGAAAGTGGATCATGACACCAGAAAGTTTGCAAAACACTGCACCATCCCTCACAAAAACTATACAGACTATGCTAAAGTCTAAACAAAAAATAAATATATACAGTATACTGTATAAATATGTTGAAAATCAATTTAAAAATAGCCAACTTTCACAATGAAGATATGTCACTTCTGCCTCCAAATCTTAAGTAGGGACACCAGTGTCACTATTGCCTCGTATTTTGTGCACTTATCAACAGTTTTTTACAGATGAAAGGTATATATCTAAATGATGACATCTACACAGAAAAATCCTGGAGCCTCTTTTATTTTCAGCATAGGATTAATCTTGCTTGTTTTCCCTTTTCAGATAACATTAGTTGTAGGTACACATTTTAATGTTCAGTGTGTTTCAGTTTAAAACACTCAGTATTTGAAGTGTTTTTCAGCAGTTATGCAATAGGCATTGTGAGCCACTATGGGGAGTTGCAGCACCCCAAACCCCATACACAACAGCACAGGCACAATTCCAGATGCTAATAAATACATTTATTGCCACAAATACCTTATACAAACGCTACAACTCCAATCATACGACTCTTCGGTTCTCCATTTCTCCCAGGTGAGCTTCGTCCAACTACTCTCCCAAATCTGATCTTCTGGGTCAAGCAGAGCAGCTTCCTAGATGCCAAACCTGGGAGTACTTCTGGTGCTATCACATTGCATCCAGGAAGCACTTCCGGGTCGGGAGCTCAATAAGTCTGCCCATTAAAACTACAACTCCCGTGCAGCCTTGCAGGCATCCGAACCCATGTCACCACCCAGTGTACTGATGATGCACATGGCCCTGGAAAGCAGTCTCCTCTTGTTCATCCATTATAATGGCTTCCCAGCAAGGAAAGCTACCAGCATCCAACTTGCTCAGGATGCTCATCAGCCCACTTCCTTCCATTAAAAAGGCCTCCTAGCCAGGTAAGTTACCATCCATCCCAACGAGGATGCCAGCCATGTTTTTTATTACACATTTTGAAACTAAATTACTTTTTAAAGGAAGAGTTAAACCAGAATTCTTAATTTTATATTTCTTTTTATTATCTTGTTCAGTTTATGTGGAACAAGAGAAACCTGCTTTTATCAGACCTATTCTATTTTTCAGTACTTTTTATTCCAGTCCACAAGGAGAAAGCTATCTGTGTCATCCTAGCAAAATTATATATATGGCATCATGGTGGTGCAGTGCTTTTCACTGCTGTCTCATTAATCTACCATTCTTGGTTCCGTACTGTGCATCTTTGTTGACTTGCTTTTGTGGGTTTATCTCTTACAGCCCAAAGCCTTGTATACTAGTTTAATTGGTGATTTCATGGGTGTATACATGATTGGGCCTTGCAATGGACTAGCATCCTCTTCAACGTTGATTTTTTTCCTTCCACTTAATGATCCTTGGATAGACTCCAGCACCTGTAACTCTGAACTGAGTTAGGCAGATTTCAGAATGCTGTTATGACGTATGGGTCTAATAACATCAACAGTGACATTTATTTACTTATATAGCACATTTTCATACAGAAATGTGGCTTGAACTGTTTTGCAAATAATTTAATAGACAGTACAATAGAAAATAGTCTCTTATTAAAGTTTAATAATATTACAACTGTTAACATTAGAATATGTGTCCTAACTAATTGGGTTTAGAGAAGCTTATCGCTTTATACTCTTTTCAATGTTGTTAGTCTGTTTTAGAATATAGCGTGTACACAGCTCACTAAAACCTACTTTCTGGAGGGTCATCAGCTCTACAGGAAGGCCCATAAATTCAACAGCAATTACTATTCCTGACAGCTTTACAAAAGAGTCTTCATCAGAACATCTGGTTTTATGTGCAGGGTTAAATTAGTAGATATGTAGACGCCACCTTCTCCTTCCACCTTTGAGAATCATGGCATCCAAAAGCAGTATTTAATGTTAGGGGAACTGTTCTGTCTTTATTTAAAGCAGAGTCTAAGATGTGATAGAAGGATATTTAAATACAGTATGATAACTGATATCATTAGTATAATTTATTCTTAAAAGGTACAGTAGATTTGCAAATCCTGTATTTTTAATTTTTTACACTAGATTTGTTACCTTGTTTATATTTTTCCAGTATAAATTCCTGTGTAGAGTGCATTTAGATTTTGTTTCTGATTCTTATTCACTGCCATGAAATATGCAGCCTTTACTCATAGTCTGTATTGCTGATTTTATTTTTTATTTTTTTTGGCATTCTAATTGAGTTTGGGGCATTGCCTGTCTTTATTTTGTTCTGTCTATTCAGTTACTGAACCTGTGTAATCTAAGTCAGAGTTGTGACGATCTGAAGCCTGCCCTGGTCACAATGAGTAAGGGTCAGAATCTACCCTGAATGGAGTGCCAGTCCATTGCTGTCTTGCATCATATACTGTTTTATTTATTTGCTTTGTAAAATGCATAATGGTGCTTGCTGATGAACTTTAATGTAACTTAAAAAATGATTAAGAAAGGTTATTAAATATAAACAGACTTTCTATTAAATAACTTCAATTAAGTATAAAATAAAATAAAAATTTAGCTTAAACATTAATTTTAAATTTTATCATTCCCATAGCTTCACAGTTTAAAGCTACACCAAATTATAGTAGTGTACTTTGTTGTGAATTGATAAAATAGCCTATAAAAAAAGATAACAGTTCTTTGTTAAAGGCCTATCAGTGACTAATCTAAGCACTTACTAACATGCACAAATGCTAACTTGGCACTGGATTCTGAAAACGTGTTATCACTTGACAGATCCGCATTACAAAATTATATGAATGATGAGGAAGTTTACTCACTTACCTACTTGGCAAGCGTGCAGTGTACAGTAGTGAAGTAGAGGTGCAAGCATGCAGCTTCAGATTCTACTGCTGGTGCTTTACATGTCACCTGATTGAGTCACTTAACTCCCTTTAATGTGGGCTTCTGTAGATTGTGCTGCACTTATAAATTAGTTTGGCAGTGTTCTGCATGATAGTCTGTGTATTACATACTACATTATAAACCAATGTGGGATTGTATCTCTTTTCAGAAATAAAGCTCTGTTATTGAAGAAGTGTTTTACTAATGTCAAGATTACTGAGAATGTGAGTTTTATGGAGTAAAATGTAACATTTGTTTTTCATAAATGTGACATATCTTTGATAACATGTTAATTTGAAAATGTATAACTTACAAAACTACATAAGAGAAGAATGTCTGTTAAGACAAGATTACATTGCCATTCAGAACCTACATTTGTCACTTTTGGATAAAGTAATACATGACAGGCAGAAATACACAGTGCCTGTTAAAGTATTTACTCCCTTGAAGGTTTTTCAATTTTATTGATATACAACACTGAGTCACAATGGCTTTTTTGGCACCAATAAAAAAGACTATTTAATGTCAAAGTACAAACAGATCTCTGCAAAGTGATCTAAATTAATTACAGATAGAAAACACAATATAATTGATTTCACCTAAGTATTTAGTAGATGGCAGCAATTTCAGCCTTGAGTGTGTGTGTACAGGTCTCTTTCTCTATCAGCTTTGCATATATGGACAATGCAGTGTTTCTCCATTCTTCTTAGTAAAACTTCACAAGCCCTGTCAGGTCATTGAGAGAGGGCAGCCTTGTTTCAACTCCAGCCACAAATTCTCAGTTGGATTGATATCTGGACTCTGTTTCACACTGTTGTTTTAAGCCATTCCTATATAGCTTAGGCTTTATGCTTGGAGTAGTTGTCTTGCTAGAAAACAAATCTTCTCCCAAGGTTCTGGTTTCTTGCAGACTGAGTCAGGTTTTGGTCCTGTATTCATTTTATGCTCTACCCTCACAAGTCTTCCAGGGATGGTGTGTTTTTGACAGTGTAAAAAACCGCAAACATAGTGTTGACTCAATTTTGGTCTTGTCAGTCCACAGAATCTTCTTCAGAATGAATTCAGAGTTTCCCATGTGCCTTCTGGCAAACTCTAGCTGTGTGTTTTTTCAACAGTGGCTTTCTGTTTGCCACATTCCTATGATAAAGCTGCAACTAGTGAAGCACCCAGGCTCTAGTTGCTCCAGTCTTAACCACTGTAGCTTGTTACCGCTTCAGAGTTATCAGAGATTTCTTGGTGGCCTCCTTCAATAGCCATCTTCTTGCACAATCACTTGACTTTATTAATGTTTATTAATGTTAATTAAAATAAAATGTAATGTTTCAATGTTAATTAAAATGTAATTAATAATATTATCTATAATCAGCTTAACCCAGATTTACAATCACAGGGAATCAAAGTCTATCCTTGCATTAATGAATGTATGGATTCCACCCAGAGCTAGAAGACTGTCAAAAAGTAAGGGAGAAAATGTATACAGATCATCTTTTTTCATTGATTTTAAATGTGGCTAAATGGAGGCAGGACTGGCTCCAGCAGATGTATCACCACCGTAGGCAACCCTCTCAGTACACTGGCCTGTGACCTTCTGTTTTTAAGGTCTGGGGCTGTCTGGCGCTTAACATTTCTCCATTAAAGTGTTTGTTATTTTATTGACCTCCTCTGCCACAGGACAGTACTGTTTCTAAACTTCCCCACCACCAAGATGCACCCCAGGCATTCACCTCCAGTATATTGCTTATGCTGTAGGGCGGTCCTAAATTGAGGATATAAAAATATGTGGCCCATAACCTAAAGAGTTTGACTATAAAGCAAGTTCATTTGTACCATTGACTCATTCTTGACCCCAAGTAAGTTGCTTGAATTCCTAAACTTCAATTATTGACATAGTAAAGCAGCCATAATGTGTGCCAATAGCTCTTAGGATTGGTGTTATTGCCTGTAGCTTAAAAACAAAATTGTTTTTTTTTTTCCCCACATCCCTAAGATGTTTATACTAGACTGACTGGTGATTCTACCCTTGCCTGTCATGAGTATGAATATTGATGTGTACTGGAGTTCAATTCAATTAAATTGATTTTATTTTTGTATAGTACCTTTTACTGAGTCAATAATCAGGCCTCTATGACTAGGTCTCAGGTATAAAATGCAAATACAAAACTTTACTAATTACATAATGAGTATTAATAAAGACAAAGGTTTGTTTAAACAGGCAGGAAAGCAAAGTAGTTTGAAACTGATTAACATAAATTGAGCCCATCAGTAACTGTGCATTAATTCATTTTGGAACTATGGCCTTGTGATATACTGGAACCCATTATTAGGTGAGAAAGTGAGTTTGATAAATGTAAGCATGCTTTCTCTTGTCTTATTGGTCAGCAGCATATTTGACTGAAGAAGCTTTGACCTTAGGCAGTGAATAATGAACAAAGGCAGTCAATGAGTAAACAACTAATTAAATGACTGATTATTTCAAGTACTGTGGGAAAAGACCAGGTAGGAAAAGCCTGCTTTAGGGGTCAGTAGCTGTAGGACATTGAGAGGACCTGGTTCTGTCTTGACATGACTCCAGCAAAGAACTTAGAAACGAATTAGATTAGACCAGTTAGTCTATTAAGCTTGTTTGGTTAGCTAATGGGTAAGTTGTCCCAGTATCTCATCAAAGTGTTTATAGTACTTGTTAAGGTTTTTTCCTTCATTTATGTATATCAGTAGTTTGTTCTAGATTACAACTCTGTCTAAAGAAATAATTCCTGGCAGTATTCTTAAGTGAACTTCTCAATTATTTCTACAGGTACACGATTCCCTGCTTAAAAGAAAGAATTTGCTGGTTGAGCTTAATTTAAGCATCTGGAAATTTACAAGATCTGTAGTAGGCCTCCTTTAGCCATCTCTACTCAAGACTATATTTTTTTAATTCCCTTATACCACCAGAGTAGCACAGAGTCTTTACTCCCAGGATGTCATTGGTTATTCTCTTTTGCACAGCTTCTAGTGGTGCTATGTCTTTTTTGTAGTGTGGTGACCAAAACCACACTCAGTACTTCAGATGCAGACTCACTAGTGCACTACTGCACATAACATTCCTTGATTTATATTGAGTAGTATTTACAATATAATCAAATATTTTATTAACCTTTTCCAATTGTTTCTGCACATTATCTAATCAATGAGAATGTTCTATCAGTATAAGCCCTTAAACCCAAAAGGATTTGCTTCATGTAAGGTACTTTTTCAAATGTTGTATATTTAATTAATATTACTCTTACCTTGAGTAGCACTCCTTACACCATCCATCCATCCATTATCCAACCCGCTACATCCTAACTACAGGCTAACGGGGGGTCTGCTGGAGCCAATCCCAGCCAACACAGGGTGCAAGACAGGAAACAAACCCTGAGCAGGGCGCCAGCCCACCACAGGGCATGCACACACACGGGACAATTTAGAATCGGCAATCCACCTAACCTGCATGTCTTTGGACTGTGAGAGGAAACCGGAGCACCCGGAGGGAACCCACGCAAACACGGGGAGAACATGCAATCCACACAGGGAGGACCCGGGAAGTGAACCTGGATCTCCTAACTGCGAGGCAGCAGCGCTACCCACCACGGCAGTTGTCTTTTCTGCTTCCTTAGATATGCTCAATCCCTCCAGTTTTATGGTCATCTTCAAATTCCATAAGCTTATTAACTATATCAGACAGTACATCATCAATATAAATTGGAAAGAGTAACAGTCCAAGGTTACACTTCTGAAGACCACTGATGACCCCACACTATGTGATCATTCTATTATACTGTTTGTCTTGGGCTAATTAACTAACTTTTAATGCGGCTTAATAAGGATGGTCTCATGCATACTGAGTTTGACATCAGCTTAAACATTTAGTGCAGCATGTTTTCCAGTTTTCCGTACTGGGTGAGGGCCTGTGTCTTGTTATTTCTAACACCTGGTGCTAATGATGGCCTCTAATTTGTTTTTTAGTTTTTATAATTAGAATATCCCCAACATTTACTGACACAACGTTCATGCTGTTCTGAAAGACTTATCTAAGATAAACACACCCTGTAGCAAAAGATCTAATAGACAGGAAGATTAGCTCTTTTAAAACATATATTGCAAGTACATTAAGTCTATAGATTTTATCCAGCTCCACTAAAGAAAAAGTGCAATTATCATAGTACCTGAAATTGTTCAGATCTCAGTCATCCACCTATCTACACTTTGCAAGGCGTTGTGTGTTTTTACAAGATAAGGAAGCTGAATGCCTGTGAAACTACTGACAAATGCAAACTCTACCACCTGTGACACATTCTGAGCTAAAGTGACTAACAGCGCCAGCTTTTGGTCTGTTTAGTAATTTTGTTTTTATTAATTCAAGTGATACATGCATTGTGGTGATGCTGTGCTCAGGACACATTGATCAGGCTGGAAATTTAAATCAGATCCTCATGATTATCTGAGTTTATGTTCTGTTCATGTTGGTTACCTCCTGGTAATTCTGGCTTCTCCTCACATCTCAAGCACATGAATATTAGGTTAACTTGTGACTAAATTGGTTTTAGCAGACTTCTGCCTCATTCCTTCCATGTGCCAGATGCCACCAGCCATGGCTTCTCACAGCTCTGTAATGGACAAAACAGATTAACAAGTGGATAGATGTTAGTGATAATAATTAAGTGCTTCCTAAGACTTACTTTTTTGTATGTTTTGTATGTTGAATATGACTGAAGAAAATCCGTTTTAAGAACTGCCACCCTCACATTCAAGTAGGATAAGATTAACTTAAAGAGCCTTAGGCTAAAAAGCAAATGTACCACTTGGAGTTCTTTGTTTTCCTAATTCAGAATTATGTTCGGGTGAAATGCAGTTTTATACAGGAATGATTGGGGCTTTTCTGCATGGACAAGTAGTCTGTAGAAAGATTTACTGCATTTTTTGGCTTCTTAACAATGTTATCCATCTTTTATTTTGAATAGTAAAAGGAAGTCAATCAAATACCTCATTTACCACCCCATTTCTTTATATTTAACTATCTTAAATACTATGGTAACAAGACATTATTTTTTTTAAATAATACAATGTATTTCCAAATATATGCATTGCAAAGGAAGAGTTAACTCAATTAGACACATATTGCTTACAAGGGAAAAAATCAGCCTAATTAGTAATACAGTCAATCCCATATATCACAGAAAGTTAAGAGTTTAAGATTTGCTAATCATAACCCATGCTAAGAAATTAACCTTTACCCAAAACAGAGAACTAATTGGTTTAAAAATGTTATTTTCTCATATTAATTAAAACAACTAGAGTTTAGCAGAAATGTAGACAAGGGCTTAGCAAACTTATTTTAAAATAACATTAATGAATTATTTCCAGATTCTACATAACCTCTGTACAGTTCTTAAAATATAAAATTGTATTATCTATTTTTTGGATAATATAAAATATTGTTTTCCCATTAAGTCATGCAGAGTGCATTATGATTCCTCCAGTTGAGCAAGATTAACCAACACACTAACAATGAAGTGCAGGAAACCTTAATGAAAAATCAATGAACTAATTTCCTGTCACTTGTAAACATTTTGTTGAGCCATGATACACATATTAAGGTGTTCTTGTAATACAATGCCTCCTAATGATAATATTAGCAATCTCTATCCTTAAAATGTTTTAGGGATAGACATGATATTTGGTACATTCCTTCACAATGCCTGGAGCCTACATATACTCAGTCACATGTAGAGGAATCGAGAAACAAGGAAATGATGGTTGCAAGGTAATGTCAAGGTGGCATGCTTCTGTTTAAGCCATTTTCCTTTGGAAGAAGCAAAGCAATGTGCATGATGGTGGATTTTGGGGTGTCTTTGTATGGAAAATGTGCAGCATATTACATTTTTTTAAAAATGCACTAACATTATTCATGGGGATGTGTGTGACAACCATAAAATGTAATTGATTTTACTAGTATGCTGTGGATTATCTGTGAAACACTGGGAGAAAGGAGAGCCTGTAGAGTTCTTGTTCCAGTAAGGTAGCCCATAACTTCCAGCTGGCTTCGTCAGTTACGCTTTTTAAACAGCATTTAACTCTTATAGATTATGCATCAGCCTCTTATAATACAATAAAAAAGTTATGCCCCTGGCAAGCACAATACAACATACAAACTGGGTTTTCATAAAGCCAGTTTAATTGGAAATAAATACAACTACAAAGACCATCAACTGTTTTCCTACAGTGCTCTTAGGGTGTGCCAGGCTAGACCACAGACCCTTGTGACAATGTATTGGATTACGTGGGTACGCAAATAAATAGATGGATTGAGTGTAATAGCCTACCACTGGCTGTGATCACTTATCAAGTTTCAGAACCTTAGGTCTAGCTCTGTTGATGGAATTCATTTTAAAAGATGATGGATAACAAAATATAGCGTGTAGACAAATTTGTGGGCTTGTAAGACTGTCTCCTTTAAGTTTTGAAGTCTTGATTTGAATAAATTTTAAGTACTACTAAATAAGAAGCTGAATGAGGGCTGAAAGAGCTGTCTGCTTTGCCAGACGGTGTAGTGAATCTTTTCAGTGAGCAAGATCATTTGTTTCAGCAAAAGAGCAGGCTCATTCATCACTCAGTCAGCTCCTCTTCCCATAGTACTTCTGCTTTGTCCAAATCACACAAAACATTATAATGATTACTTTTAGTTGGCTCTTGTGTATGTCAGTAAAGCAATTTATGCAGTGAAACATCACTATACAGGTAACGGTCAGCCTAAAAAAACTGTAAAGACAGAGGACTTTTGATGAATGTAGATTTGCGCAAACAGCTTTACAAATGTAACTCTTAATAGCAGTAAATTTTAATTAAGTCAACAATTTACAAAATGAGTTGCCTAGCTTTAATCTGATGAAATGGAAAAAAAGCTAACCTGGCCTTGAATTAAATACAATACATTATGTACCAGTACATTATATTTAATATTCAATAGGAATTCTTGTTTTTATTAATGGAGCTTTCTGTTTTGCAGACTGTGCTAGATTTACAAGAGGGTTGTTAAATCCTTTGTCTTCTACTATTGAAAACGAATGAAAGTCAAGGGTAAACATTTTTTATCCAGCTGCTCATCCAACTTTTTCTGTCATACTGGGGCTGTGTATCCTGTTACAGATTTTCTTATGGAGGTCTCATTTGAGGGTTGTGCTAGTGGGGAACTTGACAGATTGACATTAGTGGCCATAGATGTGCAAGCTTTGGTGTCACTATTAACAATCATGCGAACTGCTAGCTATACTGTAAACTGTAGGTGAGTCATGTGAATGTGATGATTGTTGAGTACGTTCAAAAGGAATTGTTGTGTCAACCGTTTGCAATTCAAGTAGTTTGTCATTGTTAGAATCATTTGATATAACCAACCATTGCTTGGTTTCCAGTCTATTCACTTCACTGAGCTAATTCAGAATCCCTACTAAATTTGACATGCAGATCTTTTCAATGTCTGAGGAACTTAGTACAAAAGGCAGAAATCAAAACCAGGTCTGGACAGGTTTGCTAGTATGTCGCAGAATACACACAGACACACACACAAAAAGGGCAGATTAAGAGTTGTCATTTAATCTAACAGGATGTAGAGGAAAGCTGTACTCTATGCAGGCCAGTGAAGAACATATAAAATAATATTAATACATTTTATTTATATAGCGTCTTTCCCATGTTCAAGGCGCTGTACAGAGTCTTAGAAAAAAAGCAGCAGGGTATATGTAACAGTGGATACAAGTGTTTTCCTGAATAGAGCAATAAAAACAGATAAAGCATTAAATAGAATAAAGGACAATAAACCAGAGTAAAATACTAAATTCAATACTAAAAGAAAAACCTAACAAATAACCTAATTTTTGATATAACAGACACACAAATTATCCTGAGCACCTGGACGGAGAAATAAACTGAAACAAAGGGTAGTATGTTAAGTTAAAAGCCTTGCTAAGTAGAAGAGTTTTAAGTTGTTTTTTAAAAGAATGAATGGAGGCAGCTGATCTAATTAATTTCGGGATGTCATTCCAAAGTCTGGGTGCTATGGAGCTGAAGGCCCCTGTCACCCATAGAGTGCAGGTTAGTGTGAGGCACAACAAGATTACCAAAATCAGAGGACCTTAGTAGGCAAACAGGAGCCTAGTGATTTAGAAGGTCACTGATGGTAGTCCGTCGCAAGGCCATTTAAAGCTTTGTAGGTTATTAATGGAACTTTATATTCAATCCTGTAAGACACAGGGAGCCAGTGAAGGCGAAGCAGGATGGATGTGATGTGCTCACTGTTGTTGGTTTGTGTAAGGACTCTTGCAGCAGAGTTACGTGTAACTCTTAATAGCAGTAAATTTTAATTAAGTCAACAATTTACAAAATGAGTTGCCTAGCTTTAATCTGATGAAATGGAAAAAAAGCTAACCTGGCCTTGAATTAAATACAATACATTATGTACCAGTACATTATATTTAATATTCAATAGGAATTCTTGTTTTTATTAATGGAGCTTTCTGTTTTGCAGACTGTGCTAGATTTACAAGAGGGTTGTTAAATCCTTTGTCTTCTACTATTGAAAACGAATGAAAGTCAAGGGTAAACATTTTTTATCCAGCTGCTCATCCAACTTTTTCTGTCATACTGGGGCTGTGTATCCTGTTACAGATTTTCTTATGGAGGTCTCATTTGAGGGTTGTGCTAGTGGGGAACTTGACAGATTGACATTAGTGGCCATAGATGTGCAAGCTTTGGTGTCACTATTAACAATCATGCGAACTGCTAGCTATACTGTAAACTGTAGGTGAGTCATGTGAATGTGATGATTGTTGAGTACGTTCAAAAGGAATTGTTGTGTCAACCGTTTGCAATTCAAGTAGTTTGTCATTGTTAGAATCATTTGATATAACCAACCATTGCTTGGTTTCCAGTCTATTCACTTCACTGAGCTAATTCAGAATCCCTACTAAATTTGACATGCAGATCTTTTCAATGTCTGAGGAACTTAGTACAAAAGGCAGAAATCAAAACCAGGTCTGGACAGGTTTGCTAGTATGTCGCAGAATACACACAGACACACACACAAAAGGGCAGATTAAGAGTTGTCATTTAATCTAACAGGATGTAGAGGAAAGCTGTACTCTATGCAGGCCAGTGAAGAACATATAAAATAATATTAATACATTTTATTTATATAGCGTCTTTCCCATGTTCAAGGCGCTGTACAGAGTCTTAGAAAAAAAGCAGCAGGGTATATGTAACAGTGGATACAAGTGTTTTCCTGAATAGAGCAATAAAAACAGATAAAGCATTAAATAGAATAAAGGACAATAAACCAGAGTAAAATACTAAATTCAATACTAAAAGAAAAACCTAACAAATAACCTAATTTTTGATATAACAGACACACAAATTATCCTGAGCACCTGGACGGAGAAATAAACTGAAACAAAGGGTAGTATGTTAAGTTAAAAGCCTTGCTAAGTAGAAGAGTTTTAAGTTGTTTTTTAAAAGAATGAATGGAGGCAGCTGATCTAATTAATTTCGGGATGTCATTCCAAAGTCTGGGTGCTATGGAGCTGAAGGCCCCTGTCACCCATAGAGTGCAGGTTAGTGTGAGGCACAACAAGATTACCAAAATCAGAGGACCTTAGTAGGCAAACAGGAGCCTAGTGATTTAGAAGGTCACTGATGGTAGTCCGTCGCAAGGCCATTTAAAGCTTTGTAGGTTATTAATGGAACTTTATATTCAATCCTGTAAGACACAGGGAGCCAGTGAAGGCGAAGCAGGATGGATGTGATGTGCTCACTGTTGTTGGTTTGTGTAAGGACTCTTGCAGCAGAGTTTTGAATCAACTGAAGCTGTGATATAAGATTAGAAGGGGCACCTGCCAGCAGTGAGTTACAATAATCGATGCGGGATGTGATAAAAGCATGGACAAGTTTCTCAGCATTAGAAAAAAAGAGTGAGGAGTAAACATGGGATATTTTCCGCACACAGGGCACAAAATCAGTCATACATGGCTGGTTTAGATTAATCAATTATCCTAAAAGATACGGATTTGGGATATGGAAGGAATGTCAGTGCATCCAGAGGAAATGTGGGGGTAAATGTGCAGAAACCACACAAACAACAAACAGGCAAGGGATCTGAGCCCAAGACATTTAATCCATGTAACAGAAGCAGCAGTAGCCAGTGTGCTGCCACTGACCACTACTTTGATGTCATTTTTAGTTAGTATTGTGTGCATATACTATTTTTAAAGAGCAGCACAGTGGTAGTGGTGCTACCTAACAGTAAGGAGACCAAGGTTTGTGTCCCGGGTCCTCCTTGTGTGGACCATGCCCATGTCTGTGAGGGTTTCCTCCAGGTGCTCCGGTTTCCTCACACATTCCAAAGACAGCGGTGCTAAATTCACCCATGTGGTTGGGAGGTGTGTGTGTGTGTGTGTGTGTGTGTGCGTTTGTTCACCCTGTCTAGGTTTTATTTCTGCCTTGTGCCCAATGCTGGCTTTGATAGGCTCTAGCAACCTCTGCGACCCTATTCATGACTAAGCACCCTAGACAATGACTGACTGACTAATTTTAAAATGCACACAGTGGTTTCATTAGTACTACAAGCTCCTTCTGATACATTAGTTGAGAGGAGTGGGTGAAAAACTCATCATAAAAAAGACAGTAAATCAAGAACTAGCCTTTATGTGGCTGTGGTCCATTGCAGGACAGTCCCACACAGGGCATCTTAGTCTGAGGCAAGACGAGCCTTGGTTTGACTGAAGGAAGCATTTCTACCTTCTGAACTACCTTAATGGCTAAAATAGAGAATTTTGGTTCTGAAAATGGCAGAAAATACTTGAAATAGTAATATTTTAAAAAGATAAAACCTAAATGTATTGTTTTATCAGATAATTGATTCCTAAAGAGTTAATATTACCAACAAATACATCAAAACATCTTATGTTACAATTTTAGTGATGTATTTTTTCCCCATATGCCCCAGCACAGATAAAGAAAGGTTATGCAATGATATATTAATGCAAGATTGACATGTGTTATTTTAAGCTTT
This sequence comes from Polypterus senegalus, assembly GCF_016835505.1. Lineage (NCBI taxonomy): Eukaryota > Metazoa > Chordata > Cladistia > Polypteriformes > Polypteridae > Polypterus > Polypterus senegalus. The sequence goes on along the minus strand of NC_053159.1, from coordinate 140,300,534 downwards.
TTTTTTTTTGGTGCCAGATAAGACAAAATGAAAACCCGTACGTTTCATCAAGCTGAAACAGTGAATAATAATTAAGGCAATAGCCACAGAGCCCCAAGACAAATGGCATTCTCACTATACCATTGAAAGCCGCTGCAGTACGTGCAGTTCCTAGGCAGTGCTGATTTCACTTGTGACAGCTCTGCTTCATTTGAATGATTTGTAGTGTTTGAAGGATACAGAGGCCCCTAGCCTTTTACATTACGAAGATAGAAATAATCTGAAGAATTAGAGTAGAAAAAGAATTTCTCATCATGAGAGAGCTTGAGTTCTTAAAAATCATATTTATGGAAAAGAAACTGATTTGAGTTGTACATGAGTATCTGCATGAATATTGAACATGCTATTAGACCTTTTATAATGCTATCAATATTTTGAATGAAATTTTGTTTTGACATGTATTATTCATTTTGCTTTTATCACATTTTAATTATCTTTTTGACAGGACCTACACTTTAAAGCTTTCAAAAGATGTTGCTACACGTACAGTAGATTCCTTTTTAATGAAGATTAGCATTTAGACAAAAAGCTAGAAGAAACATATGTACAACCACACTACCAACTATAATCCACCCAGTCAATCAGCAGTTTTCTGAATGAGTGTGCTCTGTTGGATTGGCTTTTTGTTCAGGCTCCATTTCTCCTTTATGCCTGATGGTGCAAAAATAATCTGTGCTGTTTGCTAAACAGTGTGGGCAAATGGAACTACATTTTCCTTTTACTGTGTTATTTCACATTTACAATAAAAAATAAGGTACATTTGAGTAACAAAATATTTCCCAAAATATTTTTGATTTCTTATTTGTACCTTTATGCACCCTTGAAATATTTTTACCTTACTGTTTTATCCGTGGATATAACTTCTCTATCCTGGATTTTACTTACAGTTTGAACATCCTCACTTTATTCACATGGGCTTTTCCACACACTTCAGTTTCCCCCCAGTTACCAAAGATAATGTGTTTGGCTACTGATAACCCTAAGTTGTCCCAGGTTGAGTATGTGTGCCTTGCGGTGGGCTGACATTCTATGCAGGGTTGTTTCCTAACTTGCACCTAATGTGTCTAGGATATGCTCCTCTTGCTTGTGACCCTGTAATTAATTGAATACATTCAGAAAGTAAATGGGATGTATGTTTTTATTTTTGATATATAAATGTAATATTCCAGTTAAGTCTGGTTAAACCTAGCTGATCCCTTTTTATAACTGGTGTCATTTCTTGCATTTCTTTCTGTCAGCTCAATTATGGCCTCTGCAGCATCCTCTTTCATAAGCTTTGCATTAAGATATTTCTACGAAAGAAGGCAAACATGTAACTGCAAGTAATTCCTTATTTTAAGAAATAATAAGGTCAACAAAACTCATTGGATGAGCAGTTTAAGATAATGTGCATGCAGATAGGCATTGGCAGTTAATGTCTAATGGTTACAAATACAGCGTTTAATCTTTACATTTTGTCCTTATGAAGAGTATATTTTCATTCATTTCGTTCGTTTGTTCATTTGATAAACCCAAAAATGTAAAGGTTATAGGTTATCTGGAACCAATCAGAACCGCATCAGGAACAAGGAAGCAAACTATCCTGGATGATTTTTTAGGCCATGCCATGGAACACACAGTCAGATATCCACATTTATTCATACTGAACCAACTTAGAGTCACCCATTATTCAAACAAAGAGAGATCAAACTAGAATACACTCATGTATAAACTGGGAAACATACAGCAAGTTTTGATCCCGTGAGTCTGACTTACTTACTCGATTCTATCCAGGTTAGTAATAAGCTGATGTCTGATCCAGCAGCAATGAATTTAAGACAGGGACCAGCCTTGATATAATAGTAGTCAAAGACACACAACCAAGACCAGTTATAATTTGCCCGTCAGCTTTTCTGTTCATCTTTGGACAATACTTTGGTTCTTGGTGGAGAGCCCCACTAAGACTTGGAACAATATCCTTTTTTTAGCTTGGAGACCAAAACTGCACACAGTACTCCAGATGAGGCCTCACCAGTGCATTATAAAGCTTGAGCATAACCTCCTTGGATTTATACATATTGTACTATGTAAACTAACATTCTGTTAGCCTTCTTAATGGCTTCTGAACACCGTCTAATTTTCTGACAGTCCATTATGTATTCAGACCTAAAATTTTTACTTCCTACATGTAATACTTTACACTTACTGATATTAAATTTCATCTGTCACAAATCTACCCAAGCCTGTATGCTGTTCAAGTCCCTCTGTGATGATTTAACAGATTCTAGATGATCTGCCAATCCACTTTCTTGGTATCATCTGCAAACCGCTTATTACTTATGTTCGTATCCAAATCATTTATATACAGTATATTAAAAATAACAGCGGCCCTAGCTCTGACATCTGTGGAACACCACTCTTAACATCAGCCAATTCTGATAAGGTGCTATGCACCACAACCCTCTGCTTACTGTGTCTCAGGCAATTTTGCACCTATCTACAAACATCACCCTGAGCTCCCATTTCTTTTAGTTTAATGCCCAACTTCTCATGTGGAACATTTTCAAATGCTTTCTGAATACATGGAACAATATATAAAGTTTGCAAATAAAATAGAAATTAAAAATAAAACAACAACATCAATGTTGAGGGAATAATAATTTTTTTTTAAATGTAAATAAAATGACATTAAAACACTAAGTCAAGGTGTGTTAACAAGTAATAAAAAAATTAATAATACTTTAAGCATTTAAGAAATATTTCAAGGATGATAGACCTGACTGAATTCTAGGACAGATTGATGTGAAGAGAGTAAAAGTAGGTTTTTAGTCTTGATTTAAAAATATCAGCTGAGTGTGCTTCTCTACCACATAATGGAAGGTCATTCCAAAGATAAGGTCTCAGTAGGCAAATGTTGTGTGACCAACTGATTTTTGTCTTAACTGAGGGAATGACCAAAAGCCCATCATTAAGAGAGCGAAGAGGTCGTACTTTAAAATCAGCTTAAGCCTGTATTGGTAACCAGCGAAGAGAAGCTAGAATGGGTGTTACATGTTCAATTTTTTTTTGTTTTTATCAAGATTCAAGCTGCAGCATTCTGAACAAGCTGAAGACTTTTAGTAGCACAACTAGAAAAGGGCATTACAATAATCCAGTCTAAAAGAAATGTTTCAGCATCACACAAAGATAGATGTTTACAGTACAGTATTACTAAGACTGAAAAATGTTGTCTTAGTAATAGCCTTGATATGAGACTGGAATGTTAGACGAATATAAAGATCACTCCAAGAATTTTGATGGTTGAGGAGTTGGGAAAAGCCATGTGGCTTTACAGGTGTATGTGTATATATATACTGTATCTATACTAATAAAAGGCAAAGCCCTCACTGACTGACTGACTCATCACTAATTCTCCAACTTCCCGTGTTGGTAGAAGGCATTACACAATTGAGAAGGCAGCAAAAGAATGTGAAGCGAGTGACGCATACAAGCATATTCATAAGTGCAGCTACTGCGGAAACAAAGCACACAGTGGAAAAAGTCAATGTCCAACTAAAGGAAGACAGTGCAAACGAAGATGAGATGGTCAGGGTCTTGCACTTTCGCTGAGTTTGTGCCAAACACTATTCTAGTGTTTGGCACAAACTCAGCGAAAGTGCAAGAGAAACTTTTAAGTGTCTGAGCTAACATTAAATAAAGCCATGGACATCGCAAGATCGCACGAGATAGCACAACCACAGCTCAGAACCTTCGATGCATGTACTCCGAGCGGCTCACGTGAACTGAATGTGAACGCAGTACGCACACAAAAAGCAAGAGCTCCAAAAAGCGCTGAACAAAAAACGCATTACACAATTGAGAAGGCAGCAAAAGAATATGAAACGTGTGACACATACAAGCATATTCGTAAGTGCAGGTACTGCGGAACCAAAGCACATGGTGGAAAAAGCCAATGTCCAGCTAAAGGAAGACAGTGTAAAAAATGTGGCAAATTGAACCACTTCGCTAAAGTTTGCAGAACTGGGAAAGGTATCCCGTGCATACAGTGTGTGATGTCTCAGATAAAGAGGAAGACGAGCTGTTTATTGATGCAGTAAGAAAGGAACAACCCTCTGAAGCTGAACAAGCCTTTGTAGACATATCAATAGGAAAGCAAGGTGTAAAGCTTAAGTTTAAATTAAGTTCATAGACACACTGCCGCTAAATATTCGCAGGCAAATCCACAAGTTAATACCGGGAATGCCTGTTAAACATCTTAGATTCACGAGTACCGATTTGGGTAGTGAACACTTCGATGAATGAAACCTGTTATCTTTACAACGGTTGACAAACACGGAATATAACTTGAACACAACACATCCTCCAAATACGAACCTGATTGAAAGAAATAATGATAATCAAATCCTTGATGACAGTAACACTCATAACAGTCACAAAACAATTACATTGACAATCATGTTACGTTATTTTTAAAATGTTTCCTTTTCTTTTTCATAACTTCTTTAACACACTATTTCTCCACTGCGAAGCGCGGGTATTTTGCTAGTATATATATATATTATAAAAAAAAAAACTTGAGGCAAGACTTTTTCCTCGAGACGTGATCTTTTGAAGAGAGACAGAGACACTTTCACTTCCTGCGAGACAGACAAGTCACGTCATACTTACAACCTTTAGACGCAAGTCCTGTGATACACATGCAGAGCAGGTCGGAAATAATAGAAGTAGGAAAATTTGAAAGTCTCCAAAAATGAGAGTAAAGATCACATTAGCGCAAACAATCTGAAAATATTACTCAGGGGAAATAACGGAACAGCAAAAAGAGATTGAATATTCAGGTGCTGTACAGGTTTTTAAACGTTCGAAGCCCAGCACCAAATGCAGATCACACAGTAGTAGCAAGCCAACAGCTTCTCGAGCAAGGAGAAAGTGAAAAAAAAACTCGTTACTTGTTTCCCAATGTATCACCGTTTAAGAGGGGTTTCGGAGGAGCGGCCTTGTCTCCTTGGGGAGCACTCAGCCCCCCTCTTCACAATGGCGCCTACCGCTGGCTGTGGAGGGAGTGTAGGCAAGTGAATTGCAGATCATGCATGAGGGCAGCACCAGCATGCCAGCACCAGCTCGAGCAAAGAGGAGTTAAAAAACAAATATTTGGTTTCCATTGTATCACCGTTTTAAAAAAAAATATTTATTTGTTTCCCATTGTATTACCGTTTAAGAGGGGTTTTGGAGAGGCGGCCACTGGCAGGGAGGGAAAGGGTTTGGTGAGCGAAGCGAGCAGGGGGCAAAGCCCCCTTAGTGTTGTGTGGGTGTGTGTATATATATATATATGTATATTGTAAGCATAGCAGTGAAAATTAACTCCATATTTACAAATTATGTCACCACGTGGAAGCACATAGGTTGAAGAAAGCATGGGGCCAATGACTGATCCCTGGGTTACACCAAACTTTGTATTATTGTAACTTACACGTTGAGGTTTTTTTTGTTTTGTTTTTGATAAATAAGAGTGAAAGCATACAAGTACCATCCTCTGAATTGCAATATGCTTCTCCCAGTGGCTTAGAAGTATACTGTGATCTACAGGTGTCAAAAGCTGTACTCAAATTAAGAATCACTGACATCAAATTACAATTAGTAATGAGTAGATCATTATTTACTCTGGTCAAAGCAGTTTCTGTGGAATGACAGGGCTGAAAGCTAGACTGAAATTTGTGAAAAACATTGTCATAGTAGTAGGCATTAAATTGATCAGTGACAGCCCTTTCAAGTAATTTCAACATAAAAGAAGATTGGAAATTGATCGATAATTATTCAGAATCTGCTGATTCCAACCATTTTAAGCAATGGTTTAATAATAAAGTTTTAAAATCTGAGGGCACAGAGCCATTGTAAAGCAAACTATTTATATTATTCAAAGTAGAACTAATTAGATCAGGAGACAGTTCCTTAAAAAGATTAGACAGTAATGGGTCTAATATGCAGGTTGTAGGTTTGGATCTTAGATCTCAGGTTGGACAAAGCCTCAGTTGAAATTATTTCATTTTATGAAAAAATGCAAGTGGTCCATGCCCCAGTGCCTGTATCCATGTAAGTACTGGAAAGATCATAGCTGACGGAGAGGCTATTGAGGTAGGAGTGTAGACCATTGATTTTATCTCTAATGAAGTCTATCTTATTTATGAAAAATCTCCGAAATTCATCAGCATTAAATGAAGAACTATTGGCAAAAGCATTCCATGTGAGTCTGATAAAAATATCAAACAAATATTGTCTTACTGCTCTTTTTAAATAAGATAATTTCCTGGGAGGCTCCTGTAGAAGGTTTGCATATTCTATTCATGTTTGGACTGCCAGTAAAAAAGAGTTGCACACAAAGACATGCTGTCAGGCTGATTTGCTTTGTGTGAACAAGGGTGGATGTGCACATAATGGGCTATTGCCATGTGGGGCTTCTTTCTGCCCTGAAAAGTAACCTTATACTTTCTAACATTGCTTTTCATGCTTCGACAGATTTGTCAAGTCCCAGTTTACTGTTGAGCTAGTACAGAGTGGACTTCGGCATTTGAGCCACATGCCAACTTTAACACTTATTTTCTTTCTTTAAATTGAAATATTGTCGCCTATTTGCTCTTGTATCCCTGACAATTTCAGCTGAATGTTTCCAGTCCTTTTTGACTATGGCTTGGAAGCATCAGTTATTAAGAGAGACTGTTGATTTCAATCTTTCTTTAATAAAAATACTGTTTTAAATAAGGAAAGCATTAGTGGGGGCATTAATTATAATAATGACGCATATATCATCACCTGGAAGTGTATATCTGCTAGTACCTGTGTTTACAGATATCTTATGAAGTTTTTTCTTTTTTTGTGATGAAACTGCACTGTAATTATTTAGCAACTGAAAAAAAATCAGTTTAAAGATGCATTAGGAGTCTTGTTGTCTTACCGGAAAAAGCAGCTTCTACTCACATGGTCATTATTAATGACATTTACGTGTTTGGCCACATGAGTGGGTGGCCAGCATGTTGTGAATTCCAAAGTTGTAAATACCAGTGATTGTAATAATTAGAGACTTGGCATGCAGGCTGCCGTAAATCTCTCATTTTTTTTTTTTGTCTTTTGGATCTGAGGAATGCTTATGTGCCATTGTGAGGTGACTTACGTTGCTTCTGTGCAAACTTTGGTTTTTGAAGTATGTTTCTGTTGTGTGGGGTTCCTGCATGTTGAGCACAATTATTTAACAACAGTCTCCTGTGTGGAGTGACAAGTCTTGATCTGCCGAGTAAAAGCACAAGCGCTGTGCATTCAGTTGCAAAACCTCTCTTGACACATAAATTATTTGGTAAATGGCTGCCATTGCAACTGCATGATTTAATGAATTTAAAACCTCAAGTATGTCACATTTTCACATTTTGTCTTTCTTTTCATCCTAAGACCATCAATTTATTACACAGCAGGTGAAATAGAAAGATGGCATCACATGAAAGCCCCACAGGTCACAATGTTGTCTTGATGAGGTTTACCCTATGGACTCATTTTAATGCATTACAATATCTGTTCCAAAACTATAGACCATTTTTATATTTGATTCTTAGATTTTTAATAATGTATAATGATTTTTAGATTAGATTAGATTTTTAATAATTTATATTTTTCCTTCTTTCCTCTAGAAAACAATTAGAATCATATTAATAAACAGGGCAATAAACAGTGTATCTCGTATTGGCATTAGATTCTAAATGTTAAACAAAGAACTACATTTGCCTATACCAGGGGTCCTCAATCCCAGTCCCGGAGAGCCGCAGTGGCTGCAGGTTTTTGTTCTGACCTGGTTGCTTAATTAGAAAGCAATTCTTGCCAATAAAGCACTAACAAGCTATGAAATTAAATTAACTCTGCTATGTCAGGTCATTCTCATATCCTAGATTTTCTTTCCCTTTCTATCATGCAAATGATTTGAAGGCTAAAATGGACGAGTAATTCTCAGTCCTTCACTTTTTTCTCTTCATTTTTCTTCCAAGTATTTAATTAAACCCAATAGTGCAGATAAATACACACAGGTGTAAATGTAAATAAGCTAAATGGAGAAATGCTGCTCTCTCTTGTCATTTGCATGTTATTGATAATAAGGAGCAATTAAAATAGCTGTTTAAGACAAAATTAAGCAATAAGGGCTCAAAATCACTAAAGTGAAGCAGAAGTGTTACTTTAGCAATAAGTGCTTTTTATTAAGCAACTGGGTTGGAGCAAAAACCTGCAGCCACTGTGGCTCTCCAGGACCGTGATTGAGGACCCCTGGCCTATACAAATCACTCATTTCTTCTTAAGCATAATAAAACATTCCCTAACCTGCTTATCCAGTTTATGGTCACAAGGGGCCAGAACCTGTCCCACCAGCACTGGACACAAGGTAGGAACAACCTCTGGACAGAGTGCCAGTCTATTACAAGGCCCAGTCACATACGCATTAACTGTGTCACCAGTTAAATAATTAGCATGCATTTGGGGATGTGGGAAGAAACCTGGAGTACCAAAAGTAAAATCCATGCAGGCTATTAAAGAATGTGTAGATTCTGCACAGACAATAACAGTACACAAGATTTGAATCCAAGACACTTTATTTTTGAGGCAACTGTGACATTTGAAAATAAAAACATAAGTCAAATCTGAGCTATTAAATATAATTTAGGACAAAACTTATGTTTAGACTTAGTTAATAGCAGCTACAGTCACGGATAAGGAAAGAGCAGATGTAGTTATAAGGTATGTAAGATGAGGCCTGACATTGAGTCTTTATGTGGGCCATGGTGAAGGATTGAGATTATTAAAGATTAACTTATTTAAATAACTAAATAAAAAGAATTTGAAGTATTGACACAAAAGCTAGTTAGCATTTAATTGAGCTTATATGTCAAAAACTGTAAATATTTCCTTTAGCTTCCTGAGTCAGGCCTTAGATTTTTACGGAAATTTAGAGATCCATTCCCCCATTTTCCTCCCTTTCAATACTGTCTAGTGGAAACAAAAGAGAAGAAACACACATACTGTGAATTATACCAGGCTGATCTGAAATCATCAATAAATGTGACAAGTGCATCCTTGATACGTATGGGAGACCTGTGTGTCTGACAGAGACTTGAAAAATGACCTAATGTTGCACAGACGTTGACTGGGATGATCGTTGAGCTCTGGTCTATGAAGCACCATGCTGGCCTCCAGTTTGACTTTTTGGACATCCATATCACCTATGTTCCTTTTTGTCCTCAAATTCTTCTTGATTTGAAGTGTTACATTCATTAGTTAATGTGTGATTGTGATTCCTTACTTGTATATTTTTGCTTGTTTTCTTTTTCCTTTTTTTCAATCAATCAATCAACATTTATTTATATAGCACATATTCATACAAAAAAATGTAGCTCAAAGTGCTTTACAAAATGAATAGAAAAATAGAAGACACAATAAAAGATAAACATAAGTCAACATTAATTAACATAGAATAAGAGTAAGGTCCGATGGCCAGGGTGGACAGAAAAAACAAAAAAACTCCAAAGACTGGAGAAAAAAATAAAATCTGTAGGGGTTCCAGACCAAGAGACCGCCCAGTCCCCTCTGGGCAATCTACCTAACATAAGTCAAACAGTCCTCTTTGTATTTAGGGTTTTCATGGAAGGACCTGATGATGATGGTCACGTAGACTTCTGGCTTTCAGTCCATCAATGTTGGTGCATCATGATGCTTTGAGTAGGTGGTGGTGGCGCAGGCCGCCACCACAAAGAAACCGAAAAAAAGAAACAGAAGAGAGAGTAGGGGTCAGTATGGATTTTGGAGCCACTGTGAATAGTTATTATGAAGAATTGAACATACAGAGTATCAGTATTAAGTTAAAGTGAAGTTAGGAGAAAGCCATGTTAAAGTAATGTGTTTTCAGCAGTGTTTTAAAGTGCTCCACTGTATTAGCCTGGCGAATTCCTATTGGCAGGCTATTCCAGATTTTAGGTGCATAACAGCAGAAGGCCGCCTCACCACTTCTTTTAAGTTTAGCTTTTGGAATTCTAAGGAGACACTCATTTGAAGATCTAAGGTTACGATTTGGAATATAACGTGTCAGGCATTCCGATATATAAGATGGAGCGAAATTATTTAAAGCTTTATAAACCATAAGCAGTATTTTAAAGTCAATCCTGAAAGACACAGGTAACCAGTGTAGTGACATCAAAACTGGAGAAATGTGTTCGGATTTTTTTTTCCCAGTTAGGATTCTAGCAGCTGCATTCTGCACTCGTTGCAAGTGATTTATGTCTTTTTTGGGTAGTCCTGAGAGGAGTGCGTTACAGTAATCTAGTCTACTGAAAACAAAAGCGTGAATTAATTTCTCTGCATCTTTCAATGATATAAGAGGTCTAACTTTACTTATGTTTCTTAAGTGAAAAAATGCTGTCCTAGTGGTCTGATGAATATGCGATTTAAAATTCAGATTACAGTCAACGGTTACCCCTAAATTTTTACTTCCGTCTTAACTTTTAATCCTAGTGCATCAAGTTTATTTCTGATAACCTCATTGAATCCATTATTGCCAATTACTAAAATTTCAGTTTTCTCTTTATTTAGTTTGAGAAAATTACTATTCATCCATTCAGAAATACCAGTAAGACATTGTGTTAGTGAATCGAGAGAGTCGGAGTCATCAGGTGCTATAGATAAGTACAGCTGTGTATCATCAGCATAGCTGTGGTAACTCACGTTGTAACCTGAGATAATCTGACCTAACGGAAGCATGTAGATTGAGAATAACAGCGGACCCAGGATAGAGCCTTGTGGAACACCATATCGGATATCATGTGTCTTTGAGATTTGATTACCACAACTCACAAAGAATTTTCTACCTGCCAGGTAGGATTCAAACCAATTTAAGACACTGCCAGAGAGGCCCACCCATTGACTAAGGCGATTTCTAAGAATATTATGATCAATGGTGTCAAATGCAGCACTCAGATCTAAGAGGATGAGAACAGATAAATGGCCTCTGTCTGCATTTACCCGCAAGTCATTTACTACTTTAACGAGTGCAGTTTCTGTACTGTGATTTGTTCTGAAGCCTGACTGAAATGTATCAAGAATAGCATGTTTATTGAGGTGGTCATTTAATTGCAAAATGACTGCCTTCTCTAGAATTTTACTTAAGAAGGGCAGGTTAGAGATGGGTCTAAAATTTTCAAAGGCAGAGGGGTCAAGATTATTTTTCTTGAGCAGGGGTTTAACTACAGCAGTCTTAAGACAGTCTGGAAAGACCCCCGTATCTAATGACGAATTAACTATATCCAGAATATTGTCAATTAGCACACCTGATATTTCTTTGAAAAACCTGGTTGGTATTGAATCAAGGATGCAGGTGGAGGGTTTCAGTTGAGAGATTATACTATGTAATTCAGGTAAATCTATCCTGGTGAAAGCATTTAATTTGTTTATAATGGAGTACCGGGCTTCGGAGGTTCTGCAGTGTTGGGGAGATATACTATGTTATTACTATGTTATAATATCATTCATTTTTTGATTGAAAAATACAGCAATGTTCTCACAGGTTTCACTGGAAGTATTCTGGGGGCATTCCTTTGTGTTACCTGGTTTAACAGACAATCAATTGTAGAGAATAAGACTCTGGGATTACTAGCATTGTTATTTATAATATTAGAGAAACAGCAGCGCCTCTCAAGGCGGACTGTGTTATTGTATTCTGTTATTTTAGCCTTCAATATCTCATAATGGATAATTAATTTAGTTTTCCTCCATTTACGCTCAGCTCTACGACATGTTCTTTTTAAATCAGACACTCTTTGGGTCTTCCATGGAATAACAATACTAGAGGATTTTTTAACTGTCTTTTCAGGTGCAACTATGTCAACAGCAGCTCTCACTTTAGAATTAAAGTTTTCCACTTTACTATTTACATTATCCTATTTATATTATATTATAGTTGGCATTATAAACGGACTGATTGCTTAGAATAGTTGTAAGCTTTAAAGCTGCTGATGAGTCAAAGAAGCGTTTTTTAACAAAATGCTTCTCGTGAATGTTTTCTATCATTATTTCTATATTAAATAGTAGAAGGAAATGGTCTGATAGACCGATATCAATGACCTGCTTTATATCAACTTTTAGTCCTTTAGTAATCATTAAGTCTAACGTATGACCTGCTTTATGTGTAGGTTGATTAATGAGCTGTCTCAAATCAAAAGAGTCCAGAAGGTTCATGAATTCCTTTACCTTTTGGTCACACTGATTGTCGACATGAAAGTTAAAGTCGCCGACTATTAGGAGTGCGTCATAGTTTGTAACTAAAATTGACATTAAGTCAGAGAATTCCTTTTGCTACTGTAACTATTTGTAACCCTTTTTAGCAACCAATCTATTCTTTTTTTCAAGACTGTAGATGTGCTGGAGGCAAATAAACGCATTTGACTTATTTGTGATAAATGAATGGATACCAGTCACACCCCTAGCATAAGTGCCATCAAATCGGAGTGAGCAGGTCCAGGCGTGTGAATGGGACATGCACTTCACTTGCTCTTATTTCAAGCCATCGTCTCTATAATCCATCAACTGTTCACCAGTCAAGGGATGAATGTAAAACAAACTGCCTGGAAGGGGTCAGTTACTGTACCTTGCTTGCTTATGCATGATTTCCAGCGATTACCTGTCTGTTCTATCCTTCAGGTTAAGTGTAGGTTGTAGCAGTGGCTGATATGCCAGTTAAACCCATACATACTTGCAAGTGGCAATACAGATTACTGGTGGCTTTTATCATTCCATTCCACTACCCACTATCACTTGTATAGTATTTATCTGATGCAGGGCATCTTGGTAATATCCACCAGATTTGTTTTGTGTACAGTAGATATTGTTGTGTAGAGATTTATAGGGGCAGCAGGCAGCACTCTTACAGCACACTTTTGATTACCAAATGAGTGTTCACAAGGACATTTGCAGATTTTCCTCATAGGTTCACAAGGTTTCACCACAGCTTTTCATGTAATCAAAAGACATGGGGCCAAGTTTACTGGTAACACTATATTTGCCCTACTTAGGAATGGCATCCCATTCTGGGTTAGCTAATGCCTTGCACTCATTGTTGATAGTGAGTTATACTTCCCACTATCCTGGGCCACGTGCAGTATTAAAAGTTAGAAGATGGATGGATGATAGGTAATTGCATTACAGTTGCACAGTAATAAGCATGGTTGTATGCTGCTTTAAATAGCTGAATTTGTGTTATTCATTCAGAGGTTTGTTTTTATTATAGTATAAGGTGTTATGTTCATGTCCAGAAGAATGTCATACAAATTGCCAACCAACAGATAAAATCAGCTATGGTCACAGTCCTGGATACCCTACGTAAATATATTGACCCATGAGAATGGTGCTGAGTAAGTTGGTGGTCTGGTGATGAGCCTGAATCCAATGGACAAATGTGCCCCTACGTTTCCTCATTTTTACGCTGTGTCCAGGCTACGTCTGCTACCTTCTTGCCAGCTCTAAACAAACTAAGCTTATGATAAGTCCAAGATTGAGTTAGCTTTAAGTCCTGAAAGTCAAAAAAATGAATATGAGGTACTGCAAAAATATAAGCTATACCTTGTCCAGTAAAGTTCATGGTCTTATCAATTGCCAAGTTTAGCTAACATATTTTGGGCCTAAAAAGAATCACATCTCTCAGATCAGGTGGGTGATAGTGCCTGAAAGGTGTTCATTGTGTTACTCTTTGCAAGTTACTTAGCTTTCTTTTACTTCAATTGTAAAAACACATGTGCAGAATTATAGTACATTTCTGTACTTGCAAAGCACATTGGGCTGGTGTTTCACTGTGGGAAGGTGATATTTACCTATCTCCTATACTGTAGAATGAAACACCAAGGTCTGTGGCTCAGTCACTCCGAACAATGTGATTACTAAGTATAGCTTTGGTGTGATTAGTCAGTTTGGTTTTGGTGATGTGATGAAAGATGAAGTGCGAGTGTGAGACGCACAAGGAGGAGTAAAGGTGCATGCTGAGGGAGTCCTATCCAAAGACAGAAAGTATAAAACTGGACAAGAGGGAAGAAAGGTGCCTCGAAAATAATGACAGAGTCTGGGAAACAGGCTTAACATGCTCGAAAAAGCAAGCACCAGTGAAGAGATATTCTCACACATGTGAATACAGAGGAAAGGTGCAAGAGATAGGAAATATTTTTAAATCATTCTATTGCGTGTCTAACCATGGCCAGCATTAAATTTGGCTTAGCGGATGGGTAAGAATTCATGAAAGCAATGTGAAGTGATTTTGACAATTAATGCAAGAAAGCATTTTCTGTAGTTTTATCCAAAATATGTACAGCAGAGTGTTCAGCAAGTGTTAAAATCAAGGCAAGCATCCCAACTTTTTAGATTTTTTTAGGAATATCTTTAGTCAGCTTTTTTGTATTGCTACTCTAGGTAGAATAGCTGTTCAGAAGTTCATGGTGCATCTCCTTAATGTCACGTATGTGGGTGTGTGGGTGTGTGTCACAGTACCACGTTCTGCACGTCGCTCTTTGCATCCGAATAGTGAACTACATTCCATGGCAGTAGCAAGTGACAACAGAGCTAAGAGCACTGTTCAGTTTGTGCTGGAGTCATCCAGACACTGTTGTGAAAGGGCTGATTTGCCATGTACGCCGTAATAAGTCATCTTTAAATGTCAAGAAATTCCCTCATAGTTTGCCTGCAGACATATCTGCTCAAGTCTTCTCAGAATGCTAAGTATTTTCTTTCATATTGTAGATAAAATATTGAAATATCAAATTTTTTATAGTTTTCAGAAGAAGAAAGTAAACATTTTTTAAAAGTACCTACTTTTAAAGACCTGTCATTTGGTCTCTTAGTGTCAAAACAATAGTAAAGAACTGAAACAATTTAGTGCATTGAGGTGGTGGTGTTATATAGTTTTTCCAGTAGTGAGGATTGACAACTGTTAAGGAAAATTTAAAAGTCTGTAAAGTGAAGAAAAGAAAAGTGGTTTATGTTAAGGTTAGTATAGCATGCCTGAGTATGTCAACAATCTACCCAGCTGTCTGTCTGTTTTTAGATGAGTTCATTTTTAATGAGTTTTTGAAACTCGGGTGTATTAACTTCATTTGGATGTTATGAATATCCTATCTTTTATTCTACTTTATGCTCAGTCAGATTATTATTTTTTACCTCTTTGATCTGCTGTTACTGTATACAACATATACCTGCTTTAGATTTATCCCGTTCGGCAGTGTAATGCCTATGGCACTGGGTTATAAACCTTATGGCTACCGGTAGTCCTGCATTTGATTCACAGTGATTTGCTCAGCAAACATTCAATCTACTTCTTGTTAGACTGAAGCACATACGAGTTTCTTATATTATAGAATGCTCAGGAGGTGAAGGACAGCCTTTTGGCCTAAGCCAACCAGAACTGTGACTTTGTTTTTTTTTGACTATGGCCCAAACACCCAAGAATTATTTTCTCTAAGAATGTTGTTGACTGGACCTTTTTTTTTCCTTTTCTTTTCCTCTGTTGTCAATTGGCCATATCTTAAATGTAATGTTTATATCGTTATATGATTTTTGTTGATAATTGAGATTATGTCCATATAATTAATGTCTAGTGTAATTAGGGTGCTTATATATTTAAATGTTGTATGGTTAATTTATTGTTAGTGCTTTACAGCTGTAAATACTGTATGTATAAACACTCTGAGCCTGTACTCAGTGGTAAACATCTCACAAAAATACTTTGAATTCAAATTCATTAAATCTTTCTGTATTCCAGAGCAAAAAAATATTTATATGAATAATTGTAATCAGAACAAAAAATCGTTAGGGATTTTTCTGGTACTTCCATGCTCCAACACACTATGTCTAAATCCCATATACAGTCTGCATGTTCTTCATTTCTCTAGTACTCTGGTATTCCTCACTCATCTTAAAGACACTGTGCTTAGTTTTATTAATGCCTCTTAATTGGTCTGTTTTGAGTGAGTATACCCTATAATAAACTGGCACCCTGTCCAGACTTGGCTTCTTTACTCTCATTATTATTGTTATTATCATCACTTATTGTACAGTATGGGTTTTTCTGTATACATAATAATATTACTGGAGTAAGTGAAGAACTGAAAGCAATAAATTATCATTATCAACAATGCAGTGGGTCTTTGGCAGTTGTGTTTTGGTAGGGAGCTTGTTGATGTATCAGTTGAGAATGATATACAAGAGTAGGCAGTTTTGCACACAAAAACCAAAAGACAACCTAGAGAGCTGTAGTGACATGCTCAGATGACCTCACCATTTGATCACATTAGGGACCGTATAACTGCACTGTTGAGACCAGACAAGTGCCAAATTACTGCTAGAGGAGGAGTGATTGTTACATATAGAGGGAGAGAGAGAAAAGGTATAACTGAGTTAAGTTCAGGCAACACTCCCACATTCACAAAATGAATAAGACAGGAATTTTAACATGTAAAGCATATAGTTATTTCTTTTAGACTATATACACAATGAAGCATATATCTATCTGTCTATCATACATTAGATTGAGAAAATATTCAGAGCCCATCACTTTCTTCACATTTTGTTATATTGTAGCCTTGTGTTGAAATCATTTAAATTCATATTTCCTGACTTCAAGCAATCCTCACTACTCCAGAATGACAAAGTGAAACCAGGAATATAGAAATTTTTGCAAATGTATTAAAAAAGAAAAACAAAAGAGAAGTCACATTAACACAAGTACTGTATTCAGTTCTTCGCTGAAGCAACTTTGGCACTGATTACTGTTTGGAGCATGACATATTATCATTCTGGTCATTAAAAGTAAAGCAGTTTGCAAGTTTTCCCTCATCCGTAAATTATGTGCCTGATTTATCTAGTTGTTTTATTCTAACTTCTAACTGGCAGGAGCTACCAGATGACAGATATACTCCACAATCTCCTATGTTTTGTGGAAATCTCCTAACCCCAAATTTAAGAAATAGAAATGTATTAATTTTATTTAAATTTATTAATGAATTAAATTTAAATTTATTAATTTTTTTCTCCATGGCCTTGTAAAGCTCTCATTTTGGAAAGCAGCTGAAGCTGGAATTGCTGCAGGATGGGGCATTTAGGCTCATTTAACTCTTCACTGTTGTTCGTCATCAGATGGTCAGCTGGTGTTAGCTTCCTTCCCCTTTTTCTTGTTTATATGTATGGATTTTATGTGGTAGATTGTTTTTGTGAGAGTGGCAAATTGGCATATTAGGCAGAGGATATCTCCACCTTCCTTCAGTCTGTGATATAATAATAAGCAGTAATAAGAAAGGTATAAGATCCAAGGATGCTCTTATAATTTAAAAAGAAGAGATGTATCAAGATAGGCTACAGTAGTCTTTTCTTGGAGTTGACCCTTCTAAAGAGCAGGCTCAGGCTGGCAAAGATAGCAGGAGTCACTAGAGGGAGTTCTAACCTGGCAACCTGAGTGCAAAAACAGGGCTGCAGCTTATCGAATAAGTGAGCAAGGGTGCTCTCAAATGTAAAAGAAGGCCACCAACTGCAATGAAATTATTAATATAAGTACATTGTTCTTTATTGTAAATGAACCAAATGTGTAAATGACATTCAAATAGTTAACAGATTTACTGTCTATTATTCCTTCCACCATGATGAATCCAAAATTCAGAGTATGTAGTTGAATAGTTTTTTACGTACTGAAATAGTTGAACTCTTATTTAGATTCCATTACAGTATTGGTAATGTTATGTTAATGTAGGCAGCGTTGACTGTCTCTTTAGAGGGAATTTTCTGCCAAATCCCTGTGAGACACCTTGGATTATGCCATTGACAATGTGCAGTAAAATGGACTCAACTGTGATAACTGTATGGCCAATGCCTGAACCACCACTGTTAATCTTGAGGCTGTATTTTAAACTTTTATTATTAAAGAAAATTATCAATTATTCATCAGATAAAGAAGGGAAACTGAGGTAGTAGGCATGAGAACACATAAAAAATTGCATAGCAAAGGTCAGGCAAAAATAGAAATGTCTTAAAAATTATTAAAGTTTAGGGTTTAAAAAAATTACATTAATACAAGGAATAAACTACATATAAACTACTTTTTGGTATCAATCTGTTCATATTGTGTAAATATCTTAATGCGGCTGTGGACTTGGTGACCAAGTAGCATTTGTGACATGTGTTTATTTTTCTGCTCTCCGCCACTTACTTTAAGGTAGAGTTCAGGTAGCCATTTTCAAAACAATTAATTTAATTTATTCACTAGATTTATAAATAATACAGTTTAAGTCATTCATCCATCTATTGATAATGTTCTTAAACTCACATAAGGCCAATTTATAGGCACCAAGTAACGTAACCTAAACATTTTTGGGATGAGGGAGGAAAACATGTATGGATCTGGGGAAACATGTACACTCTACACAGACATTGAGCCTGGGTGTCAGAATTAGAACCCAGAAATCTAGAGGTGTAAGGCAGAAATTCCTGTGACAGCTGAATTAGAATAAATAATTAATAGCTTTACTTGAAAATACATTAAGTATATTAAATATAATTCCCATGAAATATAAGGGTGGCTTGCAGGTCGTATTTACTCAGCATTCCTTTCCAACATAACTCATGCTTCTTGCGTTCCTGTGTTTCATACAGTATGTGAGCATTTGTTGCCTGATTGAATTTCTGTATTGGTTTTTGGTTTGTGAGTCTTTTTTGAGTCTGTCCCGGCCGGAGTGGAGGGAGTCTAGAGAAAGAGAGACAGGAGAGTGTTAGACCTCAGGATAGCCACAGCTTAATCTTTTGAAAGTTTGTAGCCCGCATGGCAAGCCTGCAGCTGCATCCATAAAGGGTACTGAAAGAGTGTGTTTGTTTTCAATTGAATAACTGTTTAAGAGGGGATTTCTGAAGGGCCACTGTTTCCCCCTGTGGCTGCAGTCACAATATATATATATATATATATATATGTCATTTTCTAACCCGCTTAACGTAGACCACAGTCACATTTGGAATGGAGCTAGCAAATAGTACAGTAATCTTGTTATTTGATAATAGAGAATCAGGTCTCTTCGGTTTCTTGGATATCACAATCATAATCAGATTTATTGGCCAAGCATGCATGCATACAAGGAATCTGACTCCAGTTTTGGTGACTCTCCAATTATAAGTTACATAATCAACATACACACAACAGTTAATCACACACCTGAGATAATGAAAAAAAAACAAGACAGAGAATGTAAACATATATATCTCTATATATATAAAATCCAATATCTGTCTGTCTGTATGTCTGTCCGCTTTTCACAAGAGAACTACTTTTTTCTACAGTATAATTTGCTTGAACAATCTGGTTGATTTTTTGACTCCTCTAATCGCGCTAAGTATTCGTATAGTTCGGTTGCAGCACCAATTTATTTGGGCGAATCTGGGAGACAGGCTGTGGGCCGAGGGGGGACCTCAGGAGTAGGGAGCTGGACTGGGCCATCCTCACTCACGTGCCAGCCTCCATTCGAGTCGCTCTACCTCTCACCACATGTTGGAGTGTACCTTGCCTCTGCTTAGCTAGCAATACCTGTTTATTCAGCAGACATTATCATGTAGAGATTGTTAAGGAGTAACAAATAACGTTTTTGAGAGAGAGATCACAGCTATGTGTGTTTTAGAGGGTACCTGCTCATTGATAGTGATATCTCAGCCATGTGCTCGTCTCCCTACAAGTGGGACGCTCTCTAGTCAGAGATGAACACGATCAGATACAGTGGCAACGTTTAACGTTGGAGTGCACCTACCTTCCACCCAGCCAGAAATACCTTGCCATCAGGTTTTTTTCTATAATTTGCTTGAACATTCTGGTTGATTTTGTGACATTTCTCATCACGTTAAGTTTTATAGTTCGATTGCGCCACCGATTTATTTGCGCAAATCCAAGAGTCAGGCTGTGGGCCGAGGGGAGGTACTATCCTCACTCACACGCCAGCCTATATACTGTATATGTGTTCATTTCTGTTACAGCTACATTAATTAAAATATTGATTTTTTTTTTTTTCATTATTGTGGAGTTACAAACACTACTAATATTCACTCCTCCCCAGCACAGCTTTGCTTAGCAGGAGTATTCTGTTGCTGGAACAAGAAGCATTTTATGCACATATCTGACATTTAGAGACTGTGTTTCTACAGTGGGAGACACAGTGTTTTCTTTTTCAATGGCAGGTGTGAAAGGATGAATTTTATATTGATACCATGGTTTTCTTTATCAACTGAAATAAAATGAATTGCGTAATAGATTTCAAAATAAAAGGAGCTTTATTTATATTAATTTTCAAGGGTCTCCAGTATGACCTGAACACCCCAGCTCTTCTAGCCAGAGATGTGACATCACATTAAACCACTGGATGACATACATGTATGCCACTTATTGTTTGATAAAAGGATTGCGACTGTGTAGCGCACAACTGGATTTTGCAGTACTCATGTAAGGCAGTTGTCTCTGATATATTTACTGTGTTTTTTAATTACATAAAAGGATGCACAATGAAATCACAATGTCAAATTGCCTCACAAGGTATTATGTTCTTCTTGTTATTTTATTTTAAGGGTTTTATGGTTATTAGGTAGAAATAAATGGCATGGCTGTTATCCTTTTTACAGTGCTTAATGTCTGATATAATTTGCCAAGTGACTTTCTGGGAGTAAATATAAGTTGCAGAGTTTTGAATTCACATTGAGATGACATTCTTCACTAACTTGGAATTCAGCAACTTAAGAATTGGGATTCAAAAAGCAGAGTTGTTGCATTTATTTTATGGGAGGTAACTGAAGTTTCACAATTGTGTGTGTATTTTGAACAGACCATAAGACATTCCCAATGTTCTTGGTCACATATTTGACTATTGCATGAAATTAATTTTATCACCTTTTAAAAAATCAACAAGGTAAGAGATAATGTTGAACTGAAACCCACCCAGAGAAACTTTGTTACATGGACAGTTGGCACACATCCTCTCTCCACTCCTGGCCACTAGGATTATTTAAGTGTTGATTATTTCATCCATTGTATGAATCTTTTTAGTTCAATTAAAGGATGTTTCTATTTGAAAAAAGGTAGAAATCAATCTTTGATGAGCAACTGCACACACTCACACTCTCACGGGGTCACCCATCAGTTCAACCTACTTGTTGGAATGTGGGAAAAAACTGAAATACCCGTAAAAAATCCACAAAGGCACATAAAGAACATGCAGACTCCACAAAGTCAGTGTCATAGGTCAGTTGTGAATCCTAGGGTTCTAACCGCCACACCATAATGGCTAATTGATATGTTTTTTGTTAATTGCGTTTTTAAATGTTTTTTCACATATATTAAAATATATCAGAATTATGCTGCAGTGTGATATTTATGTTTCTAATAAATTAAGTAAATGTATTTCAATGTCTCAGCTTTCAGAATAATTCTGCCTACTTGAACTGCTTGATCAGAACTCCCAGTCTAAAATACTCCTTATAAGCTGCCCAATAATGGACTAATTTGTTACATTTTATAAGGTAGCTTGTAAATACTGAAAATGCCTGAAGAAGAAGGTAAATAAATCATTACAGAAAATGTATCAGTTGCATACTTGGAAGACAAACCCCAGGTTAATGTGAAGGACAATCTCAAACTACAGACACCTTTGCACTGAGAAGTGAGATGATTTTGGCCATAAATGTTAACAGCATTTCCCTTCAATTGTAATGTACATTTTCCACAAATATGCTTTCTGATAATGCTAGAGGGACATGGTGGTGAGTTGAATAACACTGATACTTCACAGTTCGGTGAGTCTAGATGTAGATTCCTAGCCCATTTTCCTTGTGTTCATGTTGGTTTTCTGTCAGTTTCTTCACACTGTTGAGAAGACTAGAAGGCTGCGCCCAATAAGTGATTTAGGTCAGGAGTGGACTGGTGATATTTACAAAAGTTAACATAGAATTTTTTGAGTTCAGGTAGATGTTTTAGAAATCAAAGTAGAGCCAGATCTTTCATAAATTGTTAATAGTTGTCTTTAAGAAATTGTGTGAAACCAAAAGGATTTGTTCCTTTCAGTGAAGTACAGTTTAAATAATCACTTTACCTCAGAGTTATTATAACTATCCCTACTCCATTGTGTCATTAAATGTTTGATCAATTAATTTTAGTACAATAAACAGGTAATCTTTTCAAAGGAATTAAATAATAAGGTGGAGATCATTCTAGCTAAACTTAAGGATCAAAGAACAAAAAAAAAATCCCAAAAAGATATACAGTATTTATATGTACAATATTATTGCTTTTAAGATATATTGATATTTGAGGATGGGAAAATGTCCTTCTGAAGGTGGTTCCTGACATTACCATGTAATGAGCTTAAGTAAAAAGTCTTTTTGCAACTAAATGTGGTTAAAAACTGAATTAGCAGATGTATTCAAGGTATGAATGTGAGGGTTTTTGAATCAAAACACATTCCTTTAACTACATGACAGAGCTATAGGATTGTAAGACCTACAGGTATATTCTTTATTATTTACAGTATATTGTCTCCATAACATAGTAAAAGTATATCAGATTGGAAAGAAGTTAGGTATTTGCATTTTACATTACATATACTTTTCTTATATGATACAGTATTTGCTGTGTGCTTAAATCTTTATATATAATACACTACCGTGGCTGTTCATTTGGCTGTCCAGGATTTATAAATCACCTGTAGCTCACAAACTGTTTGACCTATTGACCTAAAATTTGATACACATATACTATGTGACATCTAGTATCTGCTTTCGGGGTGATGATTGACCTCAAAGGTTATTCCTCTTTTTATTTTTATTTTATTGTAGAATCAACTCTTGGCAGTGGCCAGCAGGGCAGCCATGCGGCCCATGCATAAGGGCGTGCTGTTCTTATCCCTACCACCTTCGCCATCACTTCCCCAACATCTTCATATCTTAAATTATTCTTGAGGCAGATTGAACACTTGGTTGAAAAATTAAAGAAAATGTACTAAGTAATTGCAACACAAACACTGACTTAATCAGTTTTAACGTGAAAAGATGGCAACAAAAGAAGAGAAGAAGCGGGCTGCTAGGGTGGGGGAAAAAAGAAGTGCTGCTCAGGAAGCAGCAAGCGCATCAACCTCTGAGCAAACGAATGCTAAACGTACAGAGAAAGAGGATGAAAACTATGAACGCTCAAGTCAAGTGTATAACGTTCAGTGCGCCATTACTGGTACTAAGATAAAAGCTGTTTAACATTTATTTTGCCTGAACGGTTTTTGATACCTCTGAAGTTCAGATGGTGGCAGCAGCGGTTCTTGGCCTAGAAATTCGATTGAAGGAAAGTTTGGGATAAGAATGAAAACAACATGACAACAGTGGCTTCAGTTCTACAACAGGTAACCAAGCTGTTAAATCTCCAACAGCAGGTACTAGAGGAACTGTTGGGTGAAGGTGACACTTCAGGGTCCTAAGACCATCACTGCCTGCAGATCTTTCATCCCCATGCCTAAGAATAGGAGAGGAGCAACCTGGGGTATGCCCTTAGGTCAGGGATCCTCAATCACAGTCCTGGAGGGCCGCAGTGGCTGCAGGTTTTTGTTCTAACCCGGTTGCTTAATTAGAAAGCAATTCTTGCCAATAATTTAATTTCATTGCTTGTTAGTGCTTTAACTTGGCTATGTCAGGTAATTCTCATAGTATATTTTTCCCCTTTCTAAGGATATGATCCAAATGGTTTGAAGACTAAAATGGATGAGTAATTCTCAGTCCTTCACTTTTTCTCTTCACTTTCCTTCCAAGTATTTAATTAAACCAAATAGTGCATGATAAATACACATGGGTGTAAATGGTAACAAGCTGAATGGAGAACTGCTGGTCTCTTTTGTCACTCGCATGCTATTGCTAATTAGGAGCAATTAAAAAAGGAGAATACAGCTGTTTAAGACAAAAGCAAGCAGTAAGGGTTTAAAATCTTATCAAGTGAGACTACTAAAGTGAAGCAGAAGTGTTACTTGAGCAATAAGTGCTTCTTATTAAGCAAATGGGTTGGATCAAAAACCTGCAGCCACTGCGGCCCTCCAGGACTGTGATTGAGGACCCCTGCCTTAGGTCCATCTCTAGACAGAAATCACTGTGTATTATAAGAATATGAAATTCAGAATTGTCTGGGTGTACCACCCATCCATTTTGTGAACCTGCTTTTTTCACTTCAGGGTAACGGGGAGTGAGGGGTTATTGGCAGGTTCAAAATCAGAGCCAACATTATGTTGGAAACTTACCTTTCACAGGCCATAATCAGTTACACACCCTGGCTATAGCAGCTTACAGTTGTCAATCAACACAAAAGCATGTCTTTGGGCTAGGGAGAAAATTGTGATGACAGCTACAGTGCAAAATCCTTGATCCAGGAATAGAGGCTGGGCCCAAGGACTACTGACACATTTGGTCAATTCCAAGTTCTCAGTCAGTGTAACAGTACTGTACATTTTGGACGTGGATGGAATCTTTGACTGGATTGGTTAAAGTATCATTTGAGTTTGCCCATTTTATCTTAGCATGATGGCTGGGTGCCTTTTTTGTGTATTGTTCTCACAGTTTTTTGTGTATCAAACAGAAAACACTTTTTTTTTGGAAACATGAGATTCCTGCTGCAGCCCCAAAATATCCTTTAGCTGCTGCAATATGACCTTGACTAAGTGTGTGTGCTTGGCAGTGGACTTGTGCATCGACGAAGGTTATTTATTGTTTTATCTCTGTTGTTGGCAAAACCGGTTTTGACCTATCCTATTTATATTTAATCGCAATCAAGGTAAAGGCTGACTCTTGAGCTCGAAAACACTAAGTCCAGCAGAGGGCGATGTTTTCGGGTCAAATGGAAATCTTAAAATGCAACTCGTTAACTGCATGCTGACAGAGAATTTTTCATAAACCGTCTTTGCTTTATAGCTTTTTTTAAAATCCTGTAGTGTTATTAAAATCTTGTGAGAATTTGATCCCAATTTTTAATATTTGGCCACAGGTCCGTGCAAATGAAACGCACTTTATAAAAAGTGGAATTTTGTACCATGCAGATTTAAAGTGCTCACTAAAATGCAAGTACTGTAACGATGCGCACTACAGTGTGATTGATGTCGTTTTATAATGTGCACTAAGGGAGAGTTGCTACAGTTGCAATACGAGCTTAAAAAGAGATTGTAAATAATTTCTCATTATATAAAGATTTATAAACTGCCTTTTTGCCTTGACGACTTTTCTTGAGCTGTTCTTTCTTTGCTTGTATTGCCAGTTTTGAGAGATTCGATTTGTAGCATCTTCTGTAAAAGCGTCCTGTTTTTTATCCATGTTTACTGTGCATTTTCTATTAAACAAATCAAGAATTATTCGACCGACTGCATAGATATGCAGAGATATAGTTAACATAAGTTCTGTCTTATTTAAAAAATGTTTTATACATATATTTGAATAGATGTTCAAATCCAAGATTAATCCAAGATTGGCACGAATAAGAAATCTAATAGGTAAATTCCTAACTCAAAGTGTAACGATGCTTTTATTATAGATGGGATGAGGAAGTGGGAGGGGCAAGGATCCAGTTTTAGACGCGCATGTGTCTCGATTTGGTCCAATGGGATTCGTCTCCCTTGACAATGCCTCGCCCATGGTACCCCAGGATTGGCTAACACGTATGAGCTGCTCTAAAGCTGCTGGAAAGTGCCTGCCACATCAAAGGGACTGCGAGTTAAAACCACGGATTCGTCCGATATCAGCCAAGAACAAACCCGACCCGCGCTGCGCTGGATATTTGTATTGATCTCAGGAATACGAGAACTTTCATAGCTGAACTGTTTGAGGCGCTTGCAACACTTGTTTCGGTGAGTCTCGCTTTGTTTTAAATTGCTTTCCAAAGAGCTGCTTAGATAAATACGGTTGCCACTTTGTGCTTCAAGTGAGCATCGCAGGAATACAGCTGACAGAACAATGACATGCCGAGTCAAAGCATTGTTCATTGTTAGCCAAGATATTGCGTTACTGCTGTTAATAACTTTTATGTCTCTGAACAGTTTTGCCAAGAACACAGTCCCGTTCTCGACGAGACGCGATAATAGATTTTTAACGATTTACCCAAGAAAAACAATTTACTTTAGAAAAAAATATTTCACCACCAGAGTCATTCATCTTCTTCAGTACTGTGTTAATTTACTTGTCACGTTTTTCCAGGTGATCAGAGAGGATTACTTTCGACTTTATTCCTTCTTTGCATTTTTTAAGTATGAGATGAGTTATTCTTTTAGATCGCTGGTTGTCAAACACAGGCTGTGAAAACCATTCACCAAGGCGAAGAACGAAATGATCTGTGACAGCGCAGAGTTATTAATTAACTGTTTACTCCATAACCTTTAAGAGTGTGTGTTTCTCATATATATGCTCACTCGTACCCTTAAAAACGTGTTAATAATCAGTAAAGCAGGCGCGGTGAAGAGTAAAGGACTTTCTCATAAAGGGCAAACTTTACACTTAACAGCTAGTTAAGTTACTTTATATGATAAGTTACTTTATATAGTCTAGAATGATAAACGCATGGAATCTTGCTGAGCCGAGGAGATCATTTTCATAAGTACATTTGTTTGCACACATACTCACATTTAAAAATAAGTTCCAGAAACATTTGGAGTGATCCTTGGGCTCTGAAATCCATAATTTACCTCACCGAAATCCTTTATAATATTCACCAAATCCTGCAGGTTGTAACGCAGTTTGTACCGACAGTAAAGGACACCCGTCCATTATACGACCCGCTCACTCGGGTCACCCACCGCCGAGTCAGTTCAGAACCGCAGGGTAAATTTTAACTTAAATACACGAACGGGAACCCCCACAAAATTGATTGCACATACACGTTTTATCAACATTTAAAGTACGTGTATATGCAGACTTTCAGACAGCTCGATTAAATAATTTCACATTATTTATTCTTTTTTTTTTTTTTAATATGTAGGCTATGCAGTGTTCTACCGCAAGGTCAGGTGTCTAACTCTATTGCTTATAACTACCATTTTTGCATTTTAAAATTATTTTCATAGCTTTTATAAATACATTTATTTTTTAATTCATTGCTGACATGCCTTCCTTTGCGAGTACGTGTGTTGCAGGAAAATCAAGAAATCGCCTGAAAAATGTGTTTTTTAATACTTGGTAATTACAACAAAATCGACAACGTTAAATGATCTCGTGCCTGTTTCAATGTAACACACTATTGATGGAAACATTTTTATATCTATACTCTTTTAATGTTCATTTAACGCTGGCGATTTTGCTATGTGGTGGTAATTCATTTAGCGCGTATTATTTGAAAATGTATGCAAACCTATAAAATATGAAGTTTTATGTGTGTAAAGACACGCAGTCATTTTGCTGTGACAGCCTTCAAGTAGAACGGGGATTTAAGAATCAGTGCCTTCAAGCGTCTAGTGAAATCTATATATACTAGTCTGGTGGAAGATGAGACTCCCTCACCCTGGGAATATACATTCTGCAGATTCAAATATGAATTCTTTTTTTTCGTTTTGCCAAGATCTATGCCTCTAGGCATTTTACAAATCTGTTTTCTTCAGCCCACTTTAGCAGGCTCCATTTAACAGGTAATGCCCAGTACAAGCTTGAGTCTTGCTTGAAGTAAATCGTGCGGAACGGAGTACAGGTTTTACCGTGCAGGTGTGCAGCTTTCAACTTCTCCGCAGCGGATTGTTTGGCATCGGGCCTTCGACAAGTGCTGATTTCCACCTCTTATAAGTTTCGATGAAGACTTTGAGAAGCGAGGCTGATAACTGCATGAGCTTCTGCAATTACTGTACACCGCGTAGTGCATTATATTGTTTTTTTTATTGTATATTATGCTTCATTTTAAAAAGGTCAACTTTTTTTAGTTATCAGTATGAAGGGTTACACAAAACATGATATAAATGCCTTCTCTTTAAATACAATCGAAGTAAAAGTTGCAAAAAATTAATACGATGAGATGGGCGTTCGGTGGCTCAGAGATTAACGCTCCTGCCGCGAGCCATTCCAGCTGCCTGCGCCCTACAGTCTCAGTAGATGCAACTGAATTCCTGGGCATGCCAATGACGTGATTATTTAGTTATCTGATGACTCTAAATTGTTGTCCCATCATTAGCGAATGGGGTTGCGCAAACGTACCTTATGGCGGACTGGCGTCCCATTAGTATTGGCGTTTGCCTTGAGGTCATTGGTGGTGGACTAGCTCTCGCCCCCTCGGCCATGAACTGGATAATGCATCCCGAAATCTGATGACTTCAGCTTGAAGAGTATACGCCGTGCACTGAAACGGACAAAGGCCGCCCGCGCAGAACAAGCACCATCAACTAGCACTTGATGGGATTGTTAAGGCGTTCATAACTTTATACAAAACAATACAAAATCAGGCCTCCCATTTTAGTTCCATTTACATGTGATCGTTGGTATGAAACGATGTCTTAAATATGTACTTTATGTACCTTTTTAAGTATTTCTGTAGACAGCTGATCAATTATTTCGTTGAAGTTGAAAGGTCATACAAATGTTAGTTTTCTTTTGTAATGTTTTAAAGCGTCGTATGTAATTCATTAAAATCAGCATTCGTTTTTAACTGTAGGGAGTTAGGAATAGCTCCAGTGCACAGCACTTTAATATAATGATGCGGTTCATTTTATAATGAACGTCATAGAAATTTTGAGAATAATTACACCAAACACTAATTTCTTTTTATTACTGTAAGATGCAATAAATGCACTTGGTGTTTGATGTACACTGCCTAAATCTGCAATGTAGTGGGGAAAAATAGACTTATTAAAGTACCCTGGTGGCCTTTCAGATTATTGAAACACATTCTGTAAAGGCACCATTTTCAATTACCGAGTCAATATACATATTACAAATGAAGATTTGAATATACAGTACACACATTGTGATGCTTTAACACACTAGAAATGTATTTTCCTGTAGATGCCACTATTTTAATTTCCGTACTAATTACCCGCAATCATGTTGCCTTCAGGTGCTTTTTGCCCACTTGGCTATCATTTCAAGATTTAAACACATGCTAGATACATCACAGTAACAGTTTTTTAAACAGTGAAGACTCCTTGGAGAGAGTTTATTTGGAATGCAGGTAACTATTGAGAATGGCTGTGTGCATATTGTGGGTTTTTCAAAAATGTGTAATCTCTACAGTATTATGTGGGGAGATTTTTATGTAGATGTTATTGTCCTGACGTTTGAAGACTGACTGTCTTAATTCTCATGATGTAGGCACTGTGGACTACTGGTTTAGTCATTGTACCCAAAAACAGAGGTTTGTCAGTTCAGTGCACAACCTGCCTGTCTTCTACCATAAAGAAGCTCTGTAATTGCAAATTGTGATGCAGTTTGCTATAGAAGGGCACTATATAAAGTAATGGACACTTGTTTTTACCTGTTTGTATTAGTATATCATGTATTTATCATTTCAGTAGACTGTTGTAACCCTGAGCTCTGAATGTAAACACTGGGACACCTCTAGGCAACACTTTAAAAGACATACATATCTGTTGTTCTCAAGCAAATGTAAAACAGTACTGAAGATTGACACATTCATGTAAATGAAATTTTACATGAATGCTCAGGTGTCTGACTATCCTGGAAAAATCATTATCATTATTCAGAGTCGCTGTTGTCTGTGGTTGTTTCCATAAACTGAGGACTCTATTTTTCTTTCCCCAAGAGTTAAGCCTGCTGGTGCCTCAAGTAAGCAATCGGTTTATGATTAATTTATGCTCTATTTAAAATTGTTGCCAGGAGGTTTTTTAAAGTCATGTCAGCATTTAATTTTTGACAAAAGTCTGCCTACAGTGAATCTTACTGCTGTTCCGAGACTTCAGGTGTACAGCACTGATTTCTGTTACTGATCAACTAAGCAAAATGATTGTCATTTAGATACTTTATGTGTATTTTCTTGGTTTCAGCAATGGCACATAATGACTATGGTTACTCTGATATTAAGAAATAAATTACATAAAAAGGTGAGACCTTGTACATTATGTTTTAAATTTCCAGATAAGTAATTTTCTAAAATAACTCAGAGAACAACAAAAATAATTTGGCACTCTATTGAAATACATTTCTTCTGGAACTTGGTTTAAAGAAAAAAAGTGTAAAGTAACCCAGAATGTTATCATGTAGACATTCGTTCATCTAAAATATACATGGCTTTTCAGTCCTATAAATGAATATTTTTTTCTTTCCACAATGAAGCCATAATCATCCTTTTTAATATTTGTTTAAAGCGCTAACTGCTTCTCATAATCAAATGCTTAATGATTAAGCTGTTTTTGAGTATAGATCTGCATTATGTAAGGTATGTCAAATGTAGCACTGCATATACCTACTGCCCTTTGTGTTACTGGACCTACTCGTGTAGTTATTGGTACACAACATGGTGATTAAAGACCTTTACATTATATTGCTTTACCTTTTGACATGTTATTGAGGCTTGGTGGCACAGTGCTTAGTGCAGCAGCCTCAGAGTTCTAGGACACTGCATTCAAGTCTTTCCCTGATTTTTCTTTGTGGGGAATGTATGTACTGTAGTCTCCCCGTGTCTCTGTCTGGGTATTGTTGGTTCCTTCCATATCTCAAAGACATCAGTGGTAGGTTAATTGTTAACTTTATACAGGACAATTGTTTGTATTAAAGTAACCATCTTAGTGTTGAAGTGACCATTAGCAGCATTTTCATATAAACACTTTTACGTGTACATTTAATGCTTGCAGTATTGATGTGTAAATTGGACTGGTGCACAAGTGTTCTGCGATGAGCTAGAGAATTGTCAAGGGGTAGCTCAATCTGCTGGAGTACATTCTCACCTCGACCTTGCAGCACTGTTTTGGAAAAAGTAGTTTCGCATATAAAAGTCTGAGTATTAACTCGGTATATTTATACATTTGCACAAATTGGCTCAGTGTTGCACAGAAATAATGGAACACACAGTAGCCACCTCCAGACATGTAAATGACTTAAAGTCTCTGTTGAGCAAATTTGTTATATTAAGGCTTCTTTGGAGAACTGCGGAAGTGCTGAAAGGATCCTGCAAAAGATGACAGCAATTTTACAGATGTCTTATAGGACTTGATGTTTAGCCGGTCATGCTAAATGTGTTATTTTCCTGTAGAGTATGGCAGTTGATTTTGTTTGAAGTGTGAGCCTGGATTATGTAGGTCAATTGAGAGTTTGTAAAATCATGAATGATTTATGAATTTTTTTTTCTTTCTTCTCAGAAGTTGGATATGCTCTCGTGTAACTGCCGAATGTCTTTGAGCAAATTGTAATAGGATGTGTAGGAATTAAATAAATCGGGCAGAGGTTTAAACCAGAGAACACTTCTACTCCACAAATATGGAACGGATGATATTATAGGAAGCATTTGATGCGTAAAAATTACTGTTTGTATTTTAAAGTTTAGCGCTGTCATACCTAAGGGCAAAACTGTAGGATTTAAACACATTTTCTCCATCTGTCTGTCTTCTGCATGAAGAGACATAAACAGGTAGCTAAAAGCTTGAATTGAAACAGATGTTAAAATCCATCCGGGACACTGGAGATTTTCCCAGCCTTTTACTGTAATCCCTTGTAATTTAAAATACGATGAGCTAATGTACTAAAGGATTTGATATGGCTTGGTTGAATTCCATAAATTACACTTTGTGTTTAGGTAAGTTTCATAACATGTCACGTATGATATTTTTGTGTTTTGCCTTTGAACCCATTACTCTTGGTGTACTGGAAAAAATGTATGAGGCAATGAGTAAGATATCCAAATGAAGGGAACAGAGAACCAAAGCACGCTGGATGTTTCTGGTAATTTAAACTCGGAACCTGCATTGACCTTTAATTACAAATCTATTTATGATGTTTATTGTGTATTGTGTCTTTTTAATGTGCAGATAATTTGAAAATAAAAGTCTAAAAAATATAAGGATGTCCTTGTGGAAAAGGTGAGGTTTGTGAAATCTACAGAAGGCTGCTTAGAAGCAGTATTCCCTGTCTTGTATATGTTTATTTGTAATTATTTGTGACAGAATGTTAAAAAGCAAGGACACTTGCTGCTATTGCTGTAGAACAATGAAAGTCATTTTATTAGACTTACTGAAATAGTCTGTAAATCAAAGCATTGAAAAGAAACCTTTATAAAATTCAAACAGTTGTACTGGTTTGGATGATTACTGTAGTCTGATATCTGCATTTTTTTTATTTGGTTCACAGCTTTAGGGATCTGAGATGAATTCCTGGCCTGGTCACTGTGTGTATGGAATTTGCATTTTCTCCCGTTGTCTGTATGCTTTCTATCCACATCCCAGATTTTTGTGTGTTAGGACTTCTAGTTCAGTGTAGGTGATTGTGCCCTGCTATGGTTTGATGTCCTACCAAGGCTTGGTTAAAGCCTTGTAATCAGGGATAACAAGACAGGTTCTGTCTGATCATGGTGAAATTGAAATGTGTAGATGTTTACCTACTGTTCTCAGCTTACTTAGAGTAAAAACAATTATTAGACATTCAAACAAACCAGCGCTAAATGTTACTGGTGTTTCTCTCGATATACTTGGCTATAATTAAATCTCCTCCTCTTTGCCCTCTTAGATGGAAACTTGAGTTGCACTGTGAAACCTGGAATATAAACATTCCTTCAGAGGTGTGCCACCTTTACTCCTGCCATTGGGTGTTATCTTTCCTGACCAGCTATTCAAAGTTGGGAAGGAAGAAGACATACATTTTCTTATCAGAAAATGTTGAAATCCAGAGCGTATCCAGCAGTACTGGGAACAAGGCAGGACACAACCCTGCAGTGTTAGAAAAGGAGTAAATCCGTTATATGAACTGCACTGAATTAAATCATTGGACTTTTCTCTTTGTTTCAGGACAGAGCGGGCTTGAAAATGACTGACTGATACTAAACAGGTTTTGAACGGAGGCTAACTCATTGAAGAGCCATGTTCTCCACTGAAGCAGGCATTTGTCTTTGAAACACCTTAAAATTGTATTGGAGCAGAAAAAACAAGTATTTGCCATGTACTGCATATATCTAGTAAACATAGACACTGTGAAAGTCATATATAAGCAAACACATACCCTAGGAGGCTGTATTTTAAAACAGCCAGGTGTTTAATAGCTCACAGTATCAATCCAAAGTGTCAGACATATAGATAGAGAAAAAGATGAGTTGGGACCCTTATTTATGTCTATTAAGGCCATGAGGGCTTAATGGCATCATTTCCTTCTACTTCAAAGATGTGCTGGATGAATAATTCTAAGCATCAGATTTGCACCCTTATTCGTCTTAATTGTAATCTGTATTGCTCTTGAAAGCAGAAATGTGACAATTATCCCAAAGTCAAATTTCTTGTCAGTATATCCGTTAACAGGAAGATATTTTTTTTTGAAAAGATGGTGTGGGTAGGGTTTTATTGAAAACATACAGAAGTGCTAATGAGATTTATCTGATTGATTTCCAAATGGCTGCTCAACCCCTATACACAAAGCTGAGATACAAATATTTGCTTCAGTATGTTTCGTCGGTTGATCAGATATGTAATTATAAAGTGCTGGACGTATCTGTGCTTGTCTGTTTGTGGTTGTCATTACTTTTTATAGCATATGAATCAAACTACATTTTGAGGCTTTTACAAGATATGCCTATTGCTTCCATAGCTCTCTCGAAGTGTAAAAATAAAATGTGGGTGTCGGAATTAGATGGAGTGACTTATGTCCAATATAACAAAAACTTATTTTATTGGCATGTGGTGTAGTGGCTAGGAAACTGAACTACATGGGCGCGGGTTCAGTCCCAACCTGCAGTTATTGTTCCAGCTTTTAAATTGTGAACAATTTTAATATATGCTCTTACGAGTAAAGGTGTTTATTGAATAAGTCCATCTATCCACCCATTTTCTGCTTGTCACTTTCAGGGTCATAGGGGGCTGGTTCCTATCCTTAGAAGGGCACACTCACTCGCACTGTACTAGTGTTAAATATGTGTCTTTGGTTATTTGAAAACACTTGATTTATACATGCATTGATTCTTAGGTGATGCAGTAACTTTTTTATTAGCTCTATTATATTATGTAATATTTTTTCATGTCATCATTAATCATTAAAATGTATATTAACTCAGTTCTAAATTTTTGTAATAGCGTATTCAGGTATTACTTTGTTAAATTTAGGGTTAAAGGTGACATCTCTGCTTCAGGTGGTCTCTGCATTTTAAATTGGGGAAATATTTTTCTAAGAGAGTTGTTGTCAGCATAAGTCATCAGCGCTTGTGAAAGCAGGGCTGGAAGAAGATCAGTCGGACATCCGCATAGCACCTGCACCCTGGTAGATGCTGGCAAAGGGAGATTAACACAACGTATTGTAACACAGCTGTTATTATACTGGCTGGGAATCATACTAGTTATTTTGCTTTTTCTCTAACACTGTAGTGGTGCTATACTGCCAGAGATAATAATATTATTATTTATTTTCAAGTCTTTCAACACTATTTTTTTTAATTTAAAGTCTAATATCTGCTTTTACATCCCATTTCATTTTTCGTCTTTCTTGCTCTTTCTTCTCTCCTTGTCTTCTTTTCGTTGCCCTTCCATTTCTCTCCCTTATCTGTTGTTACATTATCCATCCATCCATTCACTTTCAGACCTGCTTAGTTTAATTAATTCAGGGTCATGGGGGGCCACTGTCTATACCCAGCAGCATTGACCACAAAGTCGAAAACACCCTTGGCCAGGACACCAGGCCACCAGGCCATCACAAGACACACTCAGCCACAAAGGGCCACTTTAGTTAACCTAAAAAGCAGGTGTCTTTATCGTTCTTCAGTTTTGTCACTGTTTTATACATAACTTCAAATAAGTTATGTTTCAGTTTTTCACAATTTAGCCTTTTGTCTAAAATAGTGGAGTAGAAATTACTGCTTGTCTTACTGTATGTTTCTGTGCTGAAGGCTACTTCTATGACAACAAAAAAAAATATATGACAAACGAGCGGAGGCCTTTCAGTCCATCAGGCTTGTTTGTTTAGCTAATAGCTAAGCTGTCATAATATCTCATCCAGATTTGTCTTAAAGGTTTTCAGAATTTCAGCTCAGCTACATTTTTACATGTTGTCCCAGTTTCCCAAAACTCCTTGCATAAAAAAATACTTCCTAGCTTCAGTCCTAAATGCACTGCCCCTTAATTTCCGTTGGTGTACTCAAGTAAATGGTCCACCGTTAAGTTAAAAGGATTCTGAGCGTATCTCTTTTCATCAGCATTTCCAATAACCACTTTGGGGTTTTAGTGTAAACCCTGATACCTTCCCATTTTTAGTCTTGTACCTTTAATAACAGTGAATCCAGTAGTATCACTTTGTGTAGAAATATCACACAGTTATTCTACCTGCCATTGGATGTCTTTGGAAAGCTCTGTGTATTAAAGTTGAGCTGTGTAACCTCCATGTTCATGCATGATCTATAGCAGCCACCAGCAGAACTGCAGCATTTCCAAAGGGTAGACAGACAGAGGCAGACGTTTAAATCTCTGATTACTGAAAGGGCAGTGTGACAATAAAGATCTTGCTTGCATCCTGTCTAATGATGTACACAGCACACACTGGCATTTGTCATCCATTTTATGGGAGGTGTGTGTGAGACTTACTTGCTGCAACTGAAGAGATCTGTACTCTGGCCATTTGATTTCCGTGCACGTCTGCCATAAAACATTCTTCAGAAATTCATGCCCGCTCTGCTTGCTGCCTTTTTTGGTCTTCTTGCCTGTACAATTTACACCTTAATGAATACTTGCAGTCCAAGGCTGACTAAAAAGACTTGTTAAGGAGGGAAGCTCGTCGTCTGGCGATTGCCTTTTCTGTGCACTAGGATGTTAGGTTTTGCTGTCCAGTTAATCATAAGTATAAATTAAAAGCGTAAAGTTAACAAGTGAGGATGAAGACCTGGCCTTGTGTTGTGCCAGTGAAGGAGGAACAGAGTGAGATGTGTGTCGGTGGTATAGCTTGCAGTGGTCTCTGCTCTCTTAGTCCACAATCCAAACCCAGAATAAGTGTGTTTAAAAAATGTATTTCATTATGTTAGTTTCTGTGTAAATTGCAGAAAAAATCTATTAGTTTCAGAGTTTTGAGAGAGGTGGTGCCACACTGTTGGATGTGCAGGACTATAACTGTGGCTGCCAAGCTAATTTTATACTCACTATGTGGAACTTTAGGAGAGATGTTCCTCATTTACTTACTTATGATTCGGTTACTTCAGTAGATGTATCAGTGTTTTTGTTGTGTCCATTCCCTAAAAAGCTGCCTATAGACCGTCTTGGAGTTACACCCAATATAAACTTCAGAACATTGTTTTTTTATTGTCAACATAAATAAGAATAAAAAGGTTCTATGACTGTTTCTTTGCTTTATAATTTGATGTATAATTTTAACACCTGCCTCACTGTTGAATAATAGTTATTAAAGTTTTACCCTGTTGTGCTGGTGAGTGCTTATATAGAAAAGTTGCCTAAGACTGACTCATAAAGATGGAGTTACGAATTTCAGTATTTACTGAAGTGCCTTGATAACATAATG
Source organism: Polypterus senegalus (assembly GCF_016835505.1). NCBI lineage: Eukaryota > Metazoa > Chordata > Cladistia > Polypteriformes > Polypteridae > Polypterus > Polypterus senegalus. The sequence continues at coordinate 140,263,823 of NC_053159.1, read as the reverse complement.
GATAGTAGTGCTGCTGCTGGCTTTGGATCATGTTCTGGCCACCATCTAGACTGATTTTGTACATTTCTTTTTGTGGTGCAATTGGTTTCTTATGGATATTCTGGCTCCCTTCCACGTCCCAAAAATCATGGTTGATTTTTAACTGTACCACTGTGTACTGAAGTGGGTCCAAGTGCTGCTGCATAACAGATTCAGAATCTTGGGTTTGAAACCCACTCCTGGTTATTTTCCCTCATAATCTACACTTTCTCTCTACATCTGTGTTGGATTTTCTCTGGACCTCTAGTTTTCTTCTCAAATCACCAAATATGGGATGTAAACTTTGTTGTCCCTTTTAAATTGGCCCCCCATTAGTGTGGAAGTATGAGGGAGTGTGCCCTATGATGGACTGGCACACTGTCTTAGGCTGTTCATGCCTTGAGCCCAATTCTGCCAGGATAGGCTTTGACTTCTTTGATCCTGATCTGGATTAAGCAGGCTTAAGAATGATAGACAAAATTAGATTTCATTGAAGTATTAAAACTATTTCTTAAATAAATAAATTTGTAGTAATAATAATATTTTATTTATATAACACCTTCACATGAGTAGTTGTAAGCTGTTATGGGTTCTTCACTGAGGATACTGGGGAAGAAAAGGAAGACTGTAAACAGTACGTTTCATGCATATTTTATTACAGAAATTGTAAATGTGTGCAATCAATTACTGAACTTGAATTTGTTTAAAAGTAACAGCTTGGAGAACCTGACATCTCAGCTTCATGTTTTTGGAGCACCATTTGAATAGCAATAGGAAATTTTAGACTGAACATCCATTTTCTGTCATTATATTTTTATTTTGTAGATGCCTTTCTCCAAAGTGACTGACAAAAAATCATTTATGCAGTCTTTCAGTATCAGTTATCAGGTGTCACACTGAAGAGTCTCTTGATTAAAATGTCAACTTTAAGGTGGTCTTATTAGGTCCTGTTAGAGACTTGTTTATTCTCTTCACATTTTTCATCGACATACTGTGGTACTGTCCTACAGTATCTAAAGTCAGGTGTTGTTTGCAGAGGTTGCATTTTTTTTTTCTTTTTTTTTTTTTAAATAAAATTAATGCTATGGTTATTTGAGTTGCTACTATTGCATTAACCTACAAAAGTGCAAGTAAGCATGAAAAGAAAACTGCACAAGACAAAGTAAATTGCTGAAGTGAGTAGCTCTCTAGATAAGATCCTTCTCTGTTACCTTAATGGACTTTGCAAAGTGGTCTTGAGCTGTTTTATTATCCTGTATGATGCTGTTCTTCTGCTAGCAAACCTTACATGTGCTCAGTGAAAAGTACACTTTTGAATATAAAATATGGTATTTATAAAAAGCACAATGCTATCTTTCAAGTACTCCCAAATACAGATTAATAAAAAACATAAGGTATTTTGCTGCAAGTTTCTGTTAATTGTTCAGTCTAGACTGCGGCATTCACAACTCAACGTTGTTTTCTTTTTTGTTTGTTTTTTTTTTTTTTTAATTTTATTGGTTCTTGTTTTAAATTCCCAAGATTTACTAAATAACAGATGGATTTAATTTTTCTGTCACAGTGCAGAGGGTTAATGGTGTTTTTGCTCTTCACTTTATGAGTGCAGTTATTACACAATTACTTACCTTTTATTCGAATAACTGTATTCATCATGTATTCATCTTATTGAAGCTTGTGTCTGGGTTGTATTTATCTGGAAGGATTTTGGATGTGTCAAATATAAATTTATACCAGTAAACATGTTCCTCATATGACAAATTCTAATTCACACTGGAAGGTGAAATCCCTTTTTACACTACCCTGTGTGCTGAAGTATCTATTCTTCACTTCTGTTTTGTCTTTTTGCCATTTTGAAATCCTAAACCAGTGGTGCGAATGAGTGTACACTGTATGCTTATTGTATATTGAAATCCATACATTGTCAGGCATTCATATGAAATATTTACGTGTTCTGTGTTGATGAACTATTTCATGAACTAACCCCTCTGTCTGTTGTAAATTAGGACACAGTGATCCCAGATGGGAGTGGTGGTATTTTATTAGGCATCAGTGTACTGTACTTTGTGATTTTTATAGCATGAAGTTGCCATACAGTGTGGCTTGGGCGCTGTCGGTAAAACTTGTATTGGGAATCTTCAGTTGACTTCCCTAAGAGAGTTGTATATCCATCTTGGGACTTGTTCACTATGTGTATATGCAGAATGATGGAGTGTTGTTTTTCAGAAATGAGGTGATTCGGCTTAGCAAGTTTTGTGGGGCTGAATGGGCCGTACTTGTCAATTTTCCAACTGAAATGACAGAAATATGAAAACGCAGGCTATGCTTACTACAACAGAGAGTTAAGCAGATTGGAGGGTGAATGACACCAGGAAACCTGAAAGTGGTCAATGCGGCTGCGTGTTAATGGGGAAAAAAATACAAAGCTTCCCTTTGTTTGTTTGTTTCATCTTTGACATATGTGGTATTTGTTTGTAATTAATAGTATCCTCCTGGTTTTAAAAATGTACATCAAAGTTTCAGGCATTTGTGTTTTTAACTTTGAATATGGAGTTTTTATTTTGACTGCTTTGAACTGTTAAGTTTCCCAAAGTAATCGGAAGAGTTAATGTAAAAAATAGCTGCTTTTGAAACTTTCCATTAAAGCAAAAACTGCTTTTAAATTCAAATATGAAAAGGTTTTCTGCCAGTCAACAGTCTCTATGTATCCTTATGCTGGTAATGAAGTGTATTAACACTTATAAAATGCAGTATAAAGCAAATTCTGATTTTAGTTGCAATAATTGCCATACAAAACTGAATATAAACATTTGACCTTATTGAGTGTTTTGTTATATAACTGTATTTATCTGCCAGACTGGAAACTGTTTGCAGCGTATAAAACAGGCAATTTAAGTCATTGTTTTCTATTGCCTAAATGTTAATTGAGGAAAACTTTAACTGAAATTCAGTTATTTATGGATGCTTTTAATTTGCAGCTTTTCAGTTAAACTTTGACTAACTAGATGATGAATACGTTTGTAGAGGGAAATCAGTGCCTGGGCATAGGATAAGAACCAAGATTACTTGGATCTGTGAAGCACTGGTGCCAAGCACTGTGGTAGTGTGCCCCTCCAAAAGTACTTGAACATTAGAGAAGATGCCTACCTTGTAATGCTTATTTACCACTTGAAACATACCGCTATAAGAGCACCACATCTGTATCATAAAACGAGATTTTCTGGTACAACAGGACCAAAAGGAAGTTTCTTGTTAGAGGCAACAATTTTTTTCTTGCAAAGAACAAGTTTGTGGTGTGTTCATGAATGCATATTTGCAAGGTGATTATGATTTGGAAGTAGTGTGTAAAAATGTGCATTTGCCAGGTTATATACATTTGATTTTTTTTAGTTTCTGTGTTTTTTTTCAGTGTGGACATATTTTCATGCTTGAGTCCAGGTGAAATGTTATAAATAAGGCCCCAGATTTGCCCACAGTACTCCAGATGCAGTTACACTAGTGCATTATGTAGTCTGAGAGTAAAGGTTCCTTTGATTTATGTTCAATGGTTTTTGCAATACGACTTATTTTATTTGCCTTTTTAACCCCTTTTGTGAATTACGTGGATGATGAAAATGTTATGACAACGTTAACCCTTAAATCCTTTTTAGAGGGTGTTTCGTTTTGGATGGCGTCTCCCGTCTTATATTTGTAATTAACATTTCTTTTGCTAGACCTTGTGTAGAACTTTGCACTTTTCCACATTAAACTGCATTTTACAAATGCTTGCCCTTTTTTAAAGCTTGTCCACATTTTTCTGAGTTGTGTCTGCCATTCCTCCGGTTTTTACTATCATCTGCATATTTCACAGATTTGCTAACTATATCGAAATCTACGCTCTTAATATAAATCAGACAAAGTGACGGTCTCAAGACCCATTGCACAGCCATTTAGATAGATAGATGGATACTTTATTAATCCCAAAGGGAAATTCACATATTTATATGTTGGTGTGCTGTTTTTAATTCTAGGGAACTGACTGACTTGTCCCTGGTCACCCAGATAGTGATTCGGGTCTGATGCTGTAATTTATTTTGCAAATGAAGACTGTCCAAAACTGATTTTTTGTTTTACATTTTGCCTGAAAGCATAACATTTGCTTCCTGATGAATATGAAAACAGAGCTAAGCTTTTAAAAGGTGTTAGGCTATAATTAAAGCCAGTCTTGAGACACAGTTCACTCCTGCGTTTCAAAGTTAAATAAAGCTAAACACTACACAGCTGGTACATTCCAATTTTGGTGTTTAAAGGAAACCAAATGATTTAATACTGTATTTACTAATCATATTTTGTTATTGCAGTTTTTTTTTTTTTTGTTTTTTTTTTAACCAATGAAAGACGTTTTTATTCAATTTGAAATGACAATGACAAACAGAATATCAGTTTCAGCCTTGGCATCATGGAGGAGGGTTACTTCTGTCATTTTCCTATTTTCCCTTTGCACATACTCTAAACTTTTAAGAAAATAAAATGTGACCAGGGAATTCCTTGCAATAGGGTCATTGAATGTGCAAGTCTGCTCCATTGCTGTAGTGATTTAAAAAGAAAGTGCAATGTTTCAGTGTTATGAAGTTGTACGCTGCTTGCAAAGGTATACTATCCAGAGAAACTCTGTCCCCATGTCATAGCTTTAAAAAAAGTAAATAAAAAACTTAAAAGGCAGCTTGGAGGCATTGAACCTGCAACAGTACAGGCATTGGTTAGCTGAACGTTTCTGATTCTTAGCTCTTGATTTTTCTTTCTGTACTACTTCTTCATCATCTGCATTTATATGCTTGTGTTTTGATGTTAACACCTTGTACTTTAAAAATAAAAATAAAAAAGACATTCTTATGAATGCCAAAATATACACTGTGAAAGAAGAACTATGAAGATAGCCGGTACTTTGCATTATGTCTCCCATTCTGAAACGAGATGTCTGTGCTGCAGTTGTGCACATCCAACTTTGCACTTCAAATCAAAGTTATGTTCTGAACATTAATTAGCTCCATTAATAAAATCACAATCTGACTACCTCATACAGTTTTCAGCATCACATTACAGACCATTAACAAGAGTATTCATGGCTAGATGTGTGTGAGTAGTTTTTATAAATCATCATGCATATGTTAGTGAACTTTTAATTTTCTCAAAGACAGAACAGTTAGCACCAGTACTTAAACTGTGTACCATTGTAACATTTACACAAGGGACTAATTGCTGTTTAAGTCTACATATACACAAGTACAGTGGTAACTGTTTGTGAACTAGCTTGTTATAATTAAGGCAGTCTAATCAAACAAAATGGATTAAGCAATTTGCAGTAAACACTGACCAATAATTTTTTTCAGAAAAACAGTGCCAAGTTCTTTTACATGTGGGCCACTGAGTAAAATAATCAGTGGTTCCTCACACAGGCACAAAGAAGGCCCTGATTCTATTAAACAGAAAGAGTGGTCCAGGTCACCACAATGCAAGAATTTATTAATGCATCTCAGCGCAGACTCAGCTAAACCTAAGCGGTATCAGAGTACACAAGGCAAGCTGATTTGTGTTTTCTACTAAATAACATGAAATGATATATTTTAATACATTCTTATTTATCATGGAACCAGAGAACTTTGTGTTGGTCAGATATGTAAGCATTTCACTCTACTCTGTAGAAGTTACAATACTACTACTTCTAATACTACTACTGCTAATTCAGAAAGACCTGGGCAGCACTTGAAAAATTCAGTTTAATGTAGACAAGTGGAAAGTACTTAATATTACTTAAAATACATGATTAGTGAAGAGGTAGTAGATTTCATTGTATATGTGTCTTGATGACCTACTGTTTTGCTATGACTAAAGCACCTGGATTAAGTTCTTCAATTAAGTGAGCTCTTTAAATAAAACAGTAATTACATTTTTAGGACTGAATGTGCCCTTCAAACATGACTGCTTTTATGGATGGTTTATCACTGACATAGACTTTGGATATGTAATTAACAAACATAAGTGGAGGACACTTCAATGTGTCAGTTTAAATTATAGTCAGACGTGGGATAAGGATATTTTGGAAGATAATGCATGAGATTTCAAAACATAAGACACAAATCTGCAAACTGTCGATGGTGCAAAAATGAATACACATCTCTCTGGTTATAATGACCAAAATGAACTATGCTGATTTAGGATTTGGATATAAATGAATCAGTTGAAATTAAATATATGTCTGATATAGAAAGGGAATATGTTAATATAGAAATAAATAGTACAGATGAAGTTTGTCATTTGTTAAGTAAACAAGAATGTGCAGGATAAAATCAGTACCCTTGGCACAGCCAACAGGAATTGAGCACTAATTCTACCTTTGCTCCCCTTGTCCATACATTGTAATTAGTAGCAAAACACAACAACTAGTGGCACAATAATAAATGGTCATTTGGATAACTTGGCCTGAAAGCACTTTTACCATTTTTAACCTTGCAGTCAATAGTCCTAATCTTTAGTTATCTCAGAAGTGGTCTTTTACCTTTGACTGTGGCCTCTACAGTAGATACTGTTTCTCCTAAGCTCTTGGAAGTAATTATGTTTAATTAAATGGAGGTTTATCTGTTGTACCAGAAGAATTTGCGAGCCGTTTATATTACAATTTTGTCTTGTACAAATATTATAATCTAGCACAAAAATGCAAGAATGAAAACTTAATCCAAATTAACTTTTGCATTTTAAATCCAGCTGTGTTTCTCAGATTAAGTTCAGGGGGATACGATTCCCAGTCATTCCCTCTTGAGCTGTAACTCTATAGCCATTCTTCAAGCCTTATCCTCATTCTTCACTTTGTATATTCAGGAAATTGGGTTGTCTTATGAAACTCTTGGAAATACTTAGCCGTTCCTTGTGTGATAGAAGAATTATCTCTTGACTTGCTCTCTCTTAATAAAAGTCTGCAAAGTTATCCATCAATATGCTGACTGATATGCGGAAGAGGTGCTTTATTTTCATAGTTTTCAAATTCTGTTGTTTCTGAGCGGCAGTAAACTCTCCCTGATGCCAAAAGCTTTTGGATGACTTGCTGTCATTCCAGTAAGCAATTGCAGTTTGAATCGTTCATGTTTATTTTGCTTTTACATTCTGTATTTCTTTTAAATAACCACTTAGCACATCCTCAAAACCATCCTATTTAGAGAAGACTGAAACTTAAATATCTTGTATTTACTTAAGAATCAATTCTTCTGTCAGAATTCTTTTCAAGGATGTAATTACAGTATAAAATAGCCTGCCTGCCGCATATAGCACATCGCTCCATCAAATGAAAGTCACAAAAAAGCAAAAGTTTTTGGCTTGAAATGAGAACAGCTCCAACCTGCCCCCTGCGTGACTAGGAGTTACACAGTTAATCCTTTTAATCTCCATATGGAGCCACAAGGGGATTAAAAAATTATACAGCTGACTTGAAGCACATCAAAGAATGATACAGGATTATGGTCTGTGCACAAGATGGATTTCAATTAGGTGCACAATCAGTGCTATCTGGGTTGACCTCTGTTTTTGAAGGGTTCTGTGCAATGCTGGAGGCATCATTTACTAGCATAAGGAATGTGTACAGAAAAGACATTTAAATGGTGTTTTTTATCAATTTTTATAGTTAATTTAAATCTTTAAACTTTCATTTTCCGTTATGTTGAACTAGACATCTTAAAAATGTGTTATCTCAATAGTAATATGTAATAAAGATAACCTGACTGTTTCTCAGAACATGTTAGTTTTAGATGGTAATTAATCAGTGCAAGTGTAAGTGAACCTTTTTAATTTATATGGTGATGGTTGTACAGCCTTTACCAGTTATGCCTGCAACAACAAAATTCCCATAATTATGAATCAGTGTTTTCAATCTCCTTTGACAGACTTACACAGGGTGTCGCATGAAAAACCGAACCATCCCCGACTCTAATGTCAACAGACGTTTCTTAGCACGTACACAAAATGAGCAACGGGGCCCCGATTCTTTTTTTGCCGTTTGCAATTAACCCAGTCTTACTCCAATTCTTCACCAACTCGTGAACACTGCTCTTTGCTGGTAGGTTTACGCCAGGAACCGTCTGTGCGAAAATGTCCCATGTTTCATTAAAAAAAACGGTGGACACATACGCTTCCACTGTTCCAATCCTCTGTTGCAGAGAATACATCTTTCAGATCTCTTTCACGCACGTCTGTACCGACTGGCTCACAGCTTCCTTACTAGTGCACAATTGGGGCTGCTGACCCCGTCGTGACAACGAGGCTCCACGAATCTCAACGTCACCCACCTATATAATAGCTCGAGCCAGCCGGTTGGAGATGGTTCGTTTTTTTTGTGCACCACCCTTTACTTATTCTGAAAAAGCCTACTTCCCGTTAGTCTTGCTAAACAAGCCACTTCAAGTCGTGACAAAATGTCTCACTTTGGAGAAAATACACACTTTTATCTTGCCCACGACACAAATTTTTTTCGTAAACATCCCAGGAATGGATAGTTGTCGTGCTGGAGGGTCTATATTCAGGTCACTTTTGACTCATTGACAGAGAACTTGATGTTTTCGTCAAAGATATTTTGGTACCCTCTGAAGTTGAAGTTCCTTCAATGATGCTTTGCCATCCATCTCCTTGAAACGGAATAGAAACCCCAGACCTCATTATTCCAAACAGTGTTATGGCCTAAGGCAGGGGTCCTCAATCACAGTCCTGGAGGGTCGCAGTGGCTGCAGGTTTTTGTTCTAACCCGGTTGCTTAATTAAAAAGCAATTCTTGTCAATAATTTAATTTCATGGCTTGTTAGTTCTTTAACTCTTCCCCTTTCTAAGCATATCATCCAAATGATTTGAAGGCTAAAATGGATGAGTAATTCTCAGTCCTTCACTTTTTTCTCTTCACTTTCCTTCCAAGTATTTAATTAAACCCAATAGTGCATGATAAATACACCTGGGTGTAAATGGTAACAAGCTAAATAGACAAATGCTGGTTTCTTTTGTCGTTTGCATGTTATTGATAATTAGAAGCAATTAAAAACTAAAATCACAGTTGTTTAACACTAAAATAAGCAATAAGGGTTCAAAATCTTACTAAGCAAGACAACTGAAGTGAAGCAGAAGTGTTACTTGACCAAAAAGTGTTTCTTATTAAGCAACTGGGTTGGAGCAAAAACCTGCAGCCCTTGAGGACCCCTGGCCTAAGAGGACAAGTTGATGTTAATGTTTTCACCCAATGTTCTATGATTGTTGGCCAAACAGAATAACATATGCTTCAAAAAGGATTCTGCATTTAAAGTATTCATTTTAGAATTTCTTTCAGAGAATTTGTTTTTTCAAGAAATGTTCAAAATAATTCAGATAGTCTTTTAGAGAAGTTAATACAAGCCACCTACAGTATCTTTGAGAGCAAATGCTGTCACATGGTTGCCCTCCCAAGAATATTGTTTGCTGCTAGTTAAATTACTTGGTATTTCTGAGATATGGACATGTACCTTGAAGGAAGAAGTTGCTTCTCTAAATGTGATAAAAAAAGAGCCAGCAAATTAAGAATTAGTTCAGTTAAGAGTTACACTAACTCACTCTTTGTGGTGCTGGTTAGAACCAAAGCATGTAGGCTTTCAGGCTTTAGTCCCCGAGGACTAAATTTGAGAGCCAATGATGTATGGCATAATTTTGATTTATGTTTAATAGGAATGGTTTTGGATTATTGATAAATGAATAATTACTTAAAATCATTCACCTTGAACTCTCCATGAAAGCGTTAAACATTTTTTAGATATAATATCTTTTGAAATAAATATATTTCTGGTTGCTGTCAGGTTAATAGTGGTTTCTGAACTTTTCTGGGTGTGTACTGCAATTCCACTACACTTCCTCTCGTTGCCAAAAACTGAAAAGAGAGCAGAACTGACTGACCTCACAAACAGCAGGCTGCATGTTGTGTCCTGTGTACCGCTGGCCCATAGACCATTTCAGTGTTTTGAAAAATACACTTTACGCTTGGCCCAGTTCTTTTTTTTTTTTTTTTTGCTGTAAAATGTAGACCTTTCTTCCAAGCATAGAAGAATTTTTGTAAGGAAACAACAATGTTTACTTTATTTGTTTTACTGCTTGTGGTCAGTTCTAATTAATCCATTTTTAAAAACTTGTATTGACCTCACCTCAAGAGCGATTGCAGTATTATTATTTTGCCATTTTGTACTTACATTTTATAGTAAACTGAGAAAGTATGTAATATAAAGAAACTTAATAAGACATACAACTTAAAATATAATAATCACTGACAGTTATAGATATGTAGGTTGATAAAAGTATCAATCAATCAATCAACATTTATTTATATAGCACATATTCTTTTATTTTTTTCTCCAGCTTTTGGAGTTTTTTTTTTGTTTGTTTTTTCTGTCCACCCTGGCCATCGGACCTTACTTATTCTATGTTAATTAATGTTGACTTATGTTTATTTTTTATTGTGTCTATTTTTCTATTCATTTTGTAAAGCACTTTGAGCTACATTTTTTTGTATGAATATGTGCTATATAAATAAATGTCGATTGACGTAAGCTGATTGCTGGTTGTAACCTTTACCTTAACATATTCAGTATTTTATTCATCTTGACAAATGTATGCTTGAGTATATTTTATTACATTAATATTATATGTTATTTTATATATTTTTTAATTTGTTTTCCTTTATTTGTGGACAGATTATGCCATCCAGGAATATTATTAGCATATTCTTCTTGTGAACTTTGGTTCACCTCTCAAGATGGGACTGAAAGGGTAAGGGGTAATATCAACCAGCATTTCCTGTTATCTGAGGGGACAAAAGAACTGAGCAGAGGAGTTTGTGTAGGGTGAGCAGAGTGCTTAGGGTTACTTAGCTGGTCTTCTAACCAGATGTCACATCTAATAAGTGTTTCTGGATTTCCCTTTGGGACGGAAAAAGAGGTTTCTCTTTAAAGATGGTGTTACTTTGTTTTTAAATAGAATTGGGTTTTTACTGTTTGTTGAAAATGAGTCTTAATGCTTATAGATACATTTGTAAAAGTAATTTAATTATGAATACTATAAAATGATTAACAATGTTTCATTATATATTTTTAGCCAATCAATTATCTTGTGGATAATATATATATAATATATATTTTTTAAAGCAAAGAGTTTAGGGCTTTTATATACTGCACTGTGATCCTTTGGCAAAATTAATGCAGTAAAAGAGGTGAAAAAGAAATCTGTCTAGTGTAAATACAACGTACACTATCATAATAGACAGTGCAAAGTGTTATCAGGTTTTACAGCACAGATGAGCTGTACTTATCAACAAATAAACAGAAGGGATCTTTTTTTACATGTTCAAAATATTTTTCATTTGTTTCATCTCCATTTTCACTCTGCTTATCCTGATGTCGCCTGTGTCTTTTAAAATAAGTTACCTTCAGGTTAACTCTCATTACTTAAAGCGTATTTGTTTGGTTAAATGATGCTAATATAGTACATTGTGCTTTTTTGGGCATTGCCAGGCAGTATGTGTATTTGGAAATGTAACTAATATGTTTGCTGCTCACTCAGCCCATTTTGTCTCAGAATGTGAATGTAGGACCCTAAAACAATAACCTTCTACGCTCTGGTTTAGACTTCCACATATATTAAATTGGATAATTTGCATTTTAATTACTTCTTTACTGTCTGTAGACAATATCAAGAAAACTATTATTAAAATGATAAAAGCCTTATGAATCGTGAAAGGAAGAAGAATCAAAAGTTGACATAAGGGGATAGGGGAATCGCTTGTATTGCTGGTACTGAGATGATGGAAAAAGTATAGAGGGGCTTCATGTCTGATTGATGGGGGCATTAAAAGTCAGGTTTGCCCATTGGAATTAAAGGGCTCTTTGTTGACTCTTTGGTAACATGTTAGTAAGGTTTTCAGTATAAACAGCTATTCAAAGTCTACATGTTATAAAACATTTGCCTCTTTACTTTGCTATAACATGATGGAAATGATAGTAACATTTTGTGAATTCTATTGTTTTTAATGATAATAGCATAGTTAGTAAGATATTTGTAGATTGTTAATAATGGATACCTAAACTGAAGTGTGACCGACTATTCTTTATTTGATGCTTTGGGTTTTGACGTTGTTTGCCCCTTCTATGTACTTAAGGTTCCAGTAAGCCACCTTATTTTGGATATGCTACACTGTTTGTCAATTCATTTTAGGTGGGAGCGACTGCAGTGCAGCACTTGATACCACATTGACATGATGCCTGTTCGGCATACAGACTTCTGAACCCATATGATATGTGATCTCAAACCTCTGAATATCCTTACTTTTATGCGTTTTATTCAAAACAATTTTATCAGATCACTGTTAAAGAATTGACAAAGCAGGAGAAACTTAAAATTTCTTATTTTATACCCAGACACTCACTTATCTGTGTCTTCTTTAGTAAAAAATATGGCTTCTTTCCACACCTGTTTTAGGTTTCATTGTAACTCTGAATTAGCCCACTGTGACTTATTTCACAGTTTTGTCTCTTCCTTCAGCTTCTTTTACTGAAGATATTGCCTTAGGTGTCCATGTCCTTGTAATAGAAAAGAAATTCATCCTTTCATCTTAGTCCGGGGACAAAGGGAGCTGGAGCCTATTCTAGCAGCACAGCGTACAATACAGGAACTAAAACTAAAATGAAAGGGAGAAACTTGTACAGATTTCCAAAATTCTTTCATTGACATTACTTTTTCATTGGAAATAATTGGGAGGAGGTGAGCTGATTAAATTGTTCAATTTACAGTTTAAATGATGGTTTTATATTTTTCTAAATAACTTAATTAAATGAATTAATGAATGTCAAGACATAAAGTACAATTTTTAAAATATAATTTGTCAGATATTTGTGGTCATCATTACATTTTCAGTCCAAAAATAATATGTTATCTATTTAATGACATTTTACAATATACAGGATATAGGAACCTAAAGGCAGTGCATTGAGGAAAGAGCCCTCAGGCTAATGAATGCCTTGCCAGGTATTATGTGTGTTATAACACTAATGTTGAAAGCTCCTTATTTGTTTATACAGTCAATTTATTAATTTGTTCTTCAAACCTGCTGAATTCATTTGCAGGGTAAACCAATACTGAATGGAATGCCAATATGACACAGAGTAGAGTATAAAACAAGATTTTTAAATATTTTATTTTACAAACTAAATTGATTTAAAGTATAAATTAGAAACAAATTAGTCTCCATATTCAAACTATATGTAATTTCAAAAGTAACAATATAACATGAAGACTGCATGAATGCTCCATTTTAAATGCCTTTCTATTTTAGATTCCAATAAGTTGTGAAATTTGCCAGTAGCGTGATTTTAAAAATTGTGTTTAAGTAAAAAACAGAAATGGAACTTGTTAACCTGTTTTCATTTAGTGTTTTCAGCTATTTTTATGTGTGGTTGCTTTTAATGCACAAAGTAACTATTGCAATAGTCCTGTCTGTCTGCATGAAACAGTTCAACCCTGTTTTAATTTTACCTTGAAAGTGGTTGCAAACTAGTATATTTTCTATATTTTTCAACTTAGTCTGAAGTTCAGGTGAGGCAGGCAAGCAAGCAGCTTGTACAGAAAAGACATGAATGGAAGAAAAAATAAATCCTGAAAGTGCTGCTCAAAAAATGTAGACTGAACTAACAGGATTTCTGTATAAATTACCTCGCAGCTTTATTATCTGCACATTGTTACGGTGAAGAACAGACATTATCAACTTGCAGCTAACAAGGGTTTGAACTAACTATTCAGATATAAAGGTGCAGCTCCCCTAAGTGATATTAAGATACCACGGGGTTAGAAAGGAAATAGCAGTTTGTGTTCAGGCAAAAGATCAGAGCCGTGAGGTGTACAACAAGTACAGCACTGGGGTGTTCAAATAACAAAGATGGAGCAAAACTATAGCTAAAAGCTAAAGCTAAAACAGTTGCTTAGTGGTGTAACATATGACAAAGAGTTGGGTTACGGCCTATAGAGTTGCTTTTCCTTCTGGGTATTTTGAGACTGAAATGAAAATCTTTAAAACAAGTGTCATGCTTGTTAATCAGTAAATCAGTTCCTTTGCTAGTTGTTGGTTGTTTAGACAGTTTTAATAAATTTCTGTGTTTTAACTAATTAATAGTTAGATGGAAAACTTCTTTCAGGTGGTTTTCTTCTTTAATTGTGTACTAGTGATTGTGCTTTTATTAGATTAGATTAGATAAACTTTATTAATCCTGTGGGGAAATTCAGATGCATATAGCAGCAGAAACATAAAGATCAAGGATCCAGGCTAACGGGACAAATAATACAACCAATCAATCTATCAATTTTGGTAGAACATTTCTAATTTGACCAGTCCAGTTTGTTGTTTATATGACACCCAGGTACTTGTAGCTCTTCATCGCTTCCACATCATCTCCCTGAATGGTGACAGGTCTCAGAGGCTTCTTGGCATATTGGAAGTCCAGCACCAGCTATTTTATTTTGTTGATGTTAAGTTTCAGGTTGTTCTTCCTGCACCACAAAATACTGTACTCGGACACATCTAAATTATAAATGCAACCTATGATAGAGGAGTCATCTGAAAATTACTATAGAGGGCAAGCACTGGTATTGTACTGGACCAGTATCTGTTGTATCGAGGATAAACAGGAAGGGACACAGGACAGTTCCCCGAGGTGCTCCAGTATAGCACTCCACCATTTTTGACACACATAGGCTAGTATTGTTCATTTCTTTTTTATAGTTGGTTTTCTTTTGTTAATTTCACTTTATTTTTTATGCAGTCTGAGTTAGCCCTTAGTTTGTTTAACTGAGTGCTGTATTATTATTACCAATGTTGGGATTTAAAGGATTATATTAACTGCATTTAATACTTGTTGGGTGGTTTTTGGGATTTTTATCATTTTGAGATCTTTTTAGTTATTTAATAAAAAGACAAAGAAAATCTACAATTAGTCACAGACCTTCCACAACTAATACAACATCAATCAATGTCTTTTTCACATTACATTAAATTGGAATTTTCTGTTTTATGAAAGCTTTTTAGCCAACACAGGACTTTTTCTGCTGTGTTTTTCACTACTTGACATTGTAAAGTGCTTTTAAAAAGTAGGTATTTAATGTCAACTACTAACACACGTAGTAATTAATTCTGTTATAACTGTTATTTTTGAATAGGACTCTTATGATGAAAGTATTTAATAAACAAATGTGATAACTGACTCTTTGAAGTATCTAACAAAATGTAAAATGTACCATCTTTCATATCGGTTAACTAAGTCCCTGAACACACGCGAATGTTATGCTGTGTGTACATTTTCTAACTTGTTTGATTTTTACTGTTGCAGTAAATCATTTTGATTTGTTTGGGAAGTGAGTTCTGTAGATCATTTAGGATGTGCTATGAATGCTGATAACAGTTTTATGCAGGCAAGGGTAGTAAAATATTTAGGCTAAAAGCTTTCATTAGCAGATAACCACGGACAAGCTAGAGAAGGATGAGTGTGTGAAGAATTTCTAAGCAATTAATGTCTGGCCTATTCATTGACAGCCTGTAGGAAAAAAGAGAGTGAAAATTCAGCAAATTTATATTCTATGGTCAAGATGCACCTCTTCAGCCATGTCCCCAACACCTCAGACCTCTTTTTCTCCTATTGATCTAACCCTTGCTCTACTCTGATATCATCTCCAGTTAAACTTGCTGAATGATCTGAAGGAGCTTTTTTAATACTTGGGCAGAAGCTACTTCTAGGAAAATCCTGGAAAAAGCTTGCAGAGTTGTGACTCTGTTTTGGAAACCTTAGTACAGGCCTTGTAGCATTCCCTCTAGTTTTCACAGGTGTCTGCAACTACAGACCCCAGCTTTCTTTTAAATGGTAAAGTCACCTGCCCATTACATATTCCATGACATGTCTTCCTGCTGACACCTATTGTGCTGGACTCCCATTCTATTTTTAATCATCCTCCTTCATTTTCACCCCAAGGCTAAGAGGTTTAGCCTTTTCTTGTTACAGTGGAATTAGCAACCACTGCATGAGGAACCCACACAAAACCATCATATGGATCTTAATTCTGAGTCTGACCAGATCCTTCTGCACATGTGAATTTCTTGTGTTCAGTGAGTGAAATAATACTAAGTAAAAATGAATTAATAGTCAAATTTACATTTGAGGGGAAAGTGTCCCACTGGTCAAGAAGTTAAAATACAAACCAAAGGATAACTTGATCAACAGCCACCACAACTGATTCCTTGGGGACCCAGAGTAGTTCATTAACTGTCAACATAAATTCTCTAAACATATTAAAACCAGTGCATACCATAGCTTTGGAAAGTTCAGCACTGGCCTAAGCAGCGTGCTTAGAGATAGTCCTCCACAATTAGTCGTTTCACCATGAGCAACTGTCTTTAAATTAAGTCAATCCCACAACCCAGTCATTGTCTTTTTGGAGTCATCCTGTACCTGCAAGGGCTGTTCTGTAGGGACTCTGGGTTTGCATCAAGCATTCCAAAGATGTGTGTGTGTTAGGCTAATTAAAAATATAAAATTCTCCCAGTGTGGATTAATGCATGAGTGGGCCCTACTATGGACTGTGTTGTGACCCTATGTTGGATTAAACAGGTTTCAGAATGTTATATTGTTTGTAAGATACAGGGTAGAGAGGTGATGAATTGGTTAACCTTGATGGCTTTTAGCTCAAGGGTATTTGGATTCACTTGCTGACCTTGCGATTATGAAGTTTCACATGGTCTCTCTGTATCTGCATGATCTTTTCTTCTGCATCCCAAATGCATGTGTTAAGTTAACTGCTAACACTAAATTGGGCTGAAGCGAGGCACTACTTTTCTTGCCCCCCACAACTCTCTAATGAACCGAATGGGTTTAGAAGATGGATGGATGGTTTTAACATGTGTAATTTAAATGAGTAAGACATAAATTGAAGAGGCAGGGTATATGAGTATTTGTAAGGTAAGCAGCCATAATTGTTTAGCTCTTTGGGTGCTTAAAGATTGAGGGAACTAGTAAAAATGTGCTGGAAGGCAAGCAGAAAACAATTCAAATTACTGGACTCGAAGATAGCATGTCAATGATAAAGAAACTAAGAGAGCTGGAATGTTAAAAGACCTGGTGGGGGATATGAATGAGACTGAAGATAAGAACAGAGCGCTTCAGAGACATTGAGTACTTCAAATCTTACCATTATGCAGTAACGCAGAGAGACAGAGAGTGTATGTCCATTGAAATGCTTTCATCAGCAATGTCACTTTAGGTAAGCCAATACGACAGGAGTAACAACCTATAGGACTTGATGTCACTATCCCTTTATCATGTAATTTGTAAACTTCACCAATCCTTACTGTTCACTTCTAGTTTACACAATATGACAGATGTAGAACATTAAAATTGCCTTTTCATTTTATCCAGTATCAGCCAATGATGTCACAGCAAGTGAATGGCTTTGGTATTTTTATTGTGCTTCAGTTTGCTATAAAGAGTTTGGCAGCCAAAGAGAAAATTCCATTTCCCACAGAGATAATCACAGCAATTTGCAGTACTGGAATTACATGTTCCTTGATAGCATCCATACATTTCCTTGCATACTGATACATCATTTCCAGCAATGGCAGGGCCTCTTTAGTTGATTTAAATACATATGATTTATATTAACTTATAATATTTGTTTACTTTTTTAATTGGCAAAAAATACCACATTAAATAGCATATACCTTTATCACTGAAGTGATCATTTGTATTATTATTCTATTGTAGTGTTCTTAGTCTAGTCATGAACAGTTTCAAAGTTAATATGTAGTAAGTGTATTGTCCAAAAAGAGCAAAGACATTGGGAAATCTTGGTTTGATATTGATCAATCATATTATTAATAAATGTAATATATTATGCACTCAGTTTTACTCTAGTTTTTCTCCCATATCCACAAAGATGGTTAATTGTGTGTGTGAGTGGGCCCTGTGATAGACTGGTGCCCTGTGCAGAGCCGATTCCTGCTTTGTGCCCTGTGCTTCTGGGAAAAGCCCTGATGCGACACAACTTTGAATTGAAATAAGTATGTTTGTAAATGTTACTACATGGTTTTTTCTTTTCCTTTTTAGTTGGAGTTGGTTTTCCACTCTAATAAAATATTGTGCACCTGCCCTAACCACTGAACCGCTAATGTACTTGTTATCTGCTGTTACTGAAGACTGATGTCTTTCACCTCCACTACAGCATGGCCATAAATAAGTCATGAACTGACATTGGAAAAGCAGCACGTTCTTGCATGTCTTGGATAAAGGAAACTGGATAATGGGATAGTAGTTATTGACAATTTTTGGCAGTTTGTTTAAATCTCAAATACTGTATACTTGATTGTTTTTTTTGCAAATACCTACTCCCAGCAGAATTCTGCAAGTTGTGCACATGTCAAATATTCATACTTTCTTAAAAAAATTCAAAGAGATTAATTGTTTTGTATTTCAGTTTTTTTTTTCTCTGACAGGCAATGACTCATTAAATATGGTCCCTTCTCTATTTGTCATAAGAAAAACTTGTCAAAATAAAAAACCCTGAAGAGATTACTGCCTAGTAATTAATGTCCGGTCCTCAAAGTGCATTTTGATAATTGTTTAAAGTAATTATTTTAAAATATAAACATTTCTGTAAATGACTGTATAAGTGGAGACAATCTGCAAACTCTTAGAATGTATGCAAATTGAGTTATTTAATTTAGAAATGTGAAATTGGTATAGTACTTTGATTGTGTTTCATACCATATACTTGATTGTAAACAGTTTATTTCATAAAGCTAATTAGCTTGAAGCACCTCTCATGGGCAGCACAATACATTCCTTTACAGAGCTCCATATTTATCTGAATAGGACACAGGCTACTGCCGTACTCTGCCAGTTTTAACACCTCCACTTATTGAACATTTGTCATGTCTACAGAATAAATGGCTGCTCTGTTTTTCTTTTAAATCTGACCAATGTGTAATTTGTAAGACTTTCTATACTGCACATTGGTTTCCTGGACTTCTCATGCTCAGATAACAGTTCTACTGTTTACTGGATTAAATGAATAACTTTCAAACAGAGAAGACTTCTAGAAAAGCATACATTCAGAAGTGCAAATAGTACATTTAATGCTAGTAGCCCGTTGCAATAACCATACAGCTAAAACCAAACTGGGTAGTGTTCTTCGCACATTTATTAGGCCAACCCTCCACATCCAGCTTTCATGAAGAACACTTGAGAAAAACTGATCAAAATTCATATGAAAAAATGTCTTTGGTCACTAGCACCAACTCTTATATTTTGACAAGTTTGACATTTTACAATTACATGTTGGGAGTGTTTCACAAAGCCGCATTGTTTTGTTTTTTTCTTTCTATTCACACGTCTCTAATGAAACTCTAGCAGGGGTAGCAGTAGGAATTTGTGCCAGTTTTATATAGGCTGGCAGCAACCACACACTGCTTGCCTTTTGTTGCTCTGAATTACCTTTGAAGGCAGTCCCCCTTCTTCCATATTTTACAAGCTTTTGATGACGTGTTTTACCCAAATCCTCCAATTGATAGCTTCTTCAAGAGGAAGAGCATGAGCTTACACATCTTAAACCAACCTGCTCTACTTCACACAAACAGTATTAACTAATGCATGCTACCTGTTTGGCTACTCGCAGCAAAATGGCACACTATTGAATTGAACACAATGCACTGATAAAGTAAGATGGCAAGATACCCTCTGGTTGCTTTAATATATTGTTAAAATGGTTACCAAGAGGTTCCAGTGCTTTAAAGTTTCATATTCTTTTAGAAAATTTTTCTTTATATAACTGATGTCCTTTTATGCTAAGGGCGACATGGTGTTGCAGTGGTAGCTGCCCTGCTGTAAGGACACAGGGTTTGTGTGCCATGTCCTTCTTGCTTGGAGTTTTCATGCCCTCCCCATGTCTGTATGGGTTTCCTCCTGGTACTCCAGTTTCCTCACATTGCCCAAAGACATGCAAGCTTGTTAAATCGGCATGGCTACATTTGTCCTAGAATGTTTTGGTGTGTGTGTTCACTATAAGAAAGACTGGATTCTTATACATGGTTTGGTCCTGCCTTGTGCTTTATGCTGGCTTTCCCCCCTCCATGACCCCAGTCTGGATTAAGCTGGTTAGAAAATGGCATATTTTATGCTAAGCTTTTTTTTTACTTTCTACGGTGTACAGTAACTAATGAAAACTACTCATACTTAAGCAGTAGAAATAAAGCATACCAATTAGAATAAAACTTCTTCTGTTTCATACCTTTAGCCCTGTGTTTTTTGTTATGCAGTGTGTCCAGTCCCTCAGGGCAATCTGATTGGTCAATTTAGTTTTGGTGCTATTGGTCCGTTTGGCTTTGTGGACGCAATCGAAAGAAGAAATATGTGCATGAGACACACAAGGAGGAGTAAAGGCATAGCCTTCAAAGACAGAAAGTATGAAAGCAGACAGGAGGTGAACAAGTCACCTTTCTGAGAAGCAGGCTTTATGGGAATGAGCTTGAGAATGGGAGTGCCAGGCAAGTGGGGCTCAAACACATAAGGATACTGAGGAAAGGTACTGAAGATACACATATTGCAAGAGACCGCAAATATTTTTACATTTTTTTCTAGCAGGGTAATGTGGCTACTGAGTCTCAGTTGATCAAGCTAATAACAAACATATTTAAATAAAGATTCCTTTGCACAATTAAGTTGCTTCTAAATGTAAATTATGAAAATATTTTTGTTGTGCTTATTTTTACACAGGCAGCCCAGTGATCTGCATTGCATCACTACCTTGGTTGTCCAGAGTCCTGGGTTTGAATCCCAGCCTTTGGTGCTGTCTGTGTGTAGTTTGCATGTTCGTCCCATGACCAAGTGAGTATTCAGGTTTTCTTGCCCTATTCTGAAAACATTTGTCTAAGTTTACTTGGTAACTGTAAACCTGAACCCTTGTGATTTAATGCATAAATACGCCCTGTGATGGAGTGACTTCTGCCTTTTTTTCACATGCCACTTGGAATGGCTCAAGGTTCCCCACTACCCCCTAAGGAACAGGAGTTGTGTTCAGGAAATAAATGGATTGTAGCTCTTCACAATAACTGTTAATTCAACCAGCAACAGTGAAGTATGTCTGCCATAAATGCTGCAAGTCTAAAACTGTGTCCACATAGATGACATGTATCTGTAAATAAAATAAAAAATCAGTTGATGGGATTGTCTGCATCTTTCAGTTCTGCATTTTGGAAGTCCATCATGGTGTTGCGTGACTTTGAAATATTCCAAATTCTAGACTTTGTCATTTACATGTTATTTCTACAGTAATATTTATTTTGATTATTGATTTAATTTATACTTGAGCTTATAACCAAACCTTCTTACAGTTAGTTATGTTATACAGTCCGGTACGAGACTGTGGAAGTCCTCGCTAATTTTTGTTAGCGTCCTTTTTGTACGTTGTCTGTCTTCATTTGGATAATATTTTGTGGGAAAATCTGAAGATGTCATTATGAAAGTAAAAAGGGACAGCTAAAGAACCCTGGCGCAAGGGGCAATAATGAATGTGTAATGGCTATTAGAGAGATCACCGGTATGATGAATATATAATTGTGTCATTTTCATGCTGCAGAGTATCCAGCCCTGAGTGAATATGGCTTTTAATATGCATTATTGAACATGACATAAAAGTTAAAGAGGAGGCAAATGCTGCAAATTAATAGTATTTATAATGCAGAAAATACCAGACAGATGAAAGCTGCCAAAAAGATTTTTCAAATTAGACTAGTGATTGCATATAAAAACTTTAAATTAGTAATAATGTTTAAAAGATTGATCAATGCAGTGAAGTAAAATGTACTGCATTTCTTTTTCAGTTTAAAGGATGTCTGGAAGACCAAGACAATCCATAAGCAGCTTTCAAGTAAATTGCATTTGCACAATGTTATATTAAAGCATTTTGTGGTTTCTTGCCTCTGTATAGCTAAAGCCTTTGTCGATTAACAGCCAAAAAGGACAGGGACCAGGGGCCTCATGTATAACGTCATGCGTAGAACTCACCCTATAACATGCTGTAAGCACAAAAGCATAAATGTTCGTACACACAGAAAAATCCAGATGCATAAATCTGTGCGAACGCCAACTTCCACATTCTTCTGCTACATAAATCCCGGTCAACGTGAAAAGTAACACATGTGCACGCGCCTGCTGCCCTGCCCCAACTCCTCCTTGAATTACGCCTCTTTGAATATGCAAATAAATATAAATCACCCTTAAGCTCAGCCTTCTGTGAAAAGACAATGGCAAAAGCACGAGGGAAAATAGAAGAATTTCAGCAAATACCAAGTGGAGGCAAGGAAAAACATACTATTTGTTGGTTTAAAAAGTGGTATACGCAACAAAAGGAAGTTGATCGAGTGACATAGCGTGTCAGAGAAACTCGAAAGCTCAAGTTCACAAAGTCGCACAGTGCCCAAAATAAAAAAGAAGTTGTCCCATATCAGAGTCGCCATGAAAAGGTGAGTCATAGCCCACCGTCTGAGTGTCATATGAAAGCTTATTAGGGTACAGAGAAAAAAGGCACACAGTGGGGAAAAAAGCACGAAATGTCAACATTAATCTCAAAATTTCCACTTTAATCGCATAGTTTATTTTTTCATTAAAGTAGAACATCATAAACTTCATCTTAAAATCATTTAATTTACTAGTTTCTCAAATCCCATTGTAACTAAAGTAGCACGTTAAATGCTTTGTTTTGTATTTGATCTTCTGTGTGCTCTGTGTGTGAATCACTACATTTTTCCGGGATTTCTCTTCCTCTGACAGGACACAGAATCCATTACATTCGTAATATTACAGCTCTCCGGATAATTAAAATACTGAGATGTATATGTGATATCATTTTCATGATGATAGGAGTTAAAGCATGTTATTAAATATGGGAACACGGTAGTGCAGTGATTATTCATGTCTCACGAAAGATGCTTGTTGCATCCTGCATGACCTTCGATGAAATAATTAATTTATTGCAGCAGTACTGTCTCTTTCAAACTGTCCCTTTCAAATTCCTGTCCTTCCTTTTCTTTCTCCAAATACCCAATCGCCACACAATCAGCTCTGTAATAGACGTTAAGCCATCTGTAAGCTTATTACGCAGATTCTTCAAAACTTTTAAAGAACATTGAAATATCTTCATAGTATGTGTTTAAATATTATATCCATCTATTCTTCCAGTGTCGCCCCAGCAAGAATACAGTGTGAGGCAGGAACAATCCGTGAATGGAGCGTCAGCTCCTCGCTAGCGTTTTGGCACAGTGTCCTCACGTTTAATTATTAACAATATAGATTATTTAAATGAAGTTAAAGTCTTATCTGTATAATATAATAAACATATTTTGCTGCATTTCATCTTAAAAATGATATTGTCATCATATGTAAATACACGCTTTATAAAGTGGCTAAGGTTGCGCAATATTATAACTTTATCGCAAGTTTACAGTGAGGTAATTGTACTTATAAGTACAAACAGTTTTACAAGGAGCAATTGATGGACTGATTGAGTGCGTTTATAGTTCTTGGAATGAAACTGTTTCTGAACCGCGAGGTCCGTACAGGAAAGGCTTTGAAGCGTTTGCTGTGTGAGAGCAGTTCAAATAGGCAGCATGGCTGAGGCAGCGTGTTCTTGATGTTGTATACCGATAATTCTCTTTCCAGTCAGCTGCTGTAGATCTGTGATTCCCCACTCAGATATAGTGATATAAATACTCCGAGTGGTGCAGTGAGAGTAAAATGGAAAAAGATGATCCGCTGTGGCAACCCCTAACCAGGAGCAGCTGAAAGAAGAAGAAGAAGGTGCAGTGAGAGTAATTCTAAAGCAGCTATGGTATTTAGAATACTTTGGCTATTCCCTGGACCATTATACTGTTACAGGTTAATTACAATCAGATGCCTTAAACTAATAAACAATATGCAGTTAGTTTCAGCGTATATGATAAAGCCGCGTCAGGGATGTGGATCTAAAAAAGAAAGGGTAACCACATAGGAACAGTAGCACTGCTTTGACGCTGAGTGCCGCCAGTTTGCAAAACCATGCGGAGAACTTGCGTACACCAGGGTTGGAGCTACTGTGAAAATGTGCGTGGCTTTACGCCAAGTTTAGGTTTTATATATCGCGATTTGACTGTGGAAATGGTCATACGCAACATTTATGTGCGTACGCACCATTTATACATGAGGCCCAAGGTGATTGTTAATTTATGTAGGCAACTGTTAAAGCAAAACTCCCCAAAACCCCACCTAGTGAGTCCAGTCTTTTCTACCAGCTTTAAAGTCCATGGGCCTCATTGTATCTTTCTGGCTCTTTAATCCATCCTGCTGTGTCCCTTACCTATGATATATTCCTGTTTCACCATTAACCGTGGTCAGAACAATTAAGATAATTTCTGTTATAAAGAAATCTGAAATAATACAACAAATACAATTTTCAGATTTTGAATCAAGCTAGAATGTTTTTCATATGCACATATTTCAGATATGGTTGTGCAGGTTCCACATCAGCCTGGTATGAGTAATTAAGTTTAGTTAGTGAGAGTGTATGGGTGTGCCTTGCTATGGACTGACTACTCATTTATGCTCAGTCCCTGTTAAACCTGATGCTTTTGGGATATGCCTTGGCCCGAGACTCTAAACATCGCCGAAGTAGATTTACAAAATGAATCAGTGGATTCTTGGAATAGGTGTGGAAAAAAGCAGTTATTTCTAATAAGGGTGTATATGCCATGTGAACCTTTCAATTTTAAAATTTCTTCCTGCTATCAAATCTTCCATCCACCCATTCAATAATTTTTTAACCCACCTACCATTTTCGGGGTCCTGGGGGACCATTGTCTATCTCGGTAGTACTAAGTGAACTAATGCCGAACAGGCCATTAGTCCATCATAAGGCACATTCACGTGTACACCCACACTCATTCATACTGGAATAATTTATTAACTCCAGTTATATTAATACATCTTTGGGATATGAAAGGAATATCTGACCATTTACAAGGAAAACTCTTATAGACAGTGCCATGCCCTGGAATCTGAACCAAAAACTCAGGAGCTATGACACAATAGTACTAAACATGATGCCACTCCTGGCAAATCATCAATCCTTGCTGCAAGGGGTTCACTACAAACTTACAAGTAAATGATTAGAAGACCTATGGTCTTTGTTGGCTTTCATCATGTACGTTTCTTCTTCTGGTAAAGTAACTTGCCAACAGCCTGCAGTGGGTGAGTTTGGCAGTTAAATATGAAAAGCTGGCCTTATAGTTCAGTAACCAGACTCCATAGAAGGGTCACATAATTAACAGGTCAGAGACACTGGGTAATTTTCTTTCAGAACCAGTCCAGGCTTACTAACTGTGTTTGACAATTAATAGCGTGACCTAATTGGAGTTTAATCATGAATTATGCCCAACAATGGCTCTTCATTATATGGAGCACGCCTGCACAAATGTTGGGCCTTAGGATGAATCTTGACCTGTCTCAAACAGTTTTGAGTGATTTTTTCAGTTGGTCTAGTGTGATGATGATGATAATAAAACTGTGCATTTTAAGCAATTTAGTAAAAGCAGACTCCAGCTGTTAGTTCTCTAACCTCACTTTTGTGTTAGATTCTGGGTTTGTGACTTGTGCCATGGGACTTTAACTGAAACTTCAAAGCTGTAAGTTCTTATTCTTCAGAAGATGAGATTTTAGAAGATATGTATTAAAACATAAACTAGAGGAGCGCTCTGCTATCTTGGAAATTAAATGCTTTGCAACTGCAAGTAAAATACCTTTCTCTTTGTTTCATTTAGGAATTCTTCATAATTTAATTTCAGAAGTCTTGCTTTGAGTGGCCAAATCATTCCATCTTGTAAATATTTTTGAGTCTGTTGCTGACTGGTCATGACCATGTGCAGGCCATGACCGTGAATAGACTGGAAGGCGGACGGCCTCCAGCTGGCAGTGACAGATGTTTTAAAGCAACTGTGAAGTACTGCGGTAATAATTAAAAAGAAGAAATGGGTGCTTCCTTCTACTACTGTGATTATATTAAGGCAATCAACCTAAAGATTTCCTGTAGGTGTTTGGGGCTGAGGTGAGGGGAATAGTTATATAAATGCAAAGAACTATTATTATTAATAGTCAAGCAAATATTCTTTTTTTTTTTTGTTGTTGTTTTTTTTTTAAGTTGAATGCTGCTGCTGCCTCACTGTTCCATGGCCTCAGCTTCAATTTTCGCTGAGTATTCCAGTTTCCTGCCACGTCCTATTGTTGTGAGCAGTATGCAAATGGTGTCTCCTAACTTTTGGAATGTGACTTGGGTTAAGTGTGGTTGTGTGTACACGAGTACCCTATGGTAGACTGGCATTCCCTTTCAGGGTTCGAGCCTGCATTCTTATACGGCTGATAGGCTGCAGCTTTAATTCTGCAAATGGGCCCTAAAAATGGAAGAATGGATTTAGTTATTTTCAAGCAAGCTAAAATATTGCTGTCTTCTATACAGCTTTAGTTAAATGCATAATGAATTGCTCAAGTTTTCTTTTAACACCTCTAAAATACTTTAAAGCTTTGTGCTTTCCATTATTAGCATTACCTTTTAAGTACTTTTTACTTGGGTTGACTACTCACTTTAAGAACAGTTGTGGTTCATGTTTCTAATATTAAAATAGTCAAGTCATGCCTTTAACACATGGCATGTATCTTCTTGTGTTTTTTCTTTTTAGTGCTGTTTTTTTATTTTAAATAAATGCAGTGTTATTAAGGTAGACACTTTGTTATATAGACATTGTGTTCCCTGGCATTGCCAAGTATTCATTTAAAATATTGCTGTAAATTTTACTTTACACTCATCTGAGTAAGCAACATACAGTCTTTCTTGAGTGAAACAGTTTGACTGGAGACGTTAGGCTACAAAATAAGAGACGTACAGAGAACTTCATCCATTTGAAGTGGGAAGGATCATTTAAAGGATGAGAGGAATTTGGAATGCTTTTATCATATCTGTTTACAATCGTGGCAGCTCATTCTGCCCCTGAGCCTACCTAGTCATATGTAACCAGTAGACATAACCCTTTAGCTGAGCAAAGTGCAGCCTCAAATATGGCAGGTTGCAGTGGAGATATACTGTTAAATAATAAGCTTGCAACCTAAAATTGAAATAAATAACTAAATAGAGAATAGGCCATGACAAAAATGAGTTTCATTGTAATAGACATCAAAAGTAAATTTCCAGAAGGTGTCCTGCTTGAAAGGCAAGTGTGCTAGCTTATTGGACTGCCATCAATATCTGTGCAGCTCTCTTCTTTGTTGTTAGAGCACATTGTAGAATTTCATGCCACTTTCTCTCACCACGAACCCCTCTGCTGCCCATCGGCCTAAAATTGCATGGCAAGAACCTGGCTTATGGTAAGAAGTACCTGTGTGCCATATTTCAAGGATCTAGTTTATAAAACAAAGCTATGCATAAAAACAAACAAACAGAAATTATGCTTTAATGATGCAGGGATCACCGTATACATGTTTTTAAATATTAAAACTTTAATATTTGTATAAGTCTTTGAAGATTTATTTTATTTACAGCCAAATCCAGGGTCTCTGAAAATCATATGGTTCTAAACAAGTAAATTTTACTTTAGAAAAGACTTTCTTCTGTATCAAAATGTTATTGATAATTGTAGTTCATTTTGTATAAATCTCAATTGATTTTGAGTTTTCTTTGTTTTGTTTTTTTTCTCATTTTGACACATTATAAATAAAAGAAACCTTTTCCCCTCTGGCATGCATACATGCATTCATTCATTCATATTAACCTTAAGCTTCAGAAGACACCAGGTGTCCTGTTCATAAACACTAGCCAAAGAAAACAAACTTTTATTTTTTAGATCCACTCTTTGACACCGTTTGTATGCTCCAAAAACAAGGGCAGTCTTTGGGAAGCATGCCTGCCACATCATTGGATTAAGTGATGTACGTTTACTACGGCAAAACAAAGATGGATCGATTTTCCTAGCTGTCTGTCTGGCATTAGATCAGACGTATTTCATGAGTAATGTAAATTGTTTTATAAGCTGTGCTGTCTTGCTAAATTACTTCAAAGAAATTGTAGACGTACAGTACGACATCCCTATATTGTAATGCTTTTATCAGCAAAATGCTGCCAGATAACACTGACAAATAGCTTTTTTTTGAAGTTCACCATATTAGGTTCCATAAAAATGGTGATGAGGCAGAGTGGTGGAATAGTCGTTAACAGTGCCACCTCATAGATCTGCCATCCTAGGTTTGAATCCCATGCCAAGTTGTTTTCTGTATGGAGTTGATATGGTCTGGCTGTGTCTGTGATTTTTCTTCCTATATTTCCTGGTAGGTTAATTGGTGATTCCAAACTGGTCCTGTGTGATTGTGGGGTTTGGACATGATTTGGGTTTGTGATCATCTGACACCTGTCTGGGGCTGTTTCCTGCCTTACACTCAGTGCTGCCTGGATAGGCTTTCACACCCATTAAACTTAAATTGGATTTTGCAGGTCTGAGAATGTTGTGTTATTTTTTTGTGTAAGGGTGACACATGCAGGAATATGATAGAATCCATTTGATTCTGAAATGTTCTTCTGGAGAGTTAATTTATTTTAAGTTTCAGAACTGTTTTTTTATATTGTTAAACAGGTGACTTCATGTTATTTGCCTTGCAGGGAGTACTTTGTGAAGCACTGGTGAGAAACATTGCATAATATGAAGTTCTGTGCTGCAGCACTAGTCACTCCATCCTCATTTGGCATATGCGTACTGTACCTCCTTCTTTTGATTCCATCCTTCAAATTGTGATTGTGATTGAGGGACAGCTCAAAAACCCCTTGCTAGGAAGTGTCCATCACCATCATCAGCCCTCTGTTCCATCCGTTTGGGTATTTTCAGTGTGTGGCTGAGGCAGTTTAGCCTGTGCTCATTCACCACATCATATACTGTATATTGTCTTTTTCCAAATAAAATAGCTAAGTGGTAGCCATCTGGTTCAGTGTCTCTAGTTAAATTTAAAATTATTCGTTAGCAGAAACTTAACCCAATGTGTGTGCATAATGATGTCAGTTTAATTTTTTTTTCCCCAAGAAAAGTTGGACAAAATTAGCTATTGCAATGCACACAATCTGAAATTCTGTGCCTGTGGCATTTACTTTTATTAACCTACAAATTTTGAAATGAGCAGGAAAAATATGTACAGAATGTGGCGGAATATAATTATGTATTTTCTTGCAAAATTCTCTTTGTGTTTTTTTTGCAAAAGTTAAAGTAGACATTCTGAATTATAAGGGTCACAGGCAAGGCACACACTATGCTCTCACTTTTAGTTCACTGAGCAGTTTAAATCACAAAGAATCAACCTCTTTTGTAGCATGTCCACTGGCATGGAAGTAAGGAATGTTTAGAATTAGCCATTCCTCATACAAAGCAGGATTGCTATTGTTCTGGTTCCTAATAAAGACAAGAATAACATGGCCCCTTTTTCTCGTTAATTTGAACAAATCAGCAACTGAGTTGAGTAACATCTAGATTA
Source organism: Polypterus senegalus (assembly GCF_016835505.1). Classification (NCBI taxonomy): domain Eukaryota; kingdom Metazoa; phylum Chordata; class Cladistia; order Polypteriformes; family Polypteridae; genus Polypterus; species Polypterus senegalus. Next base: position 140,234,170 of record NC_053159.1, on the reverse strand, counting down.
CACACAGCAAATGAACAAATGAAACAGAGCAAGAGCATGTGTTGATATTATGATACCATGGGCTCACATGGGTCCAAGTGCTCAGAATTTCTATATATTGAATTCAAAGTTCATCCCTCAGACTTGTTAATGAGACCTTAAATGAACAGTATTCATAAAATAAAAAATGGGAAGAAACAGATGTTATGATTTAATGGATAGATATCTGAATCTTACACACACACACACACACACACACACACACACACACACACACACATATATATATATATATATATATATATATATATATATATATATATATATATATATATATATATATATATATATATATATATATATACTGCTCAAAAGAATTAAAGGAACACTTTTTAATCAGAGTATAGCGTAAAGTCAATGAAACTTATGGGATATTAATCTGGTCAGTTAAGTAGCAGAGGGGGTTGTTAATCAGTTTCAGCTGCTGTGGTGTTAATGAAATTAACAACAGATGTACTAGAGGGGCAACAATGAGATGACCCCCAAAACAGGAATAGTTTAACAGGTGGAGGCCACTGACATTTTTCCCTCCTCATCTTTTCTGACTGTTTCTTCACTAGTTTTGCATTTGGCTACAGTCAGTGTCACTACTGGTAGCATGGGGCGATACCTGGACCCTACAGAGGTTGCACAGGTAGTCCAACTTCTCCAGGATGGCACATCAATACGTGTCATTGCCAGAAGGTTTGCTGTGTCTCCCAGCACAGTCTCAAGGGCATAGAGGAGATTCTAGGAGACAAGCAGTTACTTTACGAGAGCTGGAGAGGGCCATAGAAGGTCCATAACCCATCAGCAGGACCAGTATCTGCTCCTTTGGGCAAGGAGGAACAGGATGAGCACTGCCAGAGCCCTACAAAATGACCTCCAGCAGGCCACTGGTGTGAATGTCTCTGACCAAACAACCAGAAAGACTTCATGAGGGTGACCCAAGGGCCCCATGTCCTCTAATGGGCCCTGAGCTCACTGCCCAGCAGCATGCAGCTCGATTGGCATTCGCCATAGAATACCAGAATTGGCAGATGCACCACTGGTGCCCTGTGCTTTTTACAGATGAGAGCAGGTTCACCCTGAGCACGTGACAGAAGTGAAAGGGTCTGGAGAAGCCATGGAGAACATTATGCTGCCAGTAACATCATTCAGCATGAGCAGTTTGGTGGTGGGTTAATGATTGTCTGGGGAGGCAAATCCATGGAGGGTCACACAGACCACTACAGGCTTGACAAAGGCACCTTGGCTGCCATTAGGTATCAGGATAAAATCCTTGGACCCATTGTCAGACCCTATGCTGGTACAGTGGCTCCTGGTGCACGACAATTCCTGGCCTCATGTGGTGAGAGTATGCAGGCAGTTCCTGGAGGATGAAGGAATTGATACCATTGACTGGCCACCACACTTTCCTGACCTAAATCCAATAGAACACCTCTGGGACATTATGTTTTGGTCCATCCAAAGCCACCAGGTTGCACCTCAGACTTTCCAGGAGCTCAGTGATGCCCTGGTCCAGATCTGGGAGGAGATCCCCCACAACACCATCTGTCATCTCATTAGAAGCATGCACCGATGTTGTCAGGCATGTATAAAGAACACAGGGGCCATACAAAGTGCTGCGTACAATCTTGAGTTGCTGCAATTAAATTTTGGCAAAATGGACTAGCCTGCCACATAATTTTTTCACTCTGATTTTTGGGGCGTCTTTGAATTCAGGGCTCTGTAGGTTGATCATTTTCATTTTCATCAAACGATGTGGCATTCTTTCGTTCCTAACACATTACCCAGTCTATATCAGTATAGATATCCAGGAGGATTTCTTTTTCCCATTGAGATCTGATGTGTTTTCAAAGTGTTCCTTTAATTGTTTGAGCAGTTTATATATAAACAATTTAGATAGGAATATAAGTAACAAGCTGGTTAAGTTTGCAGATGATGCCAAGATAGGTGGATTAGCAGATAATTTGGAATCCGTTATATCATTACAGAAGGACTTGGATAGCATACAGGCTTGGGCAGATTTGTAGCAGATGAAATACAATGTCAGTAAATGTAAAGTATTACACCTAGGAAGTAAAAATGTGAGTCTTAAATACATAATGGGCTATGGGAAAAAAGAGTACACTTTATGAGAAGGATTTAGGAGTCTATGCTCTCGACTTCCCAACAGTGTTCAGAAGCCATTAAGAAGGCTAACAGAATGTTAGGTTATATAGCATGATCTGTCTATATATATATATATATATATATATATATATATATATATATATATATATATATACACACATCTATCTATACTAATAGAAGGCAAAGCCCTCACTCACTCATCACTAATTCTCCAACTTCCTGTGTAGGTAGAAGGCTGAAATTTGGCAGGCTTATTCCTTACAGCTTACTTACAAAAGTTAAGCAGGTTTCATTTAGAAATTCTACACGTAATGGTCATAACGGTCAACAATTTCCGCCATGTTGAACTTTCTTATTTACGGCCCCATCTTCACGAAATTTGGTAGGCGGCTTCCCTGCGCTAACTGAAACCGATGTACGTACTCATTTTGATGGTATGACGCCACTGTCGGCCGCCATATTGAACTTTTCAACGGTCTTTATTACTTATGGGCCCATCTTCAAGAAATTTGGTACACAGGTTCCCAACACTAACTGAATCCTACTTATGTACATATATATGTCCATAGCCTGCAGCTCAGTCACCGTGTGAGGCGGCGTTGGGTCCCCCATCTCAACGCCTCCCACGTTGTTGGCTGCCTGCCTATATAAGGCCGTCTGTCGCTCTAGTCTCTACATTCCCTTCCTTGCTTCGCCACGGGATTCACGTCTCTCTGCTGATAACTACAGCCTTTTTATTTAATCCACAGCTTCTCCGCTGTTTTATTGTTCGTTTATTATGATTATAGTTATTGTTTAGGTATTTTAGACTTACTTTACATTGTTCAGGTACCCATTTCCTTTACCATTCCAACCGTACCCCAATTAACATGTCTATCGAGGTGATCTCCATTGATCAAAGAACTGTCTCTTACCGAGTGGTTTCCATGCCCAGAGATGGCACCTGCCTTTTCCATTCTTTGTGTTACATATTGCACGGCCATATCAGGCTCACTCTTGATATCTGGAGAAACATTGTGTCTTATGTATTGAATGACTGGGACAGGTTCAAGGTGTGGACTGATGACGGTACAGGAGATAATCATATTACACAGGAGCACTATAAGAGTGAAATGCTTAAGCCCTTCACCTATGGTTTTGCATGTAAGTTGGTTGTCGCTTTCAAATGTACCGAAATGGCCAAATATTTTACACCTATCGACAACTGCCAGTGCCTCTTAAACATCTTAGACTCACAGGTGACGATTTCAGTAGTGGACACTTTGATGTTTATGAATGTTTAAACTCTCAAAAGCTGGATATGAAGTTATCGATGTAACTGGTTGTATACTTACAACGCTTGACAGATGCCAAATGTCACTTCAACACAAGTCCTGCAAATACTGTCGTCATAGAAACAAACCATGAAACTCAAACCGATTATGACAGCAGCAATCCAAGCTGTGAGATTTGAAACAAGATTACTGTTCACATGGCCAACTGTAAGTTGCATGCTCAAGAGTAAGCTCAGCGCACAGCTTGGTCATATTACAACCGGAGGGCCGAACTCAAGATGTGGTATACAAAGAGATCCTTAACAAATAATTATTGGTATATTTTCCCTCAATTTAAAAAGGTTTCATTTTCTTCTTAATAAAAATTTTAAGCGTGGGTATTTTGCTAGTTATATATATAAGCCAAATACCACTGACTCACTCATCACGAAATCTTCTAGACCATGGGGACTTGGGGCTTGAAATTTGGAATGTAGGTTACCCTTGGCCCATAAGTGCTCGCTAAGAAATCATTTTAAAAATTTCGTGGTCCAAGCGCGTTCTGCCTGTATGTCTGTCCACTTTATGTCTATCCGCTTTTCACAAGAGAATTACAGTACTTAACAGATTTAGATCAATCCTATTTTTTGTAAAAATTGATCTATTTGTATGGAATGATTACAATAAAATTAATAAAATATAAAAAAAACAGGTTTAGATGTGGTTGTTTTCTATAATTTGCTTGAACTTTCCGTTTGATTTTGCGACTTCTCTCATCGCGCAGTTCCATAGTTCACTTCCGGTACCGATGTATTTATGCAAATTCAACAGAGTGGCTGTGGGCCGAGAGTAGGGGGACGGGGCCTTCCTCATTCACTCACTAGCCTCTGTTCGAGTTAGTCTACGTCTCGCCATGTTTTGGAGTGCACCTTGCCTCCGCTTAGCTAGCGATACTTGTTTGTTCAACAGACATTATCATCTACAGAATGTTAAGGATTAACATTTGATATTTTTGAGAGAGAGATCAGAGCTCCATGTGTTTTGGAGGGTAGCTGCTGATTGCCAGAGATATCATGGCCATATGCTTTGTCTCCCCACACGGGAAACGCTCTCCCGTCACAGCTGAATATGATCAGATTGTGTCAACGTGTATTGATTTTTAAAGTTTTCCTGTTTTATTACTATGTGGGCGAAGCCACGTGGTACAGCTAGTATAATATAAATACCCAAAGGGAAGTCCGCTCTAGAGGTTTGCATGCAAGCCCTGGTTGATCATTAGGGGTTTAAGTGGATCACTTAAAGTCATTTTGAAGTTCATTCTTCAACTTATTATTGCTTTTCAACAATGCTCTCTGATATACTTTGCTGATCTGGGAAAGGCTTTACAAACACATTGGATTCTTATAAAATGTTAAATAATGTTCATTAATAATTATGTAAAAAATTCAGAAACTATGGATGGATGAATAACCAGTACACACATGCGTTGTATTCATAATGTTGGCTCTTCACTGGTTAGTCACTCACCCTTCATGTGTTTTTCTCAGCCTGCTCCTTCTTTTGTGAATGGGTGCCATTCCATTTCAGGGCACACTGAACATTTGAATTCATTTGTACTGAGACAGTTCAGTATCTCCTGTTAATTTGCAGGCTACGTCTTTTAGTGTCAACACAGGCATAGAGTAGTATGTTGGCAGCTGAATGCTGGTTGCTGACGGTGCACTGGTTATTCCTATGACTATCTTTGAATTCAGTTTCTGCCTCTTTAAACGTTTTTTTAGATATCAAAATAAAGATCTTCCCAAAGCTGCATGAAATGGAAATTTACTGTTTTGACTTTAGACGTGTATTGTTTTTGATATGTGGCTGAAAATGTTTGCATGGTTGGCACACCTAAAGCACAAAGAGTGTGAAGTAATGTTACTTTGCATAAGCTGAATGCAACATTGATAAACATTTATGGGAACTGGCTTGTACTGCTCTTTTGGACAAAATATAATGGTGCTTGGTAGGTTGTAACATTAATATTTTAAGTGCTTTATAATATACAGTATACTATTTTAGAAATTTGTTTCCTGGTACAGTATCTTTTTGTGACTCAATATCCATCAGTTGTTTACTGCTTTCATCCTTAGTGGTTTTCCACTGAATTTTGCCTCTGAACAATTCCCAAAATGCATTAGCTTTTAAAGCTGATTGACTTCTAAGCTGGCCACTGAATGTGGAGTTTCTTGAGTGTTTCTAGCAGAGTCTGAAATGACCAAATCTTTTCCATTTTAGGCTTATTTTATGCCCAGAGTTTTTATTGTATTCAGTCCCAGGATATTCTCTTTATTATTTTTGTTTACATCTCATTTGTAGTTGATATATTAAACCTGTTTGTATATAGTTGTGCTGACAATTTAATTGTCAGTTTCCTAAATTAATTTAAAACCGTTCCTTTAATGTATGCTGTTTAATAATGACCTACTCCTCACTTGCTTTGAAAATTTAGCAAAGCCCTAGTGAATCTTATATATGGCACTGACTAAAACAAGAAAAACAAAACAACTCAATTATGATTTTAAAAGCAAATGTATAAATGAAACCAATAGAGTGTTCTATCCCTGTCCATCCCTTTATTATCTGAGGCCGATTATCCAATTTTGGGTCAGTGTACTGGCTGACTAAATACTCTGTCTACTACAGGACAACTTGTTAAACTTAAAACACTATCCGTTAAAGACCTCATTTTTATCTGACCCTGTTTTGTTGTTGACCAAGTGTGTGTTACGATGTGAAAACACAGCTTTAATTAAAATACAATGTTTATTCTTAAAGGGTAGCGCTCTGTGATGCATGTCTTACCTTTAATGCCTGGCCAGTTGAAGTTCATTGTGCTTGTTATTTTAACCATGTAAGGGTAAAGAAATGTACAAGATAAGCATGTGATGCATTTCATAGGATTACTGTAGTTATGAAACAAGAATGTTCCCAAATAGAGAGAAAGTAGTCCTTTATGATTCTCCTCTCTAAGATTTTGAGTGAACCTCTTACCCACATGACCTCCTTTGTTTAGTTTGAAGCCCAAGGGAAAGGCTTACTTTTTTGCTTAGTCGGCCTGTGTCTTATCAGTAAGGAACACTCTTCCCGCAGGCTGGACAGGATTAATAAACTTTATGCTCATAGTGATAGCATCCTTTAGCTAGTTATGTTTCAGATAAAACTGGCGTTCAATTTCTCTGAAGGCAGGATTTAAAATTTGTTATAAGTTTTAATCCAACCTCTACTGCTGTGTATCAGTTGCATAGTTATAAAAAAAGAAAAAACGTTTATGAGACAGTGAAACACTCTGATATAGTATGTCATACCAGTAGGTGCAGACTTCATTTGTCTTATTGGGCTCATTTTATTTTAGTACTTTACAGACACGCTTTTTAACTGCAAAATGTGTAACACATTGCTACATTTTTGTGGATATGTGACTCAAGCCTAAAATGTTTTTCAGTGGAAAGTTATGATTAAAATTGCTTCCACTTGTGGGTATTAGAATTAATGCATATTTTGCTAAGGTAAAGACTAAAACTGCGTTTCGTCTTAGTCGGTCAATGAAGTCCTGCCCAGTCATATTCTGAAATTGTAAGTGGTCCAGGGCAATGCCGGAAACTGCAGACACAAAAAGTGTATGATCATCTACCACATAGTAATGGCAGAAGTGCCTATGCCTTCTTAAAGGTGCTATGCACATACTGTACATTCCTACAACTGGTCAGGTGATGTTTTTACACATCACTGTGATATTCACAAGTAAAACTGATCTTTAAACTGAATGCCATCTTGGATCAGAATATCGTTCAGTGTGAACTGCCCCTGAATCGCTTCTGAGCACAGGCTCATTTTGTGACATTTTCAGGGCAACTCTGTTTGCCATAGCTGACCTTTCAACTTATGATCTTCTGGTTGTGCCTGAAGTTGTTGTGTTTGTTAGCTTTTATGTATAATATTACATTATTCATCAGGTAAAGCACATTGAGCTACATTACCTGTATGAAAATGTGCAATTTAAATAAATGTTGTTGTTGTAGATACATTTTTATGCACATTTTAAATATAGTGGATTGGAACAGTTGTTAGATATTCATACTGTATTATGAAAAACTTGCTTTAGATTTCTTATTAGTAATGTCGACTGTTAGTCTTGCTTTCTTTATTACACATTTTGCCAGTATTGCACCGGCTCAAACTTAATGCTCCTGGCCATAAGCCTTGTAAGACTGCAAAGGCATTGGTGACAATGTCTTACATTTAACATTTTCGCCACTTTTACAAGCATTACAGGTTTAATCATGTGTTTGTTTTGCCTTCCAAAAAATATATGTTACACCTCTAGACATCTGGTTTAAGATTTACTATGGGATACAAGTGCAATAAGCAAGAAAATTCTAATTATTGTATGCTGCACAGGGTACATCTTTACATGTCAGTTTTATAAGCTGTAATATTAAAAGTGCAGAAATAATTCTGTGTCAGATGCAAAGAAAACAGTTAAGTGTTGATTAGTAATTAAATTGTTGCCACACTCCCTGCGTGAAGTTTGGAAGTTCTTCCCTTGTCTGTGTAGGTTCGTGTTTAGGTCCTTTTTTTTTTTTCCTAATACCTCCTAGGGACTTGGGGAGAACACGTGAGCTTCACAACCAGGGTGTTGAATCTGCCAGGCAGCAATACTAACCTGTGCCAGTCCTCCATAGACATACACACATACTGTACAGTACATATTGAAAATATATATCTGAAAGTGAACTTGATATGATGTGAACTGATAGACTGATGCTTTTATACAATAAAATGTTATATTGAATTAAGATATGGGCCACAATAGAGGACGGAGTGTCATGTAGTGATGCTGCTAGAAGTGAACTTATTGTAAAATGAATTATTAGAATAACTGGTCATTTTGATATATGACTTTTAATACTGTGAAATGTACTACAGTTCTTTTCTCTTTAGATTGATGGTATAAATCTGAGGTTGTGTTTATCAGTTTACAATTTACTTACTTATTTTTTTGTTGCTGGAAACACTCTGTTGTGTTAGAGGATGCACAGCAATTCATTTTTTACTTGTACTTAAATGTTGATCTGTGTAATTTTAGTTTGTATTGTAATCTGTCAAGAAGCACCAAGCTAGGAATTAGGATTATAAAATGAAAAGTAGACTGATTTTTGTTTAAAATTGTTAATTAGTGTGATTAATGCTGCATTTAGTTTATTTATATTGATAGAGGTAGCAATGGAGACCCTGTGTATCTAAAGCATTTGTATTACAGTTTTCAAAATAAAAAAATAAGTTTAGAACTAGATAAGCATGCAGGTTTCCAAAAAAAGTAAATGTTCATACTAGATAAGGTCAAGCACATACTGAATGAGTATGAAATGAGGTCTGGTTTAGTCTTCATCAATGTTCAGAATGTTTCTAAAGGCAAACCCAGATTAAAGCTGGCATAGGTGAAAAAGTGAGTGCAGGCAGGGTGGAATGGGTGGAGAAAAGTGTCAGGAGGGATTTGTGACAGACGGGTATCAGCAAGAGTGAAAGGGAAGGTCTACAGGATGGTAGTGAGACCAGCTATGTTATATGGGTTGGAGACGGTGGCACTGACCAGAAAGCAGGAGACAGAACTGGAGGTAGCAGAGTTAAAGATGCTAAGATTTGCTTTGGGCGTGCCGAGGATGAACAGGATTAGAAATGAGTACATTAGAGGGTCAGTTTAGGTGGGACGGTTGGGAGACAAAGTCAGAGAGGTGAGATTGCGTTGGTTTGGACATGTGCAGAGGAGAGATGCTGAATATATTGGGAGAAGGATGCTAAGGATAGAGCTGGCAGGTAAGAGGAAGGCCTAAGAGAAGGTTTATGGATGTGGTGAGAGAGGATATGCAGGTGATGGGGGTGACAGAGCAATAGGCAGAGGACAGAAAGATATGGAAGAAGATGATCTGCTGTGGCAACCCCTAACGGGAGCAACCGAAAGGAGAAGAAGAAGAAGATTATTGCTGCATTTTACTTTTAAAGTATTTATTCCACATTTCAATTGTATTCTATTCACAACATAACGTAAGAAAGATAAAGATAATTTAACTTGCCTTTGTTTATTTTGTTTATTTATGTTCCATTTTGTACCAGTCTTTAATATGTTTTATGCTAGAGGGAATACATTTCTTAATTTTGCAATCTTGTACTCTAATTTGCCTGATTTCAAGTGATACTGGTCATCTTGGTTCATTAAATAACATGTTTGTTTTTTGTTTTGTTTTTTTTTTAAAATACACTCAGATACGCTCACATTTGGTGGCACCTCTGTAGATGTCGCCAGGATCACTGGGTTTACGTCTATATGGTGGTGTTATTTTGTTGCAATGGATGTTGCTTGCCTTTGAGTGTCACCAGCATGAGCTCTTTAGAATGTAAATGGATGAATGGTTGCTACAAACATCTCTGCTGTTATAGCATGTCAGGAGCATGCTGTCTGGTAGAAAAACTTATTGAAAATGAAAGGATAATCAGTTTTAAGTTTCTAGAAAAAGAATTTAAAGGAACATAACAAGTAAAGGCCACTAAGGAAAATGAGTAATGATTCTATTGATAATCATCATAATTACACATTTTACTGCTTTTACCATAGTCAAAGCTCCTGATTCAAAAATCAGTGGAAAACAATACAGATTCAAGCATTGCAAATACAGTTGCATGGTATACTGGTACTAGAAAATTAATGAAAATCATACATTTTTAAACTTTACGGTACCAGCATTTTGAGATTTTTGGTGCTGGAAGAGAATATTAGCTTCCCCCTCAATCCCCCAAATTCTCCAACTAGGCACTCGCTATTGCAGTTGTGATAACACATCCGTGCTGCAGAGATCACATATCAAAACTAAATTCTTTGATGTAATCATAACTTCATGGCCCCCCCACATGCCCTCCACAAACGTGATTGGGACTTCACGGCTCTCAAGAGGCGCACCAAAGAGGTCAGAGTAAAGTGGGGGGATTCTGAAGTTATCCGTTATTTGCTTCTAAACTATTTTGGTACTGCTACTGGGGTCCGAAATCTGGTATAGATTTCAAAGTCAAAAATTTACCACCGATTCCGTGTTAATTCCAACAGAAAGGCAAAGACAAAAAATAACAAAATGAATGATTAAAAACAATAGCTATAAACTGAATATTACAAATAATGACCTGATCAATAAAAAATAATTGCATAGAAACACAAAAAATAGCAAATCATAAGACTACAGTTCCAAATTGAATATATCATGGAACATGTCTTTGGAAGTTATCACTACACAAAGGTAGAAAAAAAATAAAACTGCAATTTCAAATCATAAATTATATCTTACTGAACAGGAAGCGTAATTATGGTAAAAAAGAAAGGAGCATTCCCAATGTGAACTATGTGCCTTTTAAGTTGAAATTAGGCGTGAAAGGAAAGATCCAGTAACCTTTAGCAAGCCGGCTATTCCAACATACTCGTAGATGTCCCCAACCTGAAGTCAGTTATTGACCATGGATCAGTGGCTAGTTGGATCACAAAAATATTGTTGGCATAAGTGGACTGTAGTAAAAACCGAACAGAAAATGTATTCTTTCACTAAAGTCATGGACCTTTCCTGTTGTAATCTGTTGCTTTATTTCATTGTAGGTGTCCTGTCTTTCTTCTGTGAAGGAGGTGTTCACCCACCAGGTATCTGTATGAGTGAGGCTACCTACGGCAATGGAACCCTGGCCTGCAGTGGCCTGGGTCCTGCTTTTGAGCCAGATTGCTGATTGGCTAAAAGGAGTACACTGTCGGGACTTTACTGTAAAGGACATCATTTACCTTCATCCATCTAGTAA